>NC_090341.1:56628397-56928397 GCF_035084215.1 Heptranchias perlo | reverse complement strand
TTGTAATATTAGGGTGTGTAGGAATGTTGGGGTTTGTTGGAATATTAGGGTGTGTAGGAATGTTGGGGTTTGTTGGAATATTAGGGTGTGTAGGAATGTTGGGGTTTGTTGGAATATTGGGGTGTGTTAGAATCTTGGGATGTGTAGGAATATTGGGGTATGTAGGAATATTGGGGTGTGTCGGAATTTTGGGGTGTGTAGGAATGTTGGGGTTTGTTGGAATATTAGGGTGTGTAGGAATGTTGGGGTTTGTTGGAATATTAGGGTGTGTAGGAATGTTGGGGTTTGTTGGAATATTAGGGTGTGTAGGAATGTTGGGGTTTGTTGGAATATTGGGGTGTGTTAGAATCTTGGGATGTGTAGGAATATTGGGGTATGTAGTAATATTGGGGGGTGTAACAATATTGCGTGGGGTAACATTATTGGGGTGTGCAGGAATGTTGGGATGTGTAAGAATGTTGGTGTGTGCAAGAATTTTGGGGTGTGTAGGAAAGTTGGGGAATGTTGGAATATTAGGGTGTGTAGGAATGTTGTGGTGTGTTGGAATATTAGGTTCTGTAGGAATGTTGGGGTTTGTTGGAATATTAGGGTGTGTAGGAATGTTGGGGTTTGTTGGAATATTAGGGTGTGTAGGAATGTTGTGATGTGTTGGAATATTAGGGTGTGTAGGAATGTTGGGGTTTGTTGGAATATTAGGGTGTGTAGGAATGTTGGGGTTTGTTGGAATATTAGGGTGTGTAGGAATGTTGTGATGTGTTGGAATATTAGGGTGTGTAGGAATGTTGTGGTGTGTTGGAATATTAGGGTGTGTAGGAATGTTGGGGTTTGTTGGAATATTAGGTTGTGTAGGAATGTTGGGGTTTGTTGGAATATTAGGGTGTGTAGGAATGTTGTGGTGTGTTGGAATATTAGGGTGTGTAGGAATGTTGGGGTTTGTTGGAATATTAGGGTGTGTAGGAATATTGTGGTGTGTTGGAATATTAGGTTGTGTAGGAATGTTGGGGTTTGTTGTAATATTAGGGTGTGTAGGAATATTGTGGTGTGTTGGAATATTAAGTTGTGTAGGAATGTTGGGGTTTGTTGTAATATTAGGGTGTGTAGGAATGTTGGGGTGTGTTGGAATATTCGGTTGTGTAGGAATGTTGGGGTTTGTTGTAATATTAGGTTGTGTAGGAATGTTGGGGTGTGTTGGAATATTAGGGTGTGTAGGAATGTTGGGGTGTGTTGGAATATTAGGTTGTGTAGGAATGTTGGGGTGTGTTGGAATATTAGGGTGTGTAGGAAAGTTGGGTTTGTTGGAATATTAGGTTGTGTAGGAATGTTGGGGTTTGTTGGAATATTAGGGTGTGTAGGAATGTTGGGGTTTGTTGGAATATTAGGGTGTGTAGGAATGTTGTGGTTTGTTGGAATATTAGGGTGTGTAGGAATGTTGGGGTTTGTTGGAATATTAGGGTGTGTAGGAATGTTTGGGTTTGTTGGAATATTAGGGTGTGTAGGAATGTTGTGGTTTGTTGGAATATTAGGGTGTGTAGGAATGTTTGGGTTTGTTGGAATATTAGGGTGTGTAGGAATGTTTGGGTTTGTTGGAATATTAGGGTGTGTAGGAATGTTGGGGTTTGTTGGAATATTAGGGTGTGTAGGAATGTTTGGGTTTGTTGGAATATTAGGGTGTGTAGGAATGTTGGGGTTTGTTGGAATATTAGGGTGTGTAGGAATGTTTGGGTTTGTTGGAATATTAGGGTGTGTAGGAATGTTGGGGTTTGTTGGAATATTAGGGTGTGTAGGAATGTTGGGGTTTGTTGGAATATTAGGGTGTGTCGGAATGTTGTGGTGTGTTGGAATATTAGGGTGTGTAGGAATGTTGGGGTTTGTTGGAATATTAGGGTGTGTAGGAATGTTGGGGTTTGTTGGAATATTAGGGTGTGTAGGAATGTTGTGGTGTGTTGGAATATTAGGTTGTGTAGGAATGTTGGGGTTTGTTGTAATATTAGGTTGTGTAGGAATGTTGGGGTTTGTTGTAATATTAGGTTGTGTCGGAATGTTGGGGTGTGTTGGAATATTAGGGTGTGTAGGAATGTTGGGGTTTGTTGTAATATTAGGGTGTGTAGGAATGTTGGGGTTTGTTGGAATATTAGGGTGTGTAGGAATGTTGGGGTTTGTTGGAATATTAGGGTGTGTAGGAATGTTGGGGTTTGTTGGAATATTGGGGTGTGTTAGAATCTTGGGATGTGTAGGAATATTGGGGTATGTAGGAATATTGGGGTGTGTCGGAATTTTGGGGTGTGTAGGAATGTTGGGGTTTGTTGGAATATTAGGGTGTGTAGGAATGTTGGGGTTTGTTGGAATATTAGGGTGTGTAGGAATGTTGGGGTTTGTTGGAATATTAGGGTGTGTAGGAATGTTGGGGTTTGTTGGAATATTGGGGTGTGTTAGAATCTTGGGATGTGTAGGAATATTGGGGTATGTAGGAATATTGGGGGGTGTAACAATATTGCGTGGGGTAACATTATTGGGGTGTGCAGGAATGTTGGGATGTGTAAGAATGTTGGTGTGTGCAAGAATTTTGGGGTGTGTAGGAAAGTTGGGGAATGTTGGAATATTAGGGTGTGTAGGAATGTTGTGGTGTGTTGGAATATTAGGTTCTGTAGGAATGTTGGGGTTTGTTGGAATATTAGGGTGTGTAGGAATGTTGGGGTTTGTTGGAATATTAGGGTGTGTAGGAATGTTTGGGTTTGTTGGAATATTAGGGTGTGTAGGAATGTTGTGGTTTGTTGGAATATTAGGGTGTGTAGGAATGTTTGGGTTTGTTGGAATATTAGGGTGTGTAGGAATGTTTGGGTTTGTTGGAATATTAGGGTGTGTAGGAATGTTGGGGTTTGTTGGAATATTAGGGTGTGTAGGAATGTTTGGGTTTGTTGGAATATTAGGGTGTGTAGGAATGTTGGGGTTTGTTGGAATATTAGGGTGTGTAGGAATGTTTGGGTTTGTTGGAATATTAGGGTGTGTAGGAATGTTGGGGTTTGTTGGAATATTAGGGTGTGTAGGAATGTTGGGGTTTGTTGGAATATTAGGGTGTGTAGGAATGTTGTGGTGTGTTGGAATATTAGGGTGTGTAGGAATGTTGGGGTTTGTTGGAATATTAGGGTGTGTAGGAATGTTGGGGTTTGTTGGAATATTAGGGTGTGTAGGAATGTTGTGGTGTGTTGGAATATTAGGTTGTGTAGGAATGTTGGGGTTTGTTGTAATATTAGGTTGTGTAGGAATGTTGGGGTTTGTTGTAATATTAGGTTGTGTCGGAATGTTGGGGTGTGTTGGAATATTAGGGTGTGTAGGAATGTTGGGGTTTGTTGTAATATTAGGGTGTGTAGGAATGTTGGGGTTTGTTGGAATATTAGGGTGTGTAGGAATGTTGGGGTTTGTTGGAATATTAGGGTGTGTAGGAATGTTGGGGTTTGTTGGAATATTGGGGTGTGTTAGAATCTTGGGATGTGTAGGAATATTGGGGTATGTAAGAATATTGGGGTGTGTCGGAATATTGGGGTGTGTAGGAATGTTGGGGTTTGTTGGAATATTAGGGTGTGTAGGAATGTTGGGGTTTGTTGGAATATTAGGGTGTGTAGGAATGTTGGGGTTTGTTGGAATATTAGGGTGTGTAGGAATGTTGGGGTTTGTTGGAATATTGGGGTGTGTTAGAATCTTGGGATGTGTAGGAATATTGGGGTATGTAGGAATATTGGGGGGTGTAACAATATTGCGTGGGGTAACATTATTGGGGTGTGCAGGAATGTTGGGATGTGTAAGAATGTTGGTGTGTGCAAGAATTTTGGGGTGTGTAGGAAAGTTGGGGAATGTTGGAATATTAGGGTGTGTAGGAATGTTGTGGTGTGTTGGAATATTAGGTTCTGTAGGAATGTTGGGGTTTGTTGGAATATTAGGGTGTGCAGGAATGTTGGGGTTTGTTGGAATATTAGGTTGTGTAGGAATGTTGGGGTTTGTTGGAATATTAGGGTGTGTAGGAATGTTGGGGTTTGTTGGAATATTAGGTTGTGCAGGAATGTTGGGGTTTGTTGGAATATTACGGTGTGTAGGAATGTTGGGGTTTGTTGGAATATAAGGTTGTGTCGGAATGTTGGGGTTTGTTGGAATATTACGGTGTGTAGGAATGTTGGGGTTTTTTGGAATATTAGGTTGTGCAGGAATGTTGGGGTTTGTTGGAATATTACGGTGTGTAGGAATGTTGGGGTTTGTTGGAATATTAGGTTTGCAGGAATGTTGGGGTTTGTTGGAATATTAGGTTGTGTAGGAATGTTGGGGTTTGTTGGAATATTACGGTGTGTAGGAATGTTGGGGTTTGTTGGAATATTAGGGTGTGTAGGAATGTTGGGGTTTGTTGGAATATTAGGGTGTGTAGGAATGTTGGGGTTTGTTGGAATATTAGGGTGTGTAGGAATGTTGGGGTTTGTTGGAATATTGGGGTGTGTTAGAATCTTGGGATGTGTAGGAATATTGGGGTATGTAGGAATATTGGGGTGTGTCGGAATTTTGGGGTGTGTAGGAATGTTGGGGTTTGTTGGAATATTAGGGTGTGTAGGAATGTTGGGGTTTGTTGGAATATTAGGGTGTGTAGGAATGTTGGGGTTTGTTGGAATATTAGGGTGTGTAGGAATGTTGGGGTTTGTTGGAATATTGGGGTGTGTTAGAATCTTGGGATGTGTAGGAATATTGGGGTATGTAGGAATATTGGGGGGTGTAACAATATTGCGTGGGGTAACATTATTGGGGTGTGCAGGAATGTTGGGATGTGTAAGAATGTTGGTGTGTGCAAGAATTTTGGGGTGTGTAGGAAAGTTGGGGAATGTTGGAATATTAGGGTGTGTAGGAATGTTGTGGTGTGTTGGAATATTAGGTTCTGTAGGAATGTTGGGGTTTGTTGGAATATTAGGGTGTGTAGGAATGTTGGGGTTTGTTGGAATATTAGGGTGTGTAGGAATGTTTGGGTTTGTTGGAATATTAGGGTGTGTAGGAATGTTGTGGTTTGTTGGAATATTAGGGTGTGTAGGAATGTTTGGGTTTGTTGGAATATTAGGGTGTGTAGGAATGTTTGGGTTTGTTGGAATATTAGGGTGTGTAGGAATGTTGGGGTTTGTTGGAATATTAGGGTGTGTAGGAATGTTTGGGTTTGTTGGAATATTAGGGTGTGTAGGAATGTTGGGGTTTGTTGGAATATTAGGGTGTGTAGGAATGTTTGGGTTTGTTGGAATATTAGGGTGTGTAGGAATGTTGGGGTTTGTTGGAATATTAGGGTGTGTAGGAATGTTGGGGTTTGTTGGAATATTAGGGTGTGTAGGAATGTTGTGGTGTGTTGGAATATTAGGGTGTGTAGGAATGTTGGGGTTTGTTGGAATATTAGGGTGTGTAGGAATGTTGGGGTTTGTTGGAATATTAGGGTGTGTAGGAATGTTGTGGTGTGTTGGAATATTAGGTTGTGTAGGAATGTTGGGGTTTGTTGTAATATTAGGTTGTGTAGGAATGTTGGGGTTTGTTGTAATATTAGGTTGTGTCGGAATGTTGGGGTGTGTTGGAATATTAGGGTGTGTAGGAATGTTGGGGTTTGTTGTAATATTAGGGTGTGTAGGAATGTTGGGGTTTGTTGGAATATTAGGGTGTGTAGGAATGTTGGGGTTTGTTGGAATATTAGGGTGTGTAGGAATGTTGGGGTTTGTTGGAATATTGGGGTGTGTTAGAATCTTGGGATGTGTAGGAATATTGGGGTATGTAAGAATATTGGGGTGTGTCGGAATATTGGGGTGTGTAGGAATGTTGGGGTTTGTTGGAATATTAGGGTGTGTAGGAATGTTGGGGTTTGTTGGAATATTAGGGTGTGTAGGAATGTTGGGGTTTGTTGGAATATTAGGGTGTGTAGGAATGTTGGGGTTTGTTGGAATATTGGGGTGTGTTAGAATCTTGGGATGTGTAGGAATATTGGGGTATGTAGGAATATTGGGGGGTGTAACAATATTGCGTGGGGTAACATTATTGGGGTGTGCAGGAATGTTGGGATGTGTAAGAATGTTGGTGTGTGCAAGAATTTTGGGGTGTGTAGGAAAGTTGGGGAATGTTGGAATATTAGGGTGTGTAGGAATGTTGTGGTGTGTTGGAATATTAGGTTCTGTAGGAATGTTGGGGTTTGTTGGAATATTAGGGTGTGCAGGAATGTTGGGGTTTGTTGGAATATTAGGTTGTGTAGGAATGTTGGGGTTTGTTGGAATATTAGGGTGTGTAGGAATGTTGGGGTTTGTTGGAATATTAGGTTGTGCAGGAATGTTGGGGTTTGTTGGAATATTACGGTGTGTAGGAATGTTGGGGTTTGTTGGAATATAAGGTTGTGTCGGAATGTTGGGGTTTGTTGGAATATTACGGTGTGTAGGAATGTTGGGGTTTTTTGGAATATTAGGTTGTGCAGGAATGTTGGGGTTTGTTGGAATATTACGGTGTGTAGGAATGTTGGGGTTTGTTGGAATATTAGGTTTGCAGGAATGTTGGGGTTTGTTGGAATATTAGGTTGTGTAGGAATGTTGGGGTTTGTTGGAATATTACGGTGTGTAGGAATGTTGGGGTTTGTTGGAATATTAGGGTGTGTAGGAATGTTGGGGTTTGTTGGAATATTAGGGTGTGTAGGAATGTTGGGGTGTGTTGGAATATTAGGTTGTGTAGGAATGTGTTGGTGTGTTGGAATATTAGGGTTTGTAGGAATGTTGGGGTGTGTTGGAATATTAGGTTGTGTAGGAATGTTGTGGTGTGTTGGAATATTAGGGTTTGTAGGAATGTTGGGGTTTGTTGGAATATTAGGTTGTGCAGGAATGTTGGGGTTTGTTGGAATATTAGGTTGTGTAGGAATGTTGGGGTTTGTTGGAATATTAGGTTGTGCAGGAATGTTGGGGTTTGTTGGAATATTAGGTTGTGTAGGAATGTTGGGGTTTGTTGGAATATTAGGTTGTGTAGGAATGTTGGGGTTTGTTGGAATATTAGGGTGTGTAGGAATGTTGGGGTGTGTTGGAATATTAGGTTGTGTAGGAATGTTGGTGTTTGTTGGAATATTAGGTTGTGTAGGAATGTTGGGGTTTGTTGGAATATTAGGGTGTGTAGGAATGTTGGGGTGTGTTGAAATATTAGGTTGTGTAGGAATATTGTGGTGTGTTGGAATATTAGGGTGTGTAGGAATGTTGGGGTTTGTTGGAATATTAGGGTGTGTAGGAATGTTGGGGTGTGTTGGAATATTAGGTTGTGTAGGAATGTTGGGGTTTGTTGGAATATTAGGGTGTGTAGGAATGTTGTGGTGTGTTGGAATATTAGGTTGTGTAGGAATGTTGGTGTTTGTTGGAATATTAGGTTGTGTCGGAATGTTGGGGTTTGTTGGAATATTAGGGTGTGTAGGAATGTTGTGGTGTGTTGGAATATTAGGGTGTGCAGGAATGTTGGGGTTTGTTGGAATATTAGGGTGTGTAGGAATATTGTGGTGTGTTGGAATATTAGGGTGTGTGGGAATGTTGGGGTTTGTTGGAATATTAGGGTGTGTAGGAATGTTGGGGTTTGTTGGAATATTAGGTTGTGTAGGAATGTTGGGGTTTGTTGTAATATTAGGTTGTGTCGGAATGTTGGGGTGTGTTGGAATATTAGGGTGTGTAGGAATGTTGGGGTTTGTTGTAATATTAGGGTGTGTAGGAATGTTGGGGTTTGTTGGAATATTAGGGTGTGTAGGAATGTTGGGGTTTGTTGGAATATTAGGGTGTGTAGGAATGTTGGGGTTTGTTGGAATATTGGGGTGTGTTAGAATCTTGGGATGTGTAGGAATATTGGGGTATGTAGGAATATTGGGGTGTGTCGGAATATTGGGGTGTGTAGGAATGTTGGGGTTTGTTGGAATATTAGGGTGTGTAGGAATGTTGGGGTTTGTTGGAATATTAGGGTGTGTAGGAATGTTGGGGTTTGTTGGAATATTAGGGTGTGTAGGAATGTTGGGGTTTGTTGGAATATTGGGGTGTGTTAGAATCTTGGGATGTGTAGGAATATTGGGGTATGTAGGAATATTGGGGGGTGCAACAATATTGCGTGGGGTAACATTATTGGGGTGTGCAGGAATGTTGGGATGTGTAAGAATGTTGGTGTGTGCAAGAATTTTGGGGTGTGTAGGAAAGTTGGGGAATGTTGGAATATTAGGGTGTGTAGGAATGTTGTGGTGTGTTGGAATATTAGGTTCTGTAGGAATGTTGGGGTTTGTTGGAATATTAGGGTGTGTAGGAATGTTGGGGTTTGTTGGAATATTAGGTTGTGTAGGAATGTTGGGGTTTGTTGGAATATTAGGGTGTGTAGGAATGTTGGGGTTTGTTGGGATATTAGGTTGTGCAGGAATGTTGGGGTTTGTTGGAATATTACGGTGTGTAGGAATGTTGGGGTTTGTTGGAATATTAGGTTGTGTCGGAATGTTGGGGTTTGTTGGAATATTACGGTGTGTAGGAATGTTGGGGTTTGTTGGAATATTGGGGTGTGTAGGAATGTTGGGGTTTGTTGGAATATTAGGTTGTGCAGGAATGTTGTGGTTTGTTGGAATATTACGGTGTGTAGGAATGTTGGGGTTTGTTGGAATATTAGGTTGTGCAGGAATGTTGGGGTTTGTTGGAATATTAGGTTGTGTAGGAATGTTGGGGTTTGTTGGAATATTACTGTGTGTAGGAATGTTGGGGTTTGTTGGAATATTAGGGTGTGTAGGAATGTTGGTGTTTGTTGGAATATTAGGGTGTGTAGGAATGTTGGGGTGTGTTGGAATATTAGGTTGTGTAGGAATGTTGTGGTGTGTTGGAATATTAGGGTTTGTAGGAATGTTGGGGTTTGTTGGAATATTAGGTTGTGTCGGAATGTTGGGGTTTGTTGGAATATTAGGGTGTGTAGGAATGTTGGGGTTTGTTGGAATATTAGGTTGTGTAGGAATGTTGGGGTTTGTTGGAATATTAGGGTGTGTAGGAATGTTGTGGTGTGTTGGAATATTAGGTTGTGTAGGAATGTTGGTGTTTGTTGGAATATTCGGTTGTGTAGGAATGTTGGGGTTTGTTGGAATATTAGGGTGTGTAGGAATGTTGGGGTGTGTTGGAATATTAGGTTGTGTAGGAATGTTGGGGTTTGTTGGAATATTAGGGTGTGTAGGAATATTGTGGTGTGTTGGAATATTAGGGTGTGTAGGAATGTTGGGGTTTGTTGGAATATTAGGGTGTGTAGGAATGTTGGGGTGTGTTGGAATATTAGGTTGTGTAGGAATGTTGGGGTTTGTTGGAATATTAGGGTGTGTAGGAATGTTGTGGTGTGTTGGAATATTAGGTTGTGTAGGAATGTTGGTGTTTGTTGGAATATTAGGTTGTGTAGGAATGTTGGTGTTTGTTGGAATATTAGGGTGTGTAGGAATGTTGGGGTTTGTTGGAATATTAGGGTGTGTCGGAATGTTGGGGTTTGTTGGAATATTAGGGTGTGTAGGAATGTTGGGGTTTGTTGGAATATTAGGGTGTGTCGGAATGTTGTGGTGTGTTGGAATATTAGGTTGTGCAGGAATGTTGGGGTTTGTTGGAATATTAGGGTGTGTAGGAAAGTTGTGGTGTGTTGGAATATTAGGGTTTGTAGGAATGTTGGGGTTTGTTGGAATATTAGGGTGTGTAGGAATGTTGGGGTTTGTTGGAATATTAGGGTGTGTAGGAAAGTTGTGGTGTGTTGGAATATTAGGGTTTGAGGAATGTTGGGGTTTGTTGGAATATTAGGTTGTGTCGGAATGTTGGGGTTTGTTGGAATATTAGGGTGTGTAGGAATGTTGGGGTTTGTTGGAATATTAGGGTGTGTAGGAATGTTGGGGTTTGTTCGAATATTGGGGTGTGTAGGAATGTTGGGGTTTGTTGGAATATTAGGGTGTGTCGGAATGTTGGGGTTTGTTGGAATATTGGGGTGTGTCGGAATGTTGGGGTTTGTTGGAATTTTAGGGTGTGTAGGAATGTTGTGGTGTGTTGGAATATTAGGGTGTGTAGGAATGTTGGGGTTTGTTGGAATATTAGTGTGTGTAGGAATGTTGGGGTTTGTTGGAATATTAGGGTGTGTAGGAATGTTGTGGTGTGTTGGAATATTAGGGTGTGTAGGAATGTTGTGGTGTGTTGGAATATTAGTGTGTGTAGGAATGTTGGGGTTTGTTGGAATATTAGGGTGTGTAGGAATGTTGTGGTGTGTTGGAATATTAGGGTGTGTAGGAATGTTGTGGTTTGTTGGAATATTAGGGTGTGTCGGAATGTTGTGGTTTGTTGGAATATTAGGGTGTGTAGGAATGTTGGGGTTTGTTGGAATATTAGGGTGTGTAGGAATGTTGTGGTGTGTTGGAATATTAGGGTGTGTCGGAATGTTGTTGTTTGTTGGAATATTAGGGTGTGTAGGAATGTTGTGGTGTGTTGGAATATTAGTGTGTGTAGGAATGTTGTGGTGTGTTGGAATATTAGGGTGTTTAGGAATGTTGGGGTTTGTTGGAATATTAGGGTGTGTCGGAATGTTGTGATGTGTTGGAATATTAGGGTGTGTACGAATGTTGGGGTTTGTTGGAATATTAGGTTGTGTAGGAATGTTGTGGTTTGTTGGAATATTAGGGTGTGTAGGAATGTTGTGATGTGTTGGAATATTAGGTTGTGTAGGAATGTTGTGGTTTGTTGGAATATTAGGGTGTGTAGGAATGTTGGGGTTTGTTGGAATATTAGGGTGTGTCGGAATGTTATGGTGTGTTGGAATATTAGGTTGTGTAGCATTGTTGGGGTTTGTTGGAATATTAGGGTGTGTAGGAATGTTGGGGTTTGTTGGAATATTAGGGTGTGTAGGAATGTTGGGGTTTGTTGGAATATTAGGGTGTGTAGGAATGTTGTGGTGTGTTGGAATATTAGGTTGTGTAGGAATGTTGGGGTTTGTTGTAATATTAGGTTGTGTAGGAATGTTGGGGTTTGTTGTAATATTAGGTTGTGTCAGAATGTTGGGGTGTGTTGGAATATTAGGGTGTGTAGGAATGTTGGGGTTTGTTGTAATATTAGGGTGTGTAGGAATGTTGGGGTTTGTTGGAATATTAGGGTGTGTAGGAATGTTGGGGTTTGTTGGAATATTAGGGTGTGTAGGAATGTTGGGGTTTGTTGGAATATTGGGGTGTGTTAGAATCTTGGGATGTGTAGGAATATTGGGGTATGTAGGAATATTGGGGTGTTTCGGAATTTTGGGGTGTGTAGGAATGTTGGGGTTTGTTGGAATATTAGGGTGTGTAGGAATGTTGGGGTTTGTTGGAATATTAGGGTGTGTAGGAATGTTGGGGTTTGTTGGAATATTAGGGTGTGTAGGAATGTTGGGGTTTGTTGGAATATTGGGGTGTGTTAGAATCTTGGGATGTGTAGGAATATTGGGGTATGTAGGAATATTGGGGGGTGTAACAATATTGCGTGGGGTAACATTATTGGGGTGTGCAGGAATGTTGGGATGTGTAAGAATGTTGGTGTGTGCAAGAATTTTGGGGTGTGTAGGAAAGTTGGGGAATGTTGGAATATTAGGGTGTGTAGGAATGTTGTGGTGTGTTGGAATATTAGGTTCTGTAGGAATGTTGGGGTTTGTTGGAATATTAGGGTGTGTAGGAATGTTGGGGTTTGTTGGAATATTAGGGTGTGTAGGAATGTTTGGGTTTGTTGGAATATTAGGGTGTGTAGGAATGTTGTGGTTTGTTGGAATATTAGGGTGTGTAGGAATGTTTGGGTTTGTTGGAATATTAGGGTGTGTAGGAATGTTTGGGTTTGTTGGAATATTAGGGTGTGTAGGAATGTTGGGGTTTGTTGGAATATTAGGGTGTGTAGGAATGTTTGGGTTTGTTGGAATATTAGGGTGTGTAGGAATGTTGGGGTTTGTTGGAATATTAGGGTGTGTAGGAATGTTTGGGTTTGTTGGAATATTAGGGTGTGTAGGAATGTTGGGGTTTGTTGGAATATTAGGGTGTGTAGGAATGTTGGGGTTTGTTGGAATATTAGGGTGTGTAGGAATGTTGTGGTGTGTTGGAATATTAGGGTGTGTAGGAATGTTGGGGTTTGTTGGAATATTAGGGTGTGTAGGAATGTTGGGGTTTGTTGGAATATTAGGGTGTGTAGGAATGTTGTGGTGTGTTGGAATATTAGGTTGTGTAGGAATGTTGGGGTTTGTTGTAATATTAGGTTGTGTAGGAATGTTGGGGTTTGTTGTAATATTAGGTTGTGTCGGAATGTTGGGGTGTGTTGGAATATTAGGGTGTGTAGGAATGTTGGGGTTTGTTGTAATATTAGGGTGTGTAGGAATGTTGGGGTTTGTTGGAATATTAGGGTGTGTAGGAATGTTGGGGTTTGTTGGAATATTAGGGTGTGTAGGAATGTTGGGGTTTGTTGGAATATTGGGGTGTGTTAGAATCTTGGGATGTGTAGGAATATTGGGGTATGTAAGAATATTGGGGTGTGTCGGAATATTGGGGTGTGTAGGAATGTTGGGGTTTGTTGGAATATTAGGGTGTGTAGGAATGTTGGGGTTTGTTGGAATATTAGGGTGTGTAGGAATGTTGGGGTTTGTTGGAATATTAGGGTGTGTAGGAATGTTGGGGTTTGTTGGAATATTGGGGTGTGTTAGAATCTTGGGATGTGTAGGAATATTGGGGTATGTAGGAATATTGGGGGGTGTAACAATATTGCGTGGGGTAACATTATTGGGGTGTGCAGGAATGTTGGGATGTGTAAGAATGTTGGTGTGTGCAAGAATTTTGGGGTGTGTAGGAAAGTTGGGGAATGTTGGAATATTAGGGTGTGTAGGAATGTTGTGGTGTGTTGGAATATTAGGTTCTGTAGGAATGTTGGGGTTTGTTGGAATATTAGGGTGTGCAGGAATGTTGGGGTTTGTTGGAATATTAGGTTGTGTAGGAATGTTGGGGTTTGTTGGAATATTAGGGTGTGTAGGAATGTTGGGGTTTGTTGGAATATTAGGTTGTGCAGGAATGTTGGGGTTTGTTGGAATATTACGGTGTGTAGGAATGTTGGGGTTTGTTGGAATATAAGGTTGTGTCGGAATGTTGGGGTTTGTTGGAATATTACGGTGTGTAGGAATGTTGGGGTTTTTTGGAATATTAGGTTGTGCAGGAATGTTGGGGTTTGTTGGAATATTACGGTGTGTAGGAATGTTGGGGTTTGTTGGAATATTAGGTTGTGCAGGAATGTTGGGGTTTGTTGGAATATTAGGTTGTGTAGGAATGTTGGGGTTTGTTGGAATATTACGGTGTGTAGGAATGTTGGGGTTTGTTGGAATATTAGGGTGTGTAGGAATGTTGGGGTTTGTTGGAATATTAGGGTGTGTAGGAATGTTGGGGTGTGTTGGAATATTAGGTTGTGTAGGAATGTGTTGGTGTGTTGGAATATTAGGGTTTGTAGGAATGTTGGGGTGTGTTGGAATATTAGGGTGTGTAGGAATGTTTGGGTTTGTTGGAATATTAGGGTGTGTAGGAATGTTGTGGTTTGTTGGAATATTAGGGTGTGTAGGAATGTTTGGGTTTGTTGGAATATTAGGGTGTGTAGGAATGTTTGGGTTTGTTGGAATATTAGTGTGTGTAGGAATGTTGGGGTTTGTTGGAATATTAGGGTGTGTAGGAATGTTTGGGTTTGTTGGAATATTAGGGTGTGTAGGAATGTTGGGGTTTGTTGGAATATTAGGGTGTGTAGGAATGTTTGGGTTTGTTGGAATATTAGGATGTGTAGGAATGTTGGGGTTTGTTGGAATATTAGGGTGTGTAGGAATGTTGGGGTTTGTTGGAATATTAGGGTGTGTCGGAATGTTGTGGTGTGTTGGAATATTAGGGTGTGTAGGAATGTTGTGGTTTGTTGGAATATTAGGGTGTGTAGGAATGTTGGGGTTTGTTGGAATATTAGGGTGTGTAGGAATGTTGTGGTGTGTTGGAATATTAGGTTGTGTAGGAATGTTGGGGTTTGTTGTAATATTAGGTTGTGTAGGAATGTTGGGGTTTGTTGTAATATTAGGTTGTGTCAGAATGTTGGGGTGTGTTGGAATATTAGGGTGTGTAGGAATGTTGGGGTTTGTTGTAATATTAGGGTGTGTAGGAATGTTGGGGTTTGTTGGAATATTAGGGTGTGTAGGAATGTTGGGGTTTGTTGGAATATTAGGGTGTGTAGGAATGTTGGGGTTTGTTGGAATATTGGGGTGTGTTAGAATCTTGGGATGTGTAGGAATATTGGGGTATGTAGGAATATTGGGGTGTTTCGGAATTTTGGGGTGTGTAGGAATGTTGGGGTTTGTTGGAATATTAGGGTGTGTAGGAATGTTGGGGTTTGTTGGAATATTAGGGTGTGTAGGAATGTTGGGGTTTGTTGGAATATTAGGGTGTGTAGGAATGTTGGGGTTTGTTGGAATATTGGGGTGTGTTAGAATCTTGGGATGTGTAGGAATATTGGGGTATGTAGGAATATTGGGGGGTGTAACAATATTGCGTGGGGTAACATTATTGGGGTGTGCAGGAATGTTGGGATGTGTAAGAATGTTGGTGTGTGCAAGAATTTTGGGGTGTGTAGGAAAGTTGGGGAATGTTGGAATATTAGGGTGTGTAGGAATGTTGTGGTGTGTTGGAATATTAGGTTCTGTAGGAATGTTGGGGTTTGTTGGAATATTAGGGTGTGTAGGAATGTTGGGGTTTGTTGGAATATTAGGGTGTGTAGGAATGTTTGGGTTTGTTGGAATATTAGGGTGTGTAGGAATGTTGTGGTTTGTTGGAATATTAGGGTGTGTAGGAATGTTTGGGTTTGTTGGAATATTAGGGTGTGTAGGAATGTTTGGGTTTGTTGGAATATTAGGGTGTGTAGGAATGTTGGGGTTTGTTGGAATATTAGGGTGTGTAGGAATGTTTGGGTTTGTTGGAATATTAGGGTGTGTAGGAATGTTGGGGTTTGTTGGAATATTAGGGTGTGTAGGAATGTTTGGGTTTGTTGGAATATTAGGGTGTGTAGGAATGTTGGGGTTTGTTGGAATATTAGGGTGTGTAGGAATGTTGGGGTTTGTTGGAATATTAGGGTGTGTAGGAATGTTGTGGTGTGTTGGAATATTAGGGTGTGTAGGAATGTTGGGGTTTGTTGGAATATTAGGGTGTGTAGGAATGTTGGGGTTTGTTGGAATATTAGGGTGTGTAGGAATGTTGTGGTGTGTTGGAATATTAGGTTGTGTAGGAATGTTGGGGTTTGTTGTAATATTAGGTTGTGTAGGAATGTTGGGGTTTGTTGTAATATTAGGTTGTGTCGGAATGTTGGGGTGTGTTGGAATATTAGGGTGTGTAGGAATGTTGGGGTTTGTTGTAATATTAGGGTGTGTAGGAATGTTGGGGTTTGTTGGAATATTAGGGTGTGTAGGAATGTTGGGGTTTGTTGGAATATTAGGGTGTGTAGGAATGTTGGGGTTTGTTGGAATATTGGGGTGTGTTAGAATCTTGGGATGTGTAGGAATATTGGGGTATGTAAGAATATTGGGGTGTGTCGGAATATTGGGGTGTGTAGGAATGTTGGGGTTTGTTGGAATATTAGGGTGTGTAGGAATGTTGGGGTTTGTTGGAATATTAGGGTGTGTAGGAATGTTGGGGTTTGTTGGAATATTAGGGTGTGTAGGAATGTTGGGGTTTGTTGGAATATTGGGGTGTGTTAGAATCTTGGGATGTGTAGGAATATTGGGGTATGTAGGAATATTGGGGGGTGTAACAATATTGCGTGGGGTAACATTATTGGGGTGTGCAGGAATGTTGGGATGTGTAAGAATGTTGGTGTGTGCAAGAATTTTGGGGTGTGTAGGAAAGTTGGGGAATGTTGGAATATTAGGGTGTGTAGGAATGTTGTGGTGTGTTGGAATATTAGGTTCTGTAGGAATGTTGGGGTTTGTTGGAATATTAGGGTGTGCAGGAATGTTGGGGTTTGTTGGAATATTAGGTTGTGTAGGAATGTTGGGGTTTGTTGGAATATTAGGGTGTGTAGGAATGTTGGGGTTTGTTGGAATATTAGGTTGTGCAGGAATGTTGGGGTTTGTTGGAATATTACGGTGTGTAGGAATGTTGGGGTTTGTTGGAATATAAGGTTGTGTCGGAATGTTGGGGTTTGTTGGAATATTACGGTGTGTAGGAATGTTGGGGTTTTTTGGAATATTAGGTTGTGCAGGAATGTTGGGGTTTGTTGGAATATTACGGTGTGTAGGAATGTTGGGGTTTGTTGGAATATTAGGTTGTGCAGGAATGTTGGGGTTTGTTGGAATATTAGGTTGTGTAGGAATGTTGGGGTTTGTTGGAATATTACGGTGTGTAGGAATGTTGGGGTTTGTTGGAATATTAGGGTGTGTAGGAATGTTGGGGTTTGTTGGAATATTAGGGTGTGTAGGAATGTTGGGGTGTGTTGGAATATTAGGTTGTGTAGGAATGTGTTGGTGTGTTGGAATATTAGGGTTTGTAGGAATGTTGGGGTGTGTTGGAATATTAGGTTGTGTAGGAATGTTGTGGTGTGTTGGAATATTAGGGTTTGTAGGAATGTTGGGGTTTGTTGGAATATTAGGTTGTGCAGGAATGTTGGGGTTTGTTGGAATATTAGGTTGTGTAGGAATGTTGGGGTTTGTTGGAATATTAGGTTGTGCAGGAATGTTGGGGTTTGTTGGAATATTAGGTTGTGTAGGAATGTTGGGGTTTGTTGGAATATTAGGTTGTGTAGGAATGTTGGGGTTTGTTGGAATATTAGGGTGTGTAGGAATGTTGGGGTGTGTTGGAATATTAGGTTGTGTAGGAATGTTGGGGTGTGTTGGAATATTAGGGTTTGTAGGAATGTTGGGGTTTGTTGGAATATTAGGTTGTGTAGGAATGTTGGGGTTTGTTGGAATATTAGGGTGTGTAGGAATGTTGGGGTGTGTTGGAATATTAGGTTGTGTAGGAATGTTGGTGTTTGTTGGAATATTAGGTTGTGTAGGAATGTTGGGGTTTGTTGGAATATTAGGGTGTGTGGGAATGTTGGGGTGTGTTGAAATATTAGGTTGTGTAGGAATGTTGCGGTTTGTTGGAATATTAGGGTGTGTAGGAATATTGTGGTGTGTTGGAATATTAGGGTGTGTAGGAATGTTGGGGTTTGTTGGAATATTAGGGTGTGTAGGAATGTTGGGGTGTGTTGGAATATTAGGTTGTGTAGGAATGTTGGGGTTTGTTGGAATATTAGGGTGTGTAGGAATGTTGTGGTGTGTTGGAATATTAGGTTGTGTAGGAATGTTGGTGTTTGTTGGAATATTAGGTTGTGTCGGAATGTTGGGGTTTGTTGGAATATTAGGGTGTGTAGGAATGTTGTGGTGTGTTGGAATATTAGGGTGTGCAGGAATGTTGGGGTTTGTTGGAATATTAGGGTGTGTAGGAATATTGTGGTGTGTTGGAATATTAGGGTGTGTGGGAATGTTGGGGTTTGTTGGAATATTAGGGTGTGTAGGAATGTTGGGGTTTGTTGGAATATTAGGTTGTGTAGGAATGTTGGGGTTTGTTGTAATATTAGGTTGTGTCGGAATGTTGGGGTGTGTTGGAATATTAGGGTGTGTAGGAATGTTGGGGTTTGTTGTAATATTAGGGTGTGTAGGAATGTTGGGGTTTGTTGGAATATTAGGGTGTGTAGGAATGTTGGGGTTTGTTGGAATATTAGGGTGTGTAGGAATGTTGGGGTTTGTTGGAATATTGGGGTGTGTTAGAATCTTGGGATGTGTAGGAATATTGGGGTATGTAGGAATATTGGGGTGTGTCGGAATATTGGGGTGTGTAGGAATGTTGGGGTTTGTTGGAATATTAGGGTGTGTAGGAATGTTGGGGTTTGTTGGAATATTAGGGTGTGTAGGAATGTTGGGGTTTGTTGGAATATTAGGGTGTGTAGGAATGTTGGGGTTTGTTGGAATATTGGGGTGTGTTAGAATCTTGGGATGTGTAGGAATATTGGGGTATGTAGGAATATTGGGGGGTGCAACAATATTGCGTGGGGTAACATTATTGGGGTGTGCAGGAATGTTGGGATGTGTAAGAATGTTGGTGTGTGCAAGAATTTTGGGGTGTGTAGGAAAGTTGGGGAATGTTGGAATATTAGGGTGTGTAGGAATGTTGTGGTGTGTTGGAATATTAGGTTCTGTAGGAATGTTGGGGTTTGTTGGAATATTAGGGTGTGTAGGAATGTTGGGGTTTGTTGGAATATTAGGTTGTGTAGGAATGTTGGGGTTTGTTGGAATATTAGGGTGTGTAGGAATGTTGGGGTTTGTTGGGATATTAGGTTGTGCAGGAATGTTGGGGTTTGTTGGAATATTACGGTGTGTAGGAATGTTGGGGTTTGTTGGAATATTAGGTTGTGTCGGAATGTTGGGGTTTGTTGGAATATTACGGTGTGTAGGAATGTTGGGGTTTGTTGGAATATTGGGGTGTGTAGGAATGTTGGGGTTTGTTGGAATATTAGGTTGTGCAGGAATGTTGTGGTTTGTTGGAATATTACGGTGTGTAGGAATGTTGGGGTTTGTTGGAATATTAGGTTGTGCAGGAATGTTGGGGTTTGTTGGAATATTAGGTTGTGTAGGAATGTTGGGGTTTGTTGGAATATTACTGTGTGTAGGAATGTTGGGGTTTGTTGGAATATTAGGGTGTGTAGGAATGTTGGTGTTTGTTGGAATATTAGGGTGTGTAGGAATGTTGGGGTGTGTTGGAATATTAGGTTGTGTAGGAATGTTGTGGTGTGTTGGAATATTAGGGTTTGTAGGAATGTTGGGGTTTGTTGGAATATTAGGTTGTGTCGGAATGTTGGGGTTTGTTGGAATATTAGGGTGTGTAGGAATGTTGGGGTTTGTTGGAATATTAGGGTGTGTAGGAATGTTGGGGTGTGTTGGAATATTAGGTTGTGTAGGAATGTTGGGGTTTGTTGGAATATTAGGGTGTGTAGGAATGTTGTGGTGTGTTGGAATATTAGGTTGTGTAGGAATGTTGGGGTTTGTTGGAATATTCGGTTGTGTAGGAATGTTGGGGTTTGTTGGAATATTAGGGTGTGTAGGAATGTTGGGGTGTGTTGGAATATTAGGTTGTGTAGGAATGTTGGGGTTTGTTGGAATATTAGGGTGTGTAGGAATATTGTGGTGTGTTGGAATATTAGGGTGTGTAGGAATGTTGGGGTTTGTTGGAATATTAGGGTGTGTAGGAATGTTGGGGTGTGTTGGAATATTAGGTTGTGTAGGAATGTTGGGGTTTGTTGGAATATTAGGGTGTGTAGGAATGTTGGGGTGTTTTGGAATATTAGGTTGTGTAGGAATGTTGGTGTTTGTTGGAATATTAGGTTGTGTAGGAATGTTGGGGTTTGTTGGAATATTAGGGTGTGTGGGAATGTTGGGGTGTGTTGAAATATTAGGTTGTGTAGGAATGTTGCGGTTTGTTGGAATATTAGGGTGTGTAGGAATATTGTGGTGTGTTGGAATATTAGGGTGTGTAGGAATGTTGGGGTTTGTTGGAATATTAGGGTGTGTAGGAATGTTGGGGTGTGTTGGAATATTAGGTTGTGTAGGAATGTTGGGGTTTGTTGGAATATTAGGGTGTGTAGGAATGTTGTGGTGTGTTGGAATATTAGGTTGTGTAGGAATGTTGGTGTTTGTTGGAATATTAGGTTGTGTCGGAATGTTGGGGTTTGTTGGAATATTAGGGTGTGTAGGAATGTTGTGGTGTGTTGGAATATTAGGGTGTGCAGGAATGTTGGGGTTTGTTGGAATATTAGGGTGTGTAGGAATATTGTGGTGTGTTGGAATATTAGGGTGTGTGGGAATGTTGGGGTTTGTTGGAATATTAGGGTGTGTAGGAATGTTGGGGTTTGTTGGAATATTAGGTTGTGTAGGAATGTTGGGGTTTGTTGTAATATTAGGTTGTGTCGGAATGTTGGGGTGTGTTGGAATATTAGGGTGTGTAGGAATGTTGGGGTTTGTTGTAATATTAGGGTGTGTAGGAATGTTGGGGTTTGTTGGAATATTAGGGTGTGTAGGAATGTTGGGGTTTGTTGGAATATTAGGGTGTGTAGGAATGTTGGGGTTTGTTGGAATATTGGGGTGTGTTAGAATCTTGGGATGTGTAGGAATATTGGGGTATGTAGGAATATTGGGGTGTGTCGGAATATTGGGGTGTGTAGGAATGTTGGGGTTTGTTGGAATATTAGGGTGTGTAGGAATGTTGGGGTTTGTTGGAATATTAGGGTGTGTAGGAATGTTGGGGTTTGTTGGAATATTAGGGTGTGTAGGAATGTTGGGGTTTGTTGGAATATTGGGGTGTGTTAGAATCTTGGGATGTGTAGGAATATTGGGGTATGTAGGAATATTGGGGGGTGCAACAATATTGCGTGGGGTAACATTATTGGGGTGTGCAGGAATGTTGGGATGTGTAAGAATGTTGGTGTGTGCAAGAATTTTGGGGTGTGTAGGAAAGTTGGGGAATGTTGGAATATTAGGGTGTGTAGGAATGTTGTGGTGTGTTGGAATATTAGGTTCTGTAGGAATGTTGGGGTTTGTTGGAATATTAGGGTGTGTAGGAATGTTGGGGTTTGTTGGAATATTAGGTTGTGTAGGAATGTTGGGGTTTGTTGGAATATTAGGGTGTGTAGGAATGTTGGGGTTTGTTGGGATATTAGGTTGTGCAGGAATGTTGGGGTTTGTTGGAATATTACGGTGTGTAGGAATGTTGGGGTTTGTTGGAATATTCGGTTGTGTCGGAATGTTGGGGTTTGTTGGAATATTACGGTGTGTAGGAATGTTGGGGTTTGTTGGAATATTGGGGTGTGTAGGAATGTTGGGGTTTGTTGGAATATTAGGTTGTGCAGGAATGTTGTGGTTTGTTGGAATATTACGGTGTGTAGGAATGTTGGGGTTTGTTGGAATATTAGGTTGTGCAGGAATGTTGGGGTTTGTTGGAATATTAGGTTGTGTAGGAATGTTGGGGTTTGTTGGAATATTACTGTGTGTAGGAATGTTGGGGTTTGTTGGAATATTAGGGTGTGTAGGAATGTTGGTGTTTGTTGGAATATTAGGGTGTGTAGGAATGTTGGGGTGTGTTGGAATATTAGGTTGTGTAGGAATGTTGTGGTGTGTTGGAATATTAGGGTTTGTAGGAATGTTGGGGTTTGTTGGAATATTAGGTTGTGTCGGAATGTTGGGGATTGTTGGAATATTAGGGTGTGTAGGAATGTTGGGGTTTGTTGGAATATTAGGGTGTGTAGGAATGTTGGGGTGTGTTGGAATATTAGGTTGTGTAGGAATGTTGGGGTTTGTTGGAATATTAGGGTGTGTAGGAATGTTGTGGTGTGTTGGAATATTAGGTTGTGTAGGAATGTTGGGGTTTGTTGGAATATTCGGTTGTGTAGGAATGTTGGGGTTTGTTGGAATATTAGGGTGTGTAGGAATGTTGGGGTGTGTTGGAATATTAGGTTGTGTAGGAATGTTGGGGTTTGTTGGAATATTAGGGTGTGTAGGAATATTGTGGTGTGTTGGAATATTAGGGTGTGTAGGAATGTTGGGGTTTGTTGGAATATTAGGGTGTGTAGGAATGTTGGGGTGTGTTGGAATATTAGGTTGTGTAGGAATGTTGGGGTTTGTTGGAATATTAGGGTGTGTAGGAATGTTGTGGTGTGTTGGAATATTAGGTTGTGTAGGAATGTTGGTGTTTGTTGGAATATTAGGTTGTGTAGGAATGTTGGGGTTTGTTGGAATATTAGGGTGTGTAGGAATGTTGTGGTGTGTTGGAATATTAGGGTGTGCAGGAATGTTGGGGTTTGTTGGAATATTAGGGTGTGTAGGAATGTTGCGGTTTGTTGGAATATTAGGGTGTGTAGGAATGTTGTGGTGTGTTGGAATATTAGGGTGTGTAGGAATGTTGGTGTTTGTTGGAATATTAGGTTGTGTAGGAATGTTGGGGTTTGTTGGAATATTAGGGTGTGTAGGAATGTTGTGATGTGTTGGAATATTAGGGTGTGTAGGAATGTTGCGGTTTGTTGGAATATTCGGGTGTGTAGGAATGTTGCGGTTTGTTGGAATATTAGGGTGTGTAGGAATGTTGGGGTTTGTTGGAATATTAGGGTGTGTAGGAATGTTGGGGTGTGTTGGAATATTAGGTTGTGTAGGAATGTTGGGGTTTGTTGGAATATTAGGGTGTGTAGGAATGTTGTGGTGTGTTGGAATATTAGGTTGTGTAGGAATGTTGGTGTTTGTTGGAATATTAGGTTGTGTAGGAATGTTGGTGTTTGTTGGAATATTAGGGTGTGTAGGAATGTTGGGGTTTGTTGGAATATTAGGGTGTGTCGGAATGTTGGGGTTTGTTGGAATATTAGGGTGTGTCGGAATGTTGTGGTGTGTTGGAATATTAGGTTGTGCAGGAATGTTGGGGTTTGTTGGAATATTAGGGTGTGTAGGAAAGTTGTGGTGTGTTGGAATATTAGGGTTTGTAGGAATGTTGGGGTTTGTTGGAATATTAGGGTGTGTAGGAATGTTGGGGTTTGTTGGAATATTAGGGTGTGTAGGAAAGTTGTGGTGTGTTGGAATATTAGGGTTTGAGGAATGTTGGGGTTTGTTGGAATATTAGGTTGTGTCGGAATGTTGGGGTTTGTTGGAATATTAGGGTGTGTAGGAATGTTGGGGTTTGTTGGAATATTAGGGTGTGTAGGAATGTTGGGGTTTGTTGGAATATTGGGGTGTGTAGGAATGTTGGGGTTTGTTGGAATATTAGGGTGTGTCGGAATGTTGGGGTTTGTTGGAATATTGGGGTGTGTCGGAATGTTGGGGTTTGTTGGAATTTTAGGGTGTGTAGGAATGTTGTGGTGTGTTGGAATATTAGGGTGTGTAGGAATGTTGGGGTTTGTTGGAATATTAGGGTGTGTAGGAATGTTGGGGTTTGTTGGAATATTAGGGTGTGTAGGAATGTTGGGGTTTGTTGGAATATTAGGGTGTGTAGGAATGTTGTGGTGTGTTGGAATATTAGTGTGTGTAGGAATGTTGGGGTTTGTTGGAATATTAGGGTGTGTAGGAATGTTGTGGTGTGTTGGAATATTAGGGTGTGTAGGAATGTTGTGGTTTGTTGGAATATTAGGGTGTGTCGGAATGTTGTGTTTTGTTGGAATATTAGGGTGTGTAGGAATGTTGGGGTTTGTTGGAATATTAGGGTGTGTAGGAATGTTGTGGTGTGTTGGAATATTAGGGTGTGTAGGAATGTTGGGGTTTGTTGGAATATTAGGGTTTGTAGGAATGTTGGGGTTTGTTGGAATATTAGTGTGTGTAGGAATGTTGGGGTTTGTTGGAATATTAGGGTGTGTAGGAATGTTGTGGTGTGTTGGAATATTAGGGTGTGTAGGAATGTTGTGGTTTGTTGGAATATTAGGGTGTGTCGGAATGTTGTGTTTTGTTGGAATATTAGGGTGTGTAGGAATGTTGGGGTTTGTTGGAATATTAGGGTGTGTAGGAATGTTGTGGTTTGTTGGAATATTAGGGTGTGTAGGAATGTTGTGGTTTGTTGGAATATTAGGGTGTGTAGGAATGTTGGGGTTTGTTGGAATATTAGGGTGTGTAGGAATGTTGTGGTTTGTTGGAATATTAGGTTGTGTCGGAATGTTGTTGTTTGTTGGAATATTAGGGTGTGTAGGAATGTTGTGGTGTGTTGGAATATTAGGGTGTGCAGGAATGTTGTGGTGTGTTGGAATATTAGGGTGTGTAGGAATGTTGGGGTTTGTTGGAATATTAGGGTGTGTCGGAATGTTGTGATGTGTTGGAATATTAGGGTGTGTACGAATGTTGGGGTTTGTTGGAATATTAGGTTGTGTAGGAATGTTGTGGTTTGTTGGAATATTAGGGTGTGTAGGAATGTTGTGATGTGTTGGAATATTAGGGTGTGTACGAATGTTGGGGTTTGTTGGAATATTAGGTTGTGTAGGAATGTTGTGGTTTGTTGGAATATTAGGGTGTGTAGGAATGTTGTGATGTGTTGGAATATTAGGTTGTGTAGGAATGTTGTGGTTTGTTGGAATATTAGGGTGTGTAGGAATGTTGGGGTTTGTTGGAATATTAGGGTGTGTCGGAATGTTATGGTGTGTTGGAATATTAGGTTGTGTAGCATTGTTGGGGTTTGTTGGAATATTAGGGTGTGTAGGAATGTTGGGGTTTGTTGGAATATTAGGGTGTGTAGGAATGTTGGGGTTTGTTGGAATATTAGGGTGTGTAGGAATGTTGGGGTTTGTTGGAATATTAGGGTGTGTAGGAATGTTGGGGTTTGTTGGAATATTAGGGTGTGTAGGAATGTTATGGTGTGTTGGAATATTAGGTTGTGTAGGAATGTTGGGGTTTGTTGGAATATTAGGGTGTGTAGGAATGTTGGGGTTTGTTGGAATATTAGGGTGTGTAGGAATGTTATGGTGTGTTGGAATATTAGGTTGTGTAGGAATGTTGGGGTTTGTTGGAATATTAGGGTGTGTAGGAATGTTGGGGTTTCTTGGAATATTAGGGTGTGTAGGAATGTTGGGGTTTTGTTGGAATATTAGGGTGTGTAGGAATGTTGGGGTTTGTTGGAATATTAGGGTGTGTAGGAATGTTGTGGTGTGTTGGAATATTAGGGTGTGTAGGAATGTTGGGGTTTGTTGGAATATTAGGGTGTGTAGGAATGTTGGGGTTTGTTGGAATATTAGGGTGTGTAGGAATGTTGTGGTGTGTTGGAATATTAGGGTGTGTAGGAATGTTGGGGTTTGTTGGAATATTAGGGTGTGTAGGAATGTTGTGGTTTGTTGGAATATTAGGGTGTGTAGGAATGTTGGGGTTTGTTGGAATATTAGGTTGTGTAGGAATGTTGGGGTTTGTTGGAATATTAGGGTGTGTAGGAATGTTGTGATGTGTTGGAATATTAGGGTGTGTAGGAATGTTGGGGTTTGTTGGAATATTAGTGTGTGTAGGAATGTTGGGGTTTGTTGGAATATTAGGGTGTGTAGGAATGTTGTGGTGTGTTGGAATATTAGGTTGTGTAGGAATGTTGGTGTTTGTTGGAATATTAGGTTGTGTAGGAATGTTGGGGTTTGTTGGAATATTAGGGTGTGTAGGAATGTTGTGGTGTGTTGGAATATTAGGGTGTGCAGGAATGTTGGGGTTTGTTGGAATATTAGGGTGTGTAGGAATGTTGCGGTTTGTTGGAATATTAGGGTGTGTAGGAATGTTGTGGTGTGTTGGAATATTAGGGTGTGTAGGAATGTTGGTGTTTGTTGGAATATTAGGTTGTGTAGGAATGTTGGGGTTTGTTGGAATATTAGGGTGTGTAGGAATGTTGTGATGTGTTGGAATATTAGGGTGTGTAGGAATGTTGCGGTTTGTTGGAATATTCGGGTGTGTAGGAATGTTGCGGTTTGTTGGAATATTAGGGTGTGTAGGAATGTTGGGGTTTGTTGGAATATTAGGGTGTGTAGGAATGTTGGGGTGTGTTGGAATATTAGGTTGTGTAGGAATGTTGGGGTTTGTTGGAATATTAGGGTGTGTAGGAATGTTGTGGTGTGTTGGAATATTAGGTTGTGTAGGAATGTTGGTGTTTGTTGGAATATTAGGTTGTGTAGGAATGTTGGTGTTTGTTGGAATATTAGGGTGTGTAGGAATGTTGGGGTTTGTTGGAATATTAGGGTGTGTCGGAATGTTGGGGTTTGTTGGAATATTAGGGTGTGTCGGAATGTTGTGGTGTGTTGGAATATTAGGTTGTGCAGGAATGTTGGGGTTTGTTGGAATATTAGGGTGTGTAGGAAAGTTGTGGTGTGTTGGAATATTAGGGTTTGTAGGAATGTTGGGGTTTGTTGGAATATTAGGGTGTGTAGGAATGTTGGGGTTTGTTGGAATATTAGGGTGTGTAGGAAAGTTGTGGTGTGTTGGAATATTAGGGTTTGAGGAATGTTGGGGTTTGTTGGAATATTAGGTTGTGTCGGAATGTTGGGGTTTGTTGGAATATTAGGGTGTGTAGGAATGTTGGGGTTTGTTGGAATATTAGGGTGTGTAGGAATGTTGGGGTTTGTTGGAATATTGGGGTGTGTAGGAATGTTGGGGTTTGTTGGAATATTAGGGTGTGTCGGAATGTTGGGGTTTGTTGGAATATTGGGGTGTGTCGGAATGTTGGGGTTTGTTGGAATTTTAGGGTGTGTAGGAATGTTGTGGTGTGTTGGAATATTAGGGTGTGTAGGAATGTTGGGGTTTGTTGGAATATTAGGGTGTGTAGGAATGTTGGGGTTTGTTGGAATATTAGGGTGTGTAGGAATGTTGGGGTTTGTTGGAATATTAGGGTGTGTAGGAATGTTGTGGTGTGTTGGAATATTAGTGTGTGTAGGAATGTTGGGGTTTGTTGGAATATTAGGGTGTGTAGGAATGTTGTGGTGTGTTGGAATATTAGGGTGTGTAGGAATGTTGTGGTTTGTTGGAATATTAGGGTGTGTCGGAATGTTGTGTTTTGTTGGAATATTAGGGTGTGTAGGAATGTTGGGGTTTGTTGGAATATTAGGGTGTGTAGGAATGTTGTGGTGTGTTGGAATATTAGGGTGTGTAGGAATGTTGGGGTTTGTTGGAATATTAGGGTTTGTAGGAATGTTGGGGTTTGTTGGAATATTAGTGTGTGTAGGAATGTTGGGGTTTGTTGGAATATTAGGGTGTGTAGGAATGTTGTGGTGTGTTGGAATATTAGGGTGTGTAGGAATGTTGTGGTTTGTTGGAATATTAGGGTGTGTCGGAATGTTGTGTTTTGTTGGAATATTAGGGTGTGTAGGAATGTTGGGGTTTGTTGGAATATTAGGGTGTGTAGGAATGTTGTGGTTTGTTGGAATATTAGGGTGTGTAGGAATGTTGTGGTTTGTTGGAATATTAGGGTGTGTAGGAATGTTGGGGTTTGTTGGAATATTAGGGTGTGTAGGAATGTTGTGGTTTGTTGGAATATTAGGTTGTGTCGGAATGTTGTTGTTTGTTGGAATATTAGGGTGTGTAGGAATGTTGTGGTGTGTTGGAATATTAGGGTGTGCAGGAATGTTGTGGTGTGTTGGAATATTAGGGTGTGTAGGAATGTTGGGGTTTGTTGGAATATTAGGGTGTGTCGGAATGTTGTGATGTGTTGGAATATTAGGGTGTGTACGAATGTTGGGGTTTGTTGGAATATTAGGTTGTGTAGGAATGTTGTGGTTTGTTGGAATATTAGGGTGTGTAGGAATGTTGTGATGTGTTGGAATATTAGGGTGTGTACGAATGTTGGGGTTTGTTGGAATATTAGGTTGTGTAGGAATGTTGTGGTTTGTTGGAATATTAGGGTGTGTAGGAATGTTGTGATGTGTTGGAATATTAGGTTGTGTAGGAATGTTGTGGTTTGTTGGAATATTAGGGTGTGTAGGAATGTTGGGGTTTGTTGGAATATTAGGGTGTGTCGGAATGTTATGGTGTGTTGGAATATTAGGTTGTGTAGCATTGTTGGGGTTTGTTGGAATATTAGGGTGTGTAGGAATGTTGGGGTTTGTTGGAATATTAGGGTGTGTAGGAATGTTGGGGTTTGTTGGAATATTAGGGTGTGTAGGAATGTTGGGGTTTGTTGGAATATTAGGGTGTGTAGGAATGTTGGGGTTTGTTGGAATATTAGGGTGTGTAGGAATGTTATGGTGTGTTGGAATATTAGGTTGTGTAGGAATGTTGGGGTTTGTTGGAATATTAGGGTGTGTAGGAATGTTGGGGTTTGTTGGAATATTAGGGTGTGTAGGAATGTTATGGTGTGTTGGAATATTAGGTTGTGTAGGAATGTTGGGGTTTGTTGGAATATTAGGGTGTGTAGGAATGTTGGGGTTTCTTGGAATATTAGGGTGTGTAGGAATGTTGGGGTTTTGTTGGAATATTAGGGTGTGTAGGAATGTTGGGGTTTGTTGGAATATTAGGGTGTGTAGGAATGTTGTGGTGTGTTGGAATATTAGGGTGTGTAGGAATGTTGGGGTTTGTTGGAATATTAGGGTGTGTAGGAATGTTGGGGTTTGTTGGAATATTAGGGTGTGTAGGAATGTTGTGGTGTGTTGGAATATTAGGGTGTGTAGGAATGTTGGGGTTTGTTGGAATATTAGGGTGTGTAGGAATGTTGTGGTTTGTTGGAATATTAGGGTGTGTAGGAATGTTGGGGTTTGTTGGAATATTAGGTTGTGTAGGAATGTTGGGGTTTGTTGGAATATTAGGGTGTGTAGGAATGTTGTGATGTGTTGGAATATTAGGGTGTGTAGGAATGTTGGGGTTTGTTGGAATATTAGTGTGTGTAGGAATGTTGGGGTTTGTTGGAATATTAGGGTGTGTAGGAATATTGTGGTGTGTTGGAATATTAGGGTGTGTCGGAATGTTGTGGTTTGTTGGAATATTAGGGTGTGTCGGAATGTTGTGTTTCGTTGGAATATTAGGGTGTGTAGGAATGTTGGGGTTTGTTGGAATATTAGGGTGTGTAGGAATGTTGTGGTTTGTTGGAATATTAGGGTGTGTAGGAATGTTGTGGTTTGTTGGAATATTAGGGTGTGTAGGAATGTTGGGGTTTGTTGGAATATTAGGGTGTGTAGGAATGTTGTGGTTTGTTGGAATATTAGGTTGTGTCGGAATGTTGTTGTTTGTTGGAATATTAGGGTGTGTAGGAATGTTGTGGTGTGTTGGAATATTAGGGTGTGTAGGAATGTTGTGGTGTGTTGGAATATTAGGGTGTGTAGGAATGTTGGGGTTTGTTGGAATATTAGGGTGTGTCGGAATGTTGTGATGTGTTGGAATATTAGGGTGTGTACGAATGTTGGGGTTTGTTGGAATATTAGGTTGTGTAGGAATGTTGTGGTTTGTTGGAATATTAGGCTGTGTAGGAATGTTGTGATGTGTTGGAATATTAGGTTGTGTAGGAATGTTGTGGTTTGTTGGAATATTAGGGTGTGTAGGAATGTTGGGGTTTGTTGGAATATTAGGGTGTGTCGGAATGTTATGGTGTGTTGGAATATTAGGTTGTGTAGCATTGTTGGGGTTTGTTGGAATATTAGGGTGTGTAGGAATGTTGGGGTTTGTTGGAATATTAGGGTGTGTAGGAATGTTGGGGTTTGTTGGAATATTAGGGTGTGTAGGAATGTTGGGGTTTGTTGGAATATTAGGGTGTGTAGGAATGTTGGGGTTTGTTGGAATATTAGGGTGTGTAGGAATGTTATGGTGTGTTGGAATATTAGGTTGTGTAGGAATGTTGGGGTTTGTTGGAATATTAGGGTGTGTAGGAATGTTATGGTGTGTTGGAATATTAGGTTGTGTAGGAATGTTGGGGTTTGTTGGAATATTAGGGTGTGTAGGAATGTTGGGGTTTCTTGGAATATTAGGGTGTGTAGGAATGTTGGGGTTTTGTTGGAATATTAGGGTGTGTAGGAATGTTGGGGTTTGTTGTAATATTAGGGTGTGTAGGAATGTTGTGGTGTGTTGGAATATTAGGGTGTGTAGGAATGTTGGGGTTTGTTGGAATATTAGGGTGTGTAGGAATGTTGGGGTTTGTTGGAATATTAGGGTGTGTAGGAATGTTGTGGTGTGTTGGAATATTAGGGTGTGTAGGAATGTTGGGGTTTGTTGGAATATTAGGGTGTGTAGGAATGTTGTGGTTTGTTGGAATATTAGGGTGTGTAGGAATGTTGGGGTTTGTTGGAATATTAGGTTGTGTAGGAATGTTGGGGTTTGTTGGAATATTAGGGTGTGTAGGAATGTTGTGATGTGTTGGAATATTAGGGTGTGTAGGAATGTTGGGGTTTGTTGGAATATTAGGGTGTGTCGGAATGTTGGGGTTTGTTGGAAAATCAGGTTGTGTGGGAATGTTGTGATGTGTTGGAATATTAGGGTGTGTAGGAATGTTGGGGTTTGTTGGAATATTAGGTTGTGTAGGAATGTTGGGGTTTGCTGGAATATTAGGGTGTGTAGGAATGTTGGGGTTTGTTGGAATATTAGGTTGTGTAGGAATGTTGGGGTTTGTTGGAATATTAGGTTGTGTGGGAATGTTGTGATGTGTTGGAATATTAGGGTGTGTAGGAATGTTGGGGTTTGTTGGAATATTAGGTTGTGTAGGAATGTTGGGTTTGTTGGAATATTAGGTTGTGTGGGAATGTTGTGATGTGTTGGAATATTAGGGTGTGTAGGAATGTTGGGGTTTGTTGGAATATGTGGGTGTGTAGGAATGTTGTGGTCTGTTGGAATATTAGGTTGTGTAGGAATGTTGGGGTTTGTTGGAATATTAGGGTGTGTAGGAATGTTGGGGTTTGTTGGAATATTAGGTTGTGTAGGAATGTTGTGGTGTGTTGGAATATTAGGGTGTGCAGGAATGTTGGGGTTTGTTGGAATATTAGGGTGTGTAGGAATGTTGGGGTTTGTTGGAATATTAGGGTGTGTCGGAATGTTGGGGTGTGTTGGAATATTAGGTTGTGTAGGAATGTTGGGGTTTGTTGGAATATTAGGGTGTGTAGGAATGTTGGGGTTTGTTGGAATATTAGGTTGTGTAGGAATGTTGTGATGTGTTGGAATATTAGGGTGTGTAGGAATGTTGGGGTTTGTTGGAATATTAGGGTGTGTAGGAATGTTGGGGTTTGTTGGAATATTAGGGTGTGTAGGAATGTTGGGGTTTGTTGGAATATTAGGTTGTGTAGGAATGTTGTGGTGTGTTGGAATATTAGGGTGTGTAGGAATGTTGGGGTTTGTTGGAATATTAGGGTGTGTAGGAATGTTGTGGTGTGTTGGAATATTAGGGTGTGTAGGAATGTTGGGGTTTGTTGGAATATTAGGGTGTGTAGGAATGTTGGGGTTTGTTGGAATATTAGGGTGTGTAGGAATGTTGTGGTGTGTTGGAATATTAGGGTGTGTACGAATGTTGGGGTTTGTTGGAATATTAGGGTGTGTAGGAATGTTGGGGTTTGTTGGAATATTAGGGTGTGTAGGAATGTTGTGGTTTGTTGGAATATTAGGGTGTGTAGGAATGTTGGGGTTTGTTGGAATATTAGGTTGTGTAGGAATGTTGGGGTTTGTTGGAATATTAGGGTGTGCAGGAATGTTGTGATGTGTTGGAATATTAGGGTGTGTAGGAATGTTGGGGTTTGTTGGAATATTAGGGTGTGTAGGAATGTTGGGGTTTGTTGGAAAATCAGGTTGTGTAGGAATGTTGTGATGTGTTGGAATATTAGGGTGTGTAGGAATGTTATGGTGTGTTGGAATATTAGGTTGTGTAGGAATGTTGGGGTTTGTTGGAATATTAGGTTGTGTAGGAATGTTGGGGTTTGTTGTAATATTAGGGTGTGTAGGAATGTTGTGATGTGTTGGAATATTAGGGTGTGTAGGAATGTTGTGATGTGTTGGAATATTAGGGTGTGTAGGAATGTTGGGGTTTGTTGGAATATTAGGTTGTGTAGGAATGTTGTGATGTGTTGGAATATTAGGGTGTGTAGGAATGTTGGGGTTTGTTGGAATATTAGGTTGTGTAGGAATGTTGGGGTTTGTTGGAATATTAGGGTGTGTAGGAATGTTGTGGTGTGTTGGAATATTAGGGTGTGTAGGAATGTTGGGGTTTGTTGGAATATTAGGGTGTGTAGGAATGTTGGGGTTTGTTGGAATATTAGGGTGTGTAGGAATGTTGTGGTGTGTTGGAATATTAGGGTGTGTAGGAATGTTGGGGTTTGTTGGAATATTAGGGTGTGTAGGAATGTTGGGGTGTGTTGGAATATTAGGGTGTGTAGGAATGTTGTGATGTGTTGGAATATTAGGGTGTGTAGGAATGTTGGGGTTTGTTGGAATATTAGGGTGTGTAGGAATGTTGTGATGTGTTGGAATATTAGGGTGTGTAGGAATGTTGGGGTTTGTTGGAATATTAGGTTGTGTAGGAATGTTGGGGTTTGTTGGAATATTAGGGTGTGTAGGAATGTTGTGATGTGTTGGAATATTAGGGTGTGTAGGAATGTTGTGATGTGTTGGAATATTAGGGTGTGTAGGAATGTTGGGGTTTGTTGGAATATTTGGGTGTGTAGGAATGTTGTGGTGTGTTGGAATATTAGGGTGTGTAGGAATGTTGGGGTTTGATGGAATATTAGGGTGTGTAGGAATGTTGGGGTTTGTTGGAATATTAGGGTGTGTAGGAATGTTGGGGTGTGTTGGAATATTAGGTTGTGTAGGAATGTTGGGGTTTGTTGGAATATTAGGGTGTGTAGGAATGTTGGGGTTTGTTGGAATATTAGGTTGTGTAGGAATGTTGTGGTGTGTTGGAATATTAGGGTGTGTAGGAATGTTGGGGTTTGTTGGAATATTAGGGTGTGTAGGAATGTTGGGGTTTGTTGGAATATTAGGGTGTGTAGGAATGTTGTGGTGTGTTGGAATATTAGGGTGTGTAGGAATGTTGGGGTTTGTTGGAATATTAGGGTGTGTAGGAATGTTGGTGTTTGTTGGAATATTAGGGTGTGTAGGAATGTTGTGGTGTGTTGGAATATTAAGTTGTGCAGGAATGTTGTGGTGTGTTGGAATATTAGGTTGTGTAGGAATGTTGTGGTGTGTTGGAATATTAGGGTGTGTGGGAATGTTGGGGTTTGTTGGAATATTAGGGTGTGTAGGAATGTTGGGGTTTGTTGGAATATTAGGGTGTGTAGGAATGTTGTGGTGTGTTGGAATATTAGGGTGTGTAGGAATGTTGGGGTTTGTTGGAATATTAGGGTGTGTAGGAATGTTGTGGTTTGTTGGAATATTAGGGTGTGTAGGAATGTTGTGGTGTGTTGGAATATTAGGTTGTGTAGGAATGTTGTGATGTGTTGGAATATTAGGGTGTGTGGGAATGTTGTGGTGTGTTGGAATATTAGGGTGTGTAGGAATGTTGGGGTTTGTTGGAATATTAGGTTGTGTAGGAATGTTGTGGTGTGTTGGAATATTAGGGTGTGTAGGAATGTTGTGGTGTGTTGGAATATTAGGTTGTGTAGGAATGTTGTGGTGTGTTGGAATATTAGGGTGTGTGGGAATGTTGTGGTGTGTTGGAATATTAGGTTGTGTAGGAATGTTGGGGTTTGTTGGAATATTAGGTTGTGTCAGAATGTTGGGGTTTGTTGGAATATTAGGGTGTGTAGGAATGTTGTGGTGTGTTGGAATATTAGGTTGTGTAGGAATGTTGTGGTGTGTTGGAATATTAGGGTGTGTGGGAATGTTGTGGTGTGTTGGAATATTAGGTTGTGTAGGAATGTTGGGGTTTGTTGGAATATTACGGTGTGTAGGAATGTTGGGGTTTGTTGGAATATTAGGTTGTGTAGGAATGTTGTGGTGTGTTGGAATATTAGGGTGTGTAGGAATGTTGGGGTTTGTTGGAATATTAGGGTGTGTAGGAATGTTGGGGTTTGTTGGAATATTAGGTTGTGTAGGAATATTGTGGTGTGTTGGAATATTAGGGTGTGTAGGAATGTTGGGTTTTGTTGGAATATTAGGGTGTGTAGGAATGTTGTGGTGTGTTGGAATATTAGGGTGTGTAGGAATGTTGGGGTTTGTTGGAATATTAGGGTGTGTAGGAATGTTGGGGTTTGTTGGAATATTAGGGTGTTAAGGAATGTTGTGGTGTGTTGGAATATTAGGGTGTGTAGGAATGTTGGGGTTTGTTGGAATATTAGGGTGTGTAGGAATGTTATGGTGTGTTGGAATATTAGGGTGTGTAGGAATGTTGTGGTGTGTTGGAATATTAGGGTGTGTAGGAATGTTGGGGTTTGTTGGAATATTAGGGTGTGTAGGAATGTTGGATTTTGTTGGAATATTAGGGTGTGTAGGAATGTTGGGGTTTGTTGGAATATTAGGGTGTGTAGGAATGTTGGGGTTTGTTGGAATATTAGGGTGTGTAGGAATGTTGGGGTTTGTTGGAATATTAGGGTGTGTAGGAATGTTGGGGTTTGTTGGAATATTAGGTTGTGTAGGAATGTTGTGGTGTGTTGGAATATTAGGGTGTGTGGGAATATTGGGGTGTGTTGGAATATTAGGTTGTGTAGGAATGTTGGGGTTTGTGGGAATATTAGGTTGTGTTGGAATGTTGGGGTTTGTTGGAACATTAGGGTGTGTGGGAATGTTGTGGTGTGTTGGAATATTAGGGTGTGTAGGAATGTTGGGGTTTGTTGGAATATTAGGGTGTGTAGGAATGTTGGGGTTTGTTGGAATATTAGGGTGTGTAGGAATGTTGTGGTGTGTTGGAATATTAGGTTGTGTAGGAATGTTGTGGTGTGTTGGAACATTAGGGTGTGTGGGAATGTTGTGGTGTGTTGGAATATTAGGGTGTGTAGGAATGTTGGGGTTTGTTGGAATATTAGGTTGTGTAGGAATGTTGTGGTGTGTTGGAATATTAGGGTGTGTGGGAATATTGGGGTGTGTTGGAATATTAGGTTGTGTAGGAATGTTGGGGTTTGTGGGAATATTAGGTTGTGTTGGAATGTTGGGGTTTGTTGGAATATTAGGGTGTGTAGGAATGTTGTGGTGTGTTGGAATATTAGGTTGTGTAGGAATGTTGTGGTGTGTTGGAACATTAGGGTGTGTGGGAATGTTGGGGTTTGTTGGAATATTAGGGTGTGTAGGAATGTTGTGGTTTGTTGGAATATTAAGTTGTGTAGGAATGTTGGGGTTTGTTGGAATATTAGGGTGTGTAGGAATGTTGGGGTTTGTTGGAATATTAGGGTGTGTAGGAATGTTGGGGTTTGTTGGAATATTAGGGTGTGTAGGAATGTTGGGGTTTGTTGGAATATTAGGGTGTGTAGGAATGTTGGGGTTTGTTGGAATATTAGGGTGTGTAGGAATGTTGGGGTTTGTTGGAATATTAGGGTGTGTAGGAATGTTGTGGTTTGTTGGAATATTAAGTTGTGTAGGAATGTTGGGGTTTGTTGGAATATTAGGGTGTGTAGGAATGTTGGGGTTTGTTGGAATATTAGGGTGTGTAGGAATGTTGTGGTGTGTTGGAATATTAGGTTGTGTAGGAATGTTGTGGTGTGTTGGAACATTAGGGTGTGTGGGAATGTTGTGGTGTGTTGGAATATTAGGGTGTGTAGGAATGTTGGGGTTTGTTGGAATATTAGGGTGTGTAGGAATGTTGGGGTTTGTTGGAATATTAGGGTGTGTAGGAATGTTGGGGTTTGTTGGAATATTAGGGTGTGTAGGAATGTTGTGGTTTGTTGGAATATTAAGTTGTGTAGGAATGTTGGGGTTTGTTGGAATATTAGGGTGTGTAGGAATGTTGGGGTTTGTTGGAATATTAGGGTGTGTTGGAATGTTGTGGTGTGTTGGAATATTAGGTTGTGTAGGAATGTTGTGGTGTGTTGGAACATTAGGGTGTGTGGGAATGTTGTGGTGTGTTGGAATATTAGGGTGTGTAGGAATGTTGGGGTTTGTTGGAATATTAGGTTGTGTAGGAATGTTGTGGTGTGTTGGAATATTAGGGTGTGTGGGAATATTGGGGTGTGTTGGAATATTAGGTTGTGTAGGAATGTTGGGGTTTGTGGGAATATTAGGTTGTGTTGGAATGTTGGGGTTTGTTGGAATATTAGGGTGTGTAGGAATGTTGTGGTGTGTTGGAATATTAGGTTGTGTAGGAATGTTGGGGTTTGTTGGAATATTACGGTGTGTAGGAATGTTGGGGTTTGTTGGAATATTAGGTTGTGTAGGAATGTTGTGGTGTGTTGGAATATTAGGGTGTGTAGGAATGTTGGGGTTTGTTGGAATATTAGGGTGTGTAGGAATGTTGGGGTTTGTTGGAATATTAGGTTGTGTAGGAATATTGTGGTGTGTTGGAATATTAGGGTGTGTAGGAATGTTGGGTTTTGTTGGAATATTAGGGTGTGTAGGAATGTTGTGGTGTGTTGGAATATTAGGGTGTGTAGGAATGTTGGGGTTTGTTGGAATATTAGGGTGTGTAGGAATGTTGGGGTTTGTTGGAATATTAGGGTGTGTAGGAATGTTGTGGTGTGTTGGAATATTAGGGTGTGTAGGAATGTTGGGGTTTGTTGGAATATTAGGGTGTGTAGGAATGTTATGGTGTGTTGGAATATTAGGGTGTGTAGGAATGTTGTGGTGTGTTGGAATATTAGGGTGTGTAGGAATGTTGGGGTTTGTTGGAATATTAGGGTGTGTAGGAATGTTGGATTTTGTTGGAATATTAGGGTGTGTAGGAATGTTGGGGTTTGTTGGAATATTAGGGTGTGTAGGAATGTTGGGGTTTGTTGGAATATTAGGGTGTGTAGGAATGTTGGGGTTTGTTGGAATATTAGGGTGTGTAGGAATGTTGGGGTTTGTTGGAATATTAGGTTGTGTAGGAATGTTGTGGTGTGTTGGAATATTAGGGTGTGTGGGAATATTGGGGTGTGTTGGAATATTAGGTTGTGTAGGAATGTTGGGGTTTGTGGGAATATTAGGTTGTGTTGGAATGTTGGGGTTTGTTGGAACATTAGGGTGTGTGGGAATGTTGTGGTGTGTTGGAATATTAGGGTGTGTAGGAATGTTGGGGTTTGTTGGAATATTAGGGTGTGTAGGAATGTTGGGGTTTGTTGGAATATTAGGGTGTGTAGGAATGTTGTGGTGTGTTTGAATATTAGGTTGTGTAGGAATGTTGTGGTGTGTTGGAACATTAGGGTGTGTGGGAATGTTGTGGTGTGTTGGAATATTAGGGTGTGTAGGAATGTTGGGGTTTGTTGGAATATTAGGTTGTGTAGGAATGTTGTGGTGTGTTGGAATATTAGGGTGTGTGGGAATATTGGGGTGTGTTGGAATATTAGGTTGTGTAGGAATGTTGGGGTTTGTGGGAATATTAGGTTGTGTTGGAATGTTGTGGTGTGTTGGAATATTAGGTTGTGTAGGAATGTTGTGGTGTGTTGGAACATTAGGGTGTGTGGGAATGTTGGGGTTTGTTGGAATATTAGGGTGTGTAGGAATGTTGTGGTTTGTTGGAATATTAAGTTGTGTAGGAATGTTGGGGTTTGTTGGAATATTAGGGTGTGTAGGAATGTTGGGGTTTGTTGGAATATTAGGGTGTGTAGGAATGTTGGGGTTTGTTGGAATATTAGGGTGTGTAGGAATGTTGGGGTTTGTTGGAATATTAGGGTGTGTAGGAATGTTGGGGTTTGTTGGAATATTAGGGTGTGTAGGAATGTTGGGGTTTGTTGGAATATTAGGGTGTGTAGGAATGTTGTGGTTTGTTGGAATATTAAGTTGTGTAGGAATGTTGGGGTTTGTTGGAATATTAGGGTGTGTAGGAATGTTGGGGTTTGTTGGAATATTAGGGTGTGTAGGAATGTTGTGGTGTGTTGGAATATTAGGTTGTGTAGGAATGTTGTGGTGTGTTGGAACATTAGGGTGTGTGGGAATGTTGTGGTGTGTTGGAATATTAGGGTGTGTAGGAATGTTGGGGTTTGTTGGAATATTAGGGTGTGTAGGAATGTTGGGGTTTGTTGGAATATTAGGGTGTGTAGGAATGTTGGGGTTTGTTGGAATATTAGGGTGTGTAGGAATGTTGTGGTTTGTTGGAATATTAAGTTGTGTAGGAATGTTGGGGTTTGTTGGAATATTAGGGTGTGTAGGAATGTTGGGGTTTGTTGGAATATTAGGGTGTGTAGGAATGTTGTGGTGTGTTGGAATATTAGGTTGTGTAGGAATGTTGTGGTGTGTTGGAACATTCGGGTGTGTGGGAATGTTGTGGTGTGTTGGAATATTAGGGTGTGTAGGAATGTTGGGGTTTGTTGGAATATTAGGTTGTGTAGGAATGTTGTGGTGTGTTGGAATATTAGGGTGTGTGGGAATATTGGGGTGTGTTGGAATATTAGGTTGTGTAGGAATGTTGGGGTTTGTGGGAATATTAGGTTGTGTTGGAATGTTGGGGTTTGTTGGAATATTAGGGTGTGTAGGAATGTTGTGGTGTGTTGGAATATTAGGTTGTGTAGGAATGTTGTGGTGTGTTGGAACATTAGGGTGTGTGGGAATGTTGGGGTTTGTTGGAATATTAGGGTGTGTAGGAATGTTGGGGTTTGTTGGAATATTAGGGTGTGTAGGAATGTTGGGGTTTGTTGGAATATTAGGTTGTGTAGGAATGTTGTGGTGTGTTGGAACATTAGGGTGTGTGGGAATGTTGTGGTGTGTTGGAATATTAGGTTGTGTAGGAATGTTGGGGTTTGTTGGAATATTACGGTGTGTAGGAATGTTGGGGTTTGTTGGAATATTAGGTTGTGTAGGAATGTTGTGGTGTGTTGGAATATTAGGGTGTGTAGGAATGTTGGGGTTTGTTGGAATATTAGGGTGTGTAGGAATGTTGGGGTTTGTTGGAATATTAGGTTGTGTAGGAATATTGTGGTGTGTTGGAATATTAGGGTGTGTAGGAATGTTGGGTTTTGTTGGAATATTAGGGTGTGTAGGAATGTTGTGGTGTGTTGGAATATTAGGGTGTGTAGGAATGTTGGGGTTTGTTGGAATATTAGGGTGTGTAGGAATGTTGGGGTTTGTTGGAATATTAGGGTGTTAAGGAATGTTGTGGTGTGTTGGAATATTAGGGTGTGTAGGAATGTTGGGGTTTGTTGGAATATTAGGGTGTGTAGGAATGTTGGGGTTTGTTGGAATATTAGGGTGTGTAGGAATGTTGGGGTTTGTTGGAATATTAGGGTGTGTAGGAATGTTGGGGTTTGTTGGAATATTAGGGTGTTAAGGAATGTTGTGGTGTGTTGGAATATTAGGGTGTGTAGGAATGTTGGGATTTGTTGGAATATTAGGGTGTGTAGGAATGTTGGGGTTTGTTGGAATATTAGGGTGTGTAGGAATGTTGTGGTGTGTTGGAATATTAGGGTGTGTAGGAATGTTGTGGTGTGTTGGAATATTAGGGTGTGTAGGAATGTTGGGGTTTGTTGGAATATTAGGGTGTGTAGGAATGTTGGGGTTTGTTGGAATATTAGGATGTGTAGGAATGTTGGGGTTTGTTGGAATATTAGGGTGTGTAGGAATGTTGGGGTTTGTTGGAATATTAGGGTGTGTAGGAATGTTGGGGTTTGTTGGAATATTAGGGTGTGTAGGAATGTTGGGGTTTGTTGGAATATTAGGGTGTGTAGGAATGTTGTGGTTTGTTGGAATATTAGGGTGTGTAGGAATGTTGTGGTTTGTTGGAATATGAGGGTGTGTAGGAATGTTGGGGTTTGTTGGAATATTAGGGTGTGTAGGAATGTTGGGGTTAGTTGGAATATTAGGGTGTGTAGGAATGTTATGGTGTGTTGGAATATTAGGGTGTGTAGGAATGTTGTGGTGTGTTGGAATATTAGGGTGTGTAGGAATGTTGGGTTTGTTGGAATATTAGGGTGTGTAGGAATGTTGGGGTTTGTTGGAATATTGGGGTGTGTAGGAATGTTGTGGTGTGTTGGAATATTAGGGTGTGTAGGAATGTTGGGGTTTGTTGGAATATTAGGGTGTGTAGGAATGTTGGGGTTTGTTGGAATATTAGGGTGTGTAGGAATGTTGTGGTTTGTTGGAATATTAGGGTGTGTAGGAATGTTGGGGTTTGTTGGAATATTAGGTTGTGTAGGAATGTTGGGGTTTGTTGGAATATTAGGGTGTGTAGGAATGTTGTGATGTGTTGGAATATTAGGGTGTGTAGGAATGTTGGGTTTGTTGGAATATTAGGGTGTGTAGGAATGTTGTGATGTGTTGGAATATTAGGGTGTGTCAGAATGTTGGGGTTTGTTGGAAAATCAGGTTGTGTAGGAATGTTGTGATGTGTTGGAATATTAGGGTGTGTAGGAATGTTGGGTTTGTTGGAATATTAGGGTGTGTAGGAATGTTGGGGTTTGTTGGAATATTGGGGTGTGTAGGAATGTTGTGGTGTGTTGGAATATTAGGGTGTGTAGGAATGTTGGGGTTTGTTGGAATATTAGGGTGTGTAGGAATGTTGTGGTGTGTTGGAATATTAGGGTGTGTAGGAATGTTGGGGTTTGTTGGAATATTAGGGTGTGTGGGAATATTGGGGTGTGTTGGAATATTAGGGTGTGTAGGAATGTTGGGGTTTGTTGGAATATTAGGGTGTGTAGGAATGTTGGGGTTTGTTGGAATATTAGGGTGTGTAGGAATGTTGGGGTTTGTTGGAATATTAGGGTGTGTAGGAATGTTGTGGAGTGTTGGAATATTAGGGTGTGTAGGAATGTTGGGGTTTGTTGGAATATTAGGGTGTGTAGGAATGTTGGGGTTTGTTGGAATATTAGGGTGTGTAGGAATGCTGTGGTTTGTTGGAATATTAGGGTGTGTAGGAATGTTGGGGTTTGTTGGAATATTAGGGTGTGTAGGAATGTTGTGGTTTGTTGGAATATTAGGGTGTGTAGGAATGTTGGGGTTTGTTGGAATATTAGGTTGTGTAGGAATGTTGGGGTTTGTTGGAATATTAGGGTGTGTAGGAATGTTGTGATGTGTTGGAATATTAGGGTGTGTAGGAATGTTGGGTTTGTTGGAATATTAGGGTGTGTAGGAATGTTGTGATGTGTTGGAATATTAGGGTGTGTCAGAATGTTGGGGTTTGTTGGAAAATCAGGTTGTGTAGGAATGTTGTGATGTGTTGGAATATTAGGGTGTGTAGGAATGTTATGGTGTGTTGGAATATTAGGTTGTGTAGGAATGTTGGGGTTTGTTGGAATATTAGGTTGTGTAGGAATGTTGGGGTTTGTTGTAATATTAGGTTGTGTAGGAATGTTGTGATGTGTTGGAATATTAGGGTGTGTAGGAATGTTGGGGTTTGTTGGAATATTAGGTTGTGTAGGAATGTTGGGGTTTGTTGGAATATTAGGTTGTGTAGGAATGTTGTGATGTGTTGGAATATAAGGGTGTGTAGGAATGTTGTGATGTGTTGGAATATTAGGGTGTGTAGGAATGTTGGGGTTTGTTGGAATATTTGGGTGTGTAGGAATGTTGTGGTGTGTTGGAATATTAGGTTGTGTAGGAATGTTGGGGTTTGTTGGAATATTAGGGTGTGTAGGAATGGTGGGGTTTGTTGGAATATTAGGTTGTGTAGGAATGTTGTGGTGTGTTGGAATATTAGGGTGTGTAGGAATGTTGGGGTTTGTTGGAATATTAGGGTGTGTAGGAATGTTGGGGTTTGTTGGAATATTAGGGTGTGTAGGAATGTTGGGGTGTGTTGGAATATTAGTTTGTGTAGGAATGTTGGGGTTTGTTGGAATATTAGGGTGTGTAGGAATGTTGGGGTTTGTTGGAATATTAGGTTGTGTAGGAATGTTGTGGTGTGTTGGAATATTAGGGTGTGTAGGAATGTTGGGGTTTGTTGGAATATTAGGGTGTGTAGGAATGTTGGGGTTTGTTGGAATATTAGGGTGTGTAGGAATGTTGTGGTGTGTTGGAATATTAAGTTGTGCAGGAATGTTGTGGTGTGTTGGAATATTCGGTTGTGTAGGAATGTTGTGGTGTGTTGGAATATTAGGGTGTGTGGGAATGTTGGGGTTTGTTGGAATATTAGGGTGTGCAGGAATGTTGGGGTTCGTTGGAATATTAGGGTGTGTGGGAATATTGGGGTGTGTTGGAATATTAGGTTGTGTAGGAATGTTGGGATTTGTGGGAATATTAGGTTGTGTCGGAATGTTGGGGTTTGTTGGAATATTAGGGTGTGTAGGAATGTTGTGGTGTGTTGGAATATTAGGTTGTGTAGGAATGTTGTGGTGTGTTGGAATATTAGGTTGTGTGGGAATGTTGTGGTGTGTTGGAATATTAGGTTGTGTAGGAATGTTGGGGTTTGTTGGAATATTAGGTTGTGTCGGAATGTTGGGGTTTGTTGGAATATTAGGGTGTGTAGGAATGTTGTGGTGTGTTGGAATATTAGGTTGTGTAGGAATGTTGTGGTGTGTTGGAATATTAGGGTGTGTGGGAATGTTGTGGTGTGTTGGAATATTAGGTTGTGTAGGAATGTTGGGGTTTGTTGGAATATTACGGTGTGTAGGAATGTTGGGGTTTGTTGGAATATTAGGTTGTGTAGGAATGTTGTGGTGTGTTTGAATATTAGGGTGTGTAGGAATGTTGGGGTTTGTTGGAATATTAGGGTGTGTAGGAATGTTGGGGTTTGTTGGAATATTAGGTTGTGTAGGAATATTGTGGTGTGTTGGAATATTAGGGTGTGTAGGAATGTTGGGTTTTGTTGGAATATTAGGGTGTGTAGGAATGTTGTGGTGTGTTGGAATATTAGGGTGTGTAGGAATGTTGGGGTTTGTTGGAATATTAGGGTGTGTAGGAATGTTGGGGTTTGTTGGAATATTAGGGTGTTAAGGAATGTTGTGGTGTGTTGGAATATTAGGGTGTGTAGGAATGTTGGGGTTTGTTGGAATATTAGGGTGTGTCGGAATGTTATGGTGTGTTGGAATATTAGGGTGTGTAGGAATGTTGTGGTGTGTTGGAATATTAGGGTGTGTAGGGATGTTGGGGTTTGTTGGAATATTAGGGTGTGTAGGAATGTTGGGGTTTGTTGGAATATTAGGGTGTGTAGGAATGTTGGGGTTTGTTGGAATATTAGGGTGTGTAGGAATGTTGGGGTTTGTTGGAATATTAGGGTGTGTAGGAATGTTGGGGTTTGTTGGAATATTAGGGTGTGTAGGAATGTTGGGGTTTGTTGGAATATTAGGGTGTGTAGGAATGTTGTGGTTTGTTGGAATATTAGGGTGTGTAGGAATGTTGTGGTTTGTTGGAATATTAGGGTGTGTAGGAATGTTGGGGTTTGTTGGAATATTAGGGTGTGTAGGAATGTTGGGGTTTGTTGGAATATTAGGGTGTGTAGGAATGTTGTGGTGTGTTGGAATATTAGGGTGTGTAGGAATGTTGTGGTGTGTTGGAATATTAGGTTGTGTCGGAATGTTGGGGTTTGTTGGAATATTAGGGTGTGTAGGAATGTTGTGGTTTGTTGGAATATTAGGGTGTGTAGGAATGTTGGGGTTTGTTGGAATATTAGGGTGTGTAGGAATGTTGGGGTTTGTTGGAATATTAGGGTGTGTAGGAATGTTGAGGTTTGTTGGAATATTAGGGTGTGTAGGAATGTTGTGGTTTGTTGGAATATTAGGGTGTGTAGGAATGTTGGGGTTTGTTGGAATATTAGGGTGTGTAGGAATGTTGGGGTTTGTTGGAATATTAGGGTGTGTAGGAATGTTGTGGTGTGTTGGAATATTAGGGTGTGTAGGAATGTTGGGGTTTGTTGGAATATTAGGGTGTGTAGGAATGTTGGGGTTTGTTGGAATATTGGGGTGTGTAGGAATGTTGTGGTGTGTTGGAATATTAGGGTGTGTAGGAATGTTGGGGTTTGTTGGAATATTAGGGTGTGTAGGAATGTTGGGGTTTGTTGGAATATTAGGGTGTGTAGGAATGTTGGGGTTTGTTGGAATATTAGGGTGTGTGGGAATATTGGGGTGTGTTGGAATATTAGGGTGTGTAGGAATGTTGGGGTTTGTTGGAATATTAGGGTGTGTAGGAATGTTGGGGTTTGTTGGAATATTAGGGTGTGTAGGAATTTTGGGGTTTGTTGGAATATTAGGGTGTGTAGGAATGTTGTGGAGTGTTGGAATATTAGGGTGTGTAGGAATGTTGGGGTTTGTTGGAATATTAGGGTGTGTAGGAATGTTGGGGTTTGTTGGAATATTAGGGTGTGTAGGAATGCTGTGGTCTGTTGGAATATTAGGGTGTGTAGGAATGTTGGGGTTTGTTGGAATATTAGGGTGTGTAGGAATGTTGGGGTTTGTTGGAATATTAGGGTGTGTAGGAATGTTGGGGTTTGTTGGAATATTAGGGTGTGTAGGAATGTTGTGGTGTGTTGGAATATTGGGGTGTGTAGGAATGTTGGGGTTTGTTGGAATATTAGGGTGTGTAGGAATGTTGGGGTTTGTTGGAATATTAGGGTGTGTAGGAATGTTGGGGTTTGTTGGAATATTTGGGTGTGTAGGAATGTTGTGGTGTGTTGGAATATTAGGTTGTGTAGGAATGTTGGGGTTTGTTGGAATATTAGGGTGTGTAGGAATGGTGGGGTTTGTTGGAATATTAGGTTGTGTAGGAATGTTGTGGTGTGTTGGAATATTAGGGTGTGTAGGAATGTTGGGGTTTGTTGGAATATTAGGGTGTGTAGGAATGTTGGGGTTTGTTGGAATATTAGGGTGTGTAGGAATGTTGGGGTGTGTTGGAATATTAGTTTGTGTAGGAATGTTGGGGTTTGTTGGAATATTAGGGTGTGTAGGAATGTTGGGGTTTGTTGGAATATTAGGTTGTGTAGGAATGTTGTGGTGTGTTGGAATATTAGGGTGTGTAGGAATGTTGGGGTTTGTTGGAATATTAGGGTGTGTAGGAATGTTGGGGTTTGTTGGAATATTAGGGTGTGTAGGAATGTTGTGGTGTGTTGGAATATTAAGTTGTGCAGGAATGTTGTGGTGTGTTGGAATATTCGGTTGTGTAGGAATGTTGTGGTGTGTTGGAATATTAGGGTGTGTGGGAATGTTGGGGTTTGTTGGAATATTAGGGTGTGCAGGAATGTTGGGGTTCGTTGGAATATTAGGGTGTGTGGGAATATTGGGGTGTGTTGGAATATTAGGTTGTGTAGGAATGTTGGGATTTGTGGGAATATTAGGTTGTGTCGGAATGTTGGGGTTTGTTGGAATATTAGGGTGTGTAGGAATGTTGTGGTGTGTTGGAATATTAGGTTGTGTAGGAATGTTGTGGTGTGTTGGAATATTAGGTTGTGTGGGAATGTTGTGGTGTGTTGGAATATTAGGTTGTGTAGGAATGTTGGGGTTTGTTGGAATATTAGGTTGTGTCGGAATGTTGGGGTTTGTTGGAATATTAGGGTGTGTAGGAATGTTGTGGTGTGTTGGAATATTAGGTTGTGTAGGAATGTTGTGGTGTGTTGGAATATTAGGGTGTGTGGGAATGTTGTGGTGTGTTGGAATATTAGGTTGTGTAGGAATGTTGGGGTTTGTTGGAATATTACGGTGTGTAGGAATGTTGGGGTTTGTTGGAATATTAGGTTGTGTAGGAATGTTGTGGTGTGTTTGAATATTAGGGTGTGTAGGAATGTTGGGGTTTGTTGGAATATTAGGGTGTGTAGGAATGTTGGGGTTTGTTGGAATATTAGGTTGTGTAGGAATATTGTGGTGTGTTGGAATATTAGGGTGTGTAGGAATGTTGGGTTTTGTTGGAATATTAGGGTGTGTAGGAATGTTGTGGTGTGTTGGAATATTAGGGTGTGTAGGAATGTTGGGGTTTGTTGGAATATTAGGGTGTGTAGGAATGTTGGGGTTTGTTGGAATATTAGGGTGTTAAGGAATGTTGTGGTGTGTTGGAATATTAGGGTGTGTAGGAATGTTGGGGTTTGTTGGAATATTAGGGTGTGTCGGAATGTTATGGTGTGTTGGAATATTAGGGTGTGTAGGAATGTTGTGGTGTGTTGGAATATTAGGGTGTGTAGGGATGTTGGGGTTTGTTGGAATATTAGGGTGTGTAGGAATGTTGGGGTTTGTTGGAATATTAGGGTGTGTAGGAATGTTGGGGTTTGTTGGAATATTAGGGTGTGTAGGAATGTTGGGGTTTGTTGGAATATTAGGGTGTGTAGGAATGTTGGGGTTTGTTGGAATATTAGGGTGTGTAGGAATGTTGGGGTTTGTTGGAATATTAGGGTGTGTAGGAATGTTGTGGTTTGTTGGAATATTAGGGTGTGTAGGAATGTTGTGGTTTGTTGGAATATTAGGGTGTGTAGGAATGTTGGGGTTTGTTGGAATATTAGGGTGTGTAGGAATGTTGGGGTTTGTTGGAATATTAGGGTGTGTAGGAATGTTGTGGTGTGTTGGAATATTAGGGTGTGTAGGAATGTTGTGGTGTGTTGGAATATTAGGTTGTGTCGGAATGTTGGGGTTTGTTGGAATATTAGGGTGTGTAGGAATGTTGTGGTTTGTTGGAATATTAGGGTGTGTAGGAATGTTGGGGTTTGTTGGAATATTAGGGTGTGTAGGAATGTTGGGGTTTGTTGGAATATTAGGGTGTGTGGGAATGTTGAGGTTTGTTGGAATATTAGGGTGTGTAGGAATGTTGTGGTTTGTTGGAATATTAGGGTGTGTAGGAATGTTGGGGTTTGTTGGAATATTAGGGTGTGTAGGAATGTTGGGGTTTGTTGGAATATTAGGGTGTGTAGGAATGTTGTGGTGTGTTGGAATATTAGGGTGTGTAGGAATGTTGGGGTTTGTTGGAATATTAGGGTGTGTAGGAATGTTGGGGTTTGTTGGAATATTGGGGTGTGTAGGAATGTTGTGGTGTGTTGGAATATTAGGGTGTGTAGGAATGTTGGGGTTTGTTGGAATATTAGGGTGTGTAGGAATGTTGGGGTTTGTTGGAATATTAGGGTGTGTAGGAATGTTGGGGTTTGTTGGAATATTAGGGTGTGTGGGAATATTGGGGTGTGTTGGAATATTAGGGTGTGTAGGAATGTTGGGGTTTGTTGGAATATTAGGGTGTGTAGGAATGTTGGGGTTTGTTGGAATATTAGGGTGTGTAGGAATTTTGGGGTTTGTTGGAATATTAGGGTGTGTAGGAATGTTGTGGAGTGTTGGAATATTAGGGTGTGTAGGAATGTTGGGGTTTGTTGGAATATTAGGGTGTGTAGGAATGTTGGGGTTTGTTGGAATATTAGGGTGTGTAGGAATGCTGTGGTCTGTTGGAATATTAGGGTGTGTAGGAATGTTGGGGTTTGTTGGAATATTAGGGTGTGTAGGAATGTTGGGGTTTGTTGGAATATTAGGGTGTGTAGGAATGTTGGGGTTTGTTGGAATATTAGGGTGTGTAGGAATGTTGTGGTGTGTTGGAATATTGGGGTGTGTAGGAATGTTGGGGTTTGTTGGAATATTAGGGTGTGTAGGAATGTTGGGGTTTGTTGGAATATTAGTTTGTGTAGGAATGTTGGGGTTTGTTGGAATATTAGGGTGTGTAGGAATGTTGTGGTGTGTTGGAATATTAAGTTGTGTAGGAATGTTGTGGTGTGTTGGAATATTAGGTTGTGTAGGAATGTTGTGGTTTGTTGGAATATTAAGTTGTGTAGGAATGTTGTGGTGTGTTGGAATATTAGGGTGTCTAGGAATGTTGTGGTGTGTTGGAATATTAGGGTGTGTAGGAATGTTGTGGTGTGTTGGAATATTCGGTTGTGTCGGAATGTTGGGGTTTGTTGGAATATTAGGTTGTGTAGGAATGTTGTGGTGTGTTGGAATATTAGGGTGTGTGGGAATGTTGGGGTTTGTTGGAATATTAGGGTGTGTAGGAATGTTGGGGTGTGTTGGAATATTAGGTTGTGTAGGAATGTTGTGGTGTGTTGGAATATTAGGGTGTGTGGGAATGTTGGGGTTTGTTGGAATATTAGGGTGTGTAGGAATGTTGGGGTGTGTTGGAATATTAGGTTGTGTAGGAATGTTGTGGTGTGTTGGAATATTAGGGTGTGTGGGAATGTTGTGGTGTGTTGGAATATTAGGGTGTGTGGGAATGTTGTGGTGTGTTGGAATATTAGGGTGTGTAGGAATGTTGGGGTTTGTTGGAATATTACGGTGTGTAGGAATGTTGCGGTTTGTTGGAATATTAGGGTGTGTAGGAATGTTGGGGTTTGTTGGAATATTAGGGTGTGTAGGAATGTTGTGGTGTGTTGGAATATTAGGTTGTGTCGGAATGTTGGGGTTTGTTGGAATATTAGGGTGTGTAGGAATGTTGGGGTTTGTTGGAATATTAGGGTGTGTGGGAATGTTGTGGTGTGTTGGAATATTAGGTTGTGTAGGAATGTTGTGGTGTGTTGGAATATTAGGGTGTGTGGGAATGTTGTGGTGTGTTGGAATATTAGGGTGTGTAGGAATGTTGTGGTGTGTTGGAATATTAGGGTCTGTAGGAATGTTGGGGTTTGTTGGAATATTAGGGTGTGTAGGAATGTTGGGGTTTGTTGGAATATTAGGGTGTGTAGGAATGTTGGGGTTTGTTGGAATATTAGGGTGTGTGGGAATATTGGGGTGTGTTGGAATATTAGGGTGTGTAGGAATGTTGGGGTTTGTTGGAATATTAGGGTGTGTAGGAATGTTGGGGTTTGTTGGAATATTAGGGTGTGTAGGAATGTTGTGGAGTGTTGGAATATTAGGGTGTGTAGGAATGTTGGGGTTTGTTGGAATATTAGGGTGTGTAGGAATGTTGGGGTTTGTTGGAATATTAGGGTGTGTAGGAATGCTGTGGTCTGTTGGAATATTAGGGTGTGTAGGAATGTTGGGGTTTGTTGGAATATTAGGGTGTGTAGGAATGTTGGGGTTTGTTGGAATATTAGGGTGTGTAGGAATGTTGGGGTTTGTTGGAATATTAGGGGGTGTAGGAATGTTGTGGTGTGTTGGAATATTGGGGTGTGTAGGAATGTTGGGGTTTGTTGGAATATTAGGGTGTGTAGGAATGTTGGGGTTTGTTGGAATATTAGTTTGTGTAGGAATGTTGGGGTTTGTTGGAATATTAGGGTGTGTAGGAATGTTGTGGTGTGTTGGAATATTAAGTTGTGTAGGAATGTTGTGGTGTGTTGGAATATTAGGTTGTGTAGGAATGTTGTGGTTTGTTGGAATATTAAGTTGTGTAGGAATGTTGTGGTGTGTTGGAATATTGGGGTGTCTAGGAATGTTGTGGTGTGTTGGAATATTAGGGTGTGTAGGAATGTTGTGGTGTGTTGGAATATTCGGTTGTGTCGGAATGTTGGGGTTTGTTGGAATATTAGGTTGTGTAGGAATGTTGTGGTGTGTTGGAATATTAGGGTGTGTGGGAATGTTGGGGTTTGTTGGAATATTAGGGTGTGTAGGAATGTTGGGGTGTGTTGGAATATTAGGTTGTGTAGGAATGTTGTGGTGTGTTGGAATATTAGGGTGTGTGGGAATGTTGGGGTTTGTTGGAATATTAGGGTGTGTAGGAATGTTGGGGTGTGTTGGAATATTAGGTTGTGTAGGAATGTTGTGGTGTGTTGGAATATTAGGGTGTGTGGGAATGTTGTGGTGTGTTGGAATATTAGGGTGTGTGGGAATGTTGTGGTGTGTTGGAATATTAGGGTGTGTAGGAATGTTGGGGTTTGTTGGAATATTACGGTGTGTAGGAATGTTGGGGTTTGTTGGAATATTAGGGTGTGTAGGAATGTTGGGGTTTGTTGGAATATTAGGGTGTGTAGGAATGTTGTGGTGTGTTGGAATATTAGGTTGTGTCGGAATGTTGGGGTTTGTTGGAATATTAGGGTGTGTAGGAATGTTGGGGTTTGTTGGAATATTAGGGTGTGTGGGAATGTTGTGGTGTGTTGGAATATTAGGTTGTGTAGGAATGTTGTGGTGTGTTGGAATATTAGGGTGTGTGGGAATGTTGTGGTGTGTTGGAATATTAGGGTGTGTAGGAATGTTGTGGTTTGTTGGAAGATTAGGGTGTCTAGCAATGTTGGGGTTTGTTGGAATATTAGGGTGTGTCGGAATGTTGGGGTTTGTTGGAATATTAGGTTGTGTAGGAATGTTGGGGTGTGTTGGAATATTAGGTTGTGTAGGAATGTTGTGGTGTGTTGGAATATTAGGGTGTGTAGGAATGTTGGGGTTTTTTGGAATATTAGGGTGTGTAGGAATGTTGTGGTGTGTTGGAATATTAGGTTGTGTCGGAATGTTGGGGTTTGTTGGAATATTAGGGTGTGTAGGAATGTTGTGGTGTGTTGGAATATTAGGTTGTGTAGGAATGTTGTGGTGTGTTGGAATATTAGGGTGTGTGGGAATGTTGTAGTGTGTTGGAATATTAGGGTGTGTGGGAATGTTGTGGTGTGTTGGAATATTAGGGTGTGTAGGAATATTGGGGTGTGTTGGAATATTAGGGTGTGTAGGAATGTTGGGGTTTGTTGGAAGATTAGGGTGTCTAGGAATGTTGGGGTTTGTTGGAATATTAGGGTGTGTCGGAATGTTGTGGTGTGTTGGAATATTAGGGTGTGTAGGAAAGTTGGGGTTTGTTGGAATATTAGGGTGTGTAGGAATGTTGGGGTTTGTTGGAATATTAGGGTGTGTAGGAATGTTGGGGTTTGTTGGAATATTAGGGTGTGTAGGAATGTTGGGGTTTGTTGGAATATTAGGGTGTGTAGGAATGTTGGGGTTTGTTGGAATATTAGGGTGTGTAGGAATGTTATGGTGTGTTGGAATATTAGGTTGTGTAGGAATGTTGTGGTGTGTTGGAATATTAGGTTGTGTAGGAATGTTGGGGTTTGTTGGAATATTAGGGTGTGTAGGAATGTTGGGGTTTGTTGGAATATTAGGGTGTGTAGGAATGTTGGGGTTTGTTGGAATATTAGGGTGTGTAGGAATGTTGGGGTTTGTTGGAATATTAGGGTGTGTAGGAATGTTATGGTGTGTTGGAATATTAGGTTGTGTAGGAATGTTGGGGTTTGTTGGAATATTAGGTTGTGTAGGAATGTTGTGGTGTGTTGGAATATTAGGTTGTGTAGGAATGTTGGGGTTTGTTGGAATATTAGGGTGTGTAGGAATGTTGTGGTGTGTTGGAATATTAAGTTGTGTAGGAATGTTGAGGTGTGTTGGAACATTAAGTTGTGTAGGAATGTTGTGGTCTGTTGGAATATTAGGGTGTGTAGGAATGTTGTGGTTTGTTGGAATATTAGAGTTTGTAGGAATGTTGGGGTTTGTTGGAATATTAGGGTGTGTAGGAATGTTATGGTGTGTTGGAATATTAGGGTGTGTAGGAATGTTGGGGTTTGTTGGAATATTAGGGTGTGTAGGAATGTTATGGTGTGTTGGAATATTAGGGTGTGTAGGAATGTTGGGGTTTGTTGGAATATTTGGGTGTGTAGGAATGTTGTGGTGTGTTGGAATATTAGGGTGTGTAGGAATGTTCGGGTTTGTTGGAATATTAGGTTGTGTAGGAATGTTGTGGTTTGTTGGAATATTAAGTTGTGTAGGAATGTTGGGGTTTGTTGGAATATTAGGGTGTGTAGGAATGTTGGGGTTTGTTGGAATATTAGGGTGTGTAGGAATGCTGTGGTCTGTTGGAATATTAGGGTGTGTAGGAATGTTGGGGTTTGTTGGAATATTAGGGTGTGTAGGAATGTTGGGGTTTGTTGGAATATTAGGGTGTGTAGGAATGTTGGGTTTGTTGGAATATTAGGGTGTGTAGGAATGCTGTGGTCTGTTGGAATATTAGGGTGTGTAGGAATGTTGGGGTTTGTTGGAATATTAGGGTGTGTAGGAATGTTGGGGTTTGTTGGAATATTAGGGTGTGTAGGAATGTTGGGGTTTGTTGGAATATTAGGGTGTGTAGGAATGTTGTGGTGTGTTGGAATATTGGGGTGTGTAGGAATGTTGGGGTTTGTTGGAATATTAGGGTGTGTAGGAATGTTGGGGTTTGTTGGAATATTAGTTTGTGTAGGAATGTTGGGGTTTGTTGGAATATTAGGGTGTGTAGGAATGTTGTGGTGTGTTGGAATATTAAGTTGTGTAGGAATGTTGTGGTGTGTTGGAATATTAGGTTGTGTAGGAATGTTGTGGTTTGTTGGAATATTAAGTTGTGTAGGAATGTTGTGGTGTGTTGGAATATTAGGGTGTCTAGGAATGTTGTGGTGTGTTGGAATATTAGGGTGTGTAGGAATGTTGTGGTGTGTTGGAATATTCGGTTGTGTCGGAATGTTGGGGTTTGTTGGAATATTAGGGTGTGTAGGAATGTTGGGGTGTGTTGGAATATTAGGTTGTGTAGGAATGTTGTGGTGTGTTGGAATATTAGGGTGTGTGGGAATGTTGTGGTGTGTTGGAATATTAGGGTGTGTGGGAATGTTGTGGTGTGTTGGAATATTAGGGTGTGTAGGAATGTTGGGGTTTGTTGGAATATTACGGTGTGTAGGAATGTTGGGGTTTGTTGGAATATTAGGGTGTGTAGGAATGTTGGGGTTTGTTGGAATATTAGGGTGTGTAGGAATGTTGTGGTGTGTTGGAATATTAGGGTGTGTAGGAATGTTGGGGTTTGTTGGAATATTAGGTTGTGTCGGAATGTTGGGGTTTGTTGGAATATTAGGGTGTGTAGGAATGTTGGGGTTTGTTGGAAGATTAGGGTGTCTAGGAATGTTGGGGTTTGTTGGAATATTAGGGTGTGTAGGAATGTTGGGGTTTGTTGGAATATTAGGGTGTGTAGGAATGTTATGGTGTGTTGGAATATTAGGTTGTGTAGGAATGTTGTGGTGTGTTGGAATATTAGGTTGTGTAGGAATGTTGGGGTTTGTTGGAATATTAGGGTGTGTAGGAATGTTGGGGTTTGTTGGAATATTAGGGTGTGTAGGAATGTTGGGGTTTGTTGGAATATTAGGGTGTGTAGGAATGTTGGGGTTTGTTGGAATATTAGGGTGTGTAGGAATGTTATGGTGTGTTGGAATATTAGGTTGTGTAGGAATGTTGTGGTGTGTTGGAATATTAGGTTGTGTAGGAATGTTGGGGTTTGTTGGAATATTAGGGTGTGTCGGAATGTTGTGGTGTGTTGGAATATTAAGTTGTGTAGGAATGTTGAGGTGTGTTGGAACATTAAGTTGTGTAGGAATGTTGTGGTCTGTTGGAATATTAGGTTGTGTAGGAATGTTGTGGTGTGTCGGAATATTAGGGTGTGTAGGAATGTTGTGGTTTGTTGGAATATTAGGGTTTGTAGGAATGTTGGGGTTTGTTGGAATATTAGGGTGTGTAGGAATGTTATGGTGTGTTGGAATATTAGGGTGTGTAGGAATGTTGGGGTTTGTTGGAATATTAGGGTGTGTAGGAATGTTATGGTGTGTTGGAATATTAGGGTGTGTAGGAATGTTGGGGTTTGTTGGAATATTTGGGTGTGTAGGAATGTTGTGGTGTGTTGGAATATTAGGGTGTGTAGGAATGTTGGGGTTTGTTGGAATATTAGGTTGTGTAGGAATGTTGGGGTTTGTTGGAATATTCGGGTGTGTAGGAATGTTGGGGTTTGTTGGAATATTAGGGTGTGTAGGAATGTTATGGTGTGTTGGAATATTAGGGTGTGTAGGAATGTTGGGGTTTGTTGGAATATTAGGGTGTGTAGGAATGTTGTGGTGTGTTGGAATATTAAGTTGTGTAGGAATGTTGGGGTTTGTTGGAATATTAGGGTGTGTAGGAATGTTGGGGTGTGTTGGAATATTAGGGTGTGTAGGAATGTTGTGGTGTGTTGGAATATTAAGTTTTGTAGGAATGTTGGGGTTTGTTGGAATATTAGGGTGTGTAGGAATGTTGGGGTTTGTTGGAATATTAGGGTGTGTCGGAATGTTGGGGTTTGTTGGAATATTAGGGTGTGTAGGAATGTTATGGTGTGTTGGAATATTAGGTTGTGTAGGAATGTTGTGGTGTGTTGGAATATTCGGTTGTGTAGGAATGTTGGGGTTTGTTGGAATATTAGGGTGTGTAGGAATGTTGGGGTTTGTTGGAATATTAGGGTGTGTAGGAATGTTGGGGTTTGTTGGAATATTAGGGTTTGTAGGAATGTTGGGGTTTGTTGGAATATTAGGGTGTGTAGGAATGTTATGGTATGTTGGAATATTAGGTTGTGTCGGAATGTTGTGGTGTGTTGGAATATTAGGTTGTGTAGGAATGTTGGGGTTTGTTGGAATATTAGGGTGTGTAGGAATGTTGTGGTGTGTTGGAATATTAAGTTGTGTAGGAATGTTGTGGTGTGTTGGAATATTAGGTTGTGTAGGAATGTTGTGGTGTGTTGGAACATTAGGGTGTGTAGGAATGTTGTGGTTTGTTCGAATATTAGGGTTTGTAGGAATGTTGGGGTGTGTTGGAATATTAGGGTGTGTAGGAATGTTATGGTGTGTTGGAATATTAGGGTGTGTAGGAATGTTGGGGTTTGTTGGAATATTAGGGTGTGTAGGAATGTTGTGGTGTGTTGGAATATTAAGTTGTGTAGGAATGTTGGGGTTTGTTGGAATATTAGGGTGTGTAGGAATGTTGGGGTTTGTTGGAATATTAGGGTGTGTAGGAATGTTGTGGTGTGTTGGAATATTAGGGTGTGTAGGAATGTTGTGGTGTGTTGGAATATTAGGGTGTGTAGGAATGTTGGGGTTTGTTGGAATATTAGGTTGTGTAGGAATGTTGTGGTGTGTTGGAATATTAGGGTGTGTAGGAATGTTGTGGTGTGTTGGAATATTAGGTTGTGTGGGAATGTTGGGGTTTGTTGGAATATTAGGTTGTGTAGGAATGTTGTGGTGTGTTGGAATATTAGGTTGTGTAGGAATGTTGTGGTTTGTTGGAATATTAGGGTGTGTAGGAATGTTGGGGTTTGTTGGAATATTAGGGAGTGTAGGAATGTTGGGGTTTGTTGGAATATTAGGGTGTGTAGGAATGTTGGGGTTTGTTGGAATATTAGGGTTTGTAGGAATGTTGGGGTGTGTTGGAATATTAAGTTGTGTAGGAATGTTGGGGTTTGTTGGAATATTAGGGTGTGTAGGAATGTTGGGGTTTGTTGGAATATTAGGGTGTGCAGGAATGTTGGGGTTTGTTGGAATATTAGGGTTTGTAGGAATGTTGGGGTGTGTTGGAATATTAAGTTGTGTAGGAATGTTGGGGTTTGTTGGAATATTAAGTTGTGTAGGAATGTTGGGGTTTGTTGGAATATTAGGGTGTGTAGGAATGTTGTGGTGTGTTGGAATATTAGGGTGTGTAGGAATGTTGTGGTGTGTTGGAATATTAAGTTGTGTAGGAATGTTGGGGTTTGTTGGAATATTAGGGTGTGTAGGAATGTTGTGGTGTGTTGGAGTATTAAGTTGTGTAGGAATGTTGGGGTTTGTTGGAATATTAGGGTGTGTAGGAATGTTGTGGTGTGTTGGAATATTAAGTTGTGTAGGAATGTTGTGGTGTGTTGGAATATTAGGGTGTGTGGGAATGTTGTGGTGTGTTGGAATATTAGGGTGTGTAGGAATGTTGGGGTTTGTTGGAATATTAGGGTGTGTAGGAATGTTGGGGTTTGTTGGAATATTAGGGTTTGTAGGAATGTTGGGGTGTGTTGGAATATTAAGTTGTGTAGGAATGTTGAGGTTTGTTGGAATATTAAGTTGTGTAGGAATGTTGGGGTTTGTTGGAATATCAGGGTGTGTAGGAATGTTGTGGTGTGTTGGAATATTAGGGTGTGTAGGAATGTTGTGGTGTGTTGGAATATTAAGTTGTGTAGGAATGTTGGGGTTTGTTGGAATATTAGGGTGTGTAGGAATGTTGTGGTGTGTTGGAATATTAGGTTGTGTAGGAATGTTGTGGTGTGTTGGAATATTAGGGTGTGTGGGAATGTTGGGGTTTGTTGGAATATTAGGGTGTGTCGGAATGTTGTGGTGTGTTGGAATATTAGGGTGTGTAGGAATGTTGTGGTGTGTTGGAATATTAGGGTGTGTCGGAATGTTGGGGTTTGTTGGAATATTAGGGTGTGTAGGAATGTTGGGGTTTGTTGGAATATTAGGGTGTGTAGGAATGTTGTGGTGTGTTGGAATATTAGGGTGTGTAGGAATGTTGGGGTTTGTTGGAATATTAGGGTGTGTAGGAATGTTGTGGTGTGTTGGAATATTAGGGTGTGTAGGAATGTTGTGGTGTGTTGGAATATTAGGGTGTGTAGGAATGTTGGGGTTTGTTGGAATATTAGGGTGTGTAGGAATGTTGTGGTGTGTTGGAATATTAGGGTGTGTAGGAATGTTGGGGTTTGTTGGAATATTGGTGTGTGTAGGAATGTTGGGGTTTGTTGGAATATTAGGGTGTGTAGGAATGTTGGGGTTTGTTGGAATATTAGGGTGTGTAGGAATGTTGTGGTGTGTTGGAATATTAGGTTGTGTCGGAATGTTGGGTTTTGTTGGAATATTAGGTTGTGTGGGAATGTTGGGGTTTGTTGGAATATTAGGGTGTGTAGGAATGTTGGGGTTTGTTGGAATATTAGGGTGTGTAGGAATGTTGGGGTTTGTTGGAATATTAGGGTGTGTAGGAATGTTGGGGTTTGTTGGAATATTAGGTTGTGTGGGAATGTTGGGGTTTGTTGGAATATTAGGTTGTGTGGGAATGTTGGGGTTTGTTGGAATATTAGGTTGTGTGGGAATGTTGGGGTTTGTTGGAATATTAGGGTGTGTAGGAATGTTGGGGTTTGTTGGAATATTAGGGTGTGTAGGAATGTTGGGGTTTGTTGGAATATTAGGTTGTGTGGGAATGTTGGGGTTTGTTGGAATATTAGGTTGTGTGGGAATGTTGGGGCTTGTTGGAATATTAGGTTGTGTGGGAATGTTGGGGTTTGTTGGAATATTAGGGTGTGTAGGAATGTTGTGGTTTGTTGGAATATTGGGGTGTGCAGGAATGTTGGGGTTTGTTGGAATATTAGGGTGTGTGGCAATGTTGTGGTGTGTTGGAATATTAGGTTGTGTAGGAATGTTGGGGTTTGTTGGAATATTAGGGTGTGTAGGAATGTTGTGGTGTGTTGGAATATTAGGTTGTGTAGGAATGTTGGGGTTTGTTGGAATATTAGGGTGTGTCGGAATGTTGGGGTGTGTTGGAATATTAGGTTGTGTAGGAATGTTGGGGTTTGTTGGAAGATTAGGTTGTGTGGGAATGTTGGGGTTTGTTGCAATATTAGGGTGTGTAGGAATGTTGGGGTTTGTTGGAATATTAGGGTGTGTAGGAATGTTGTGGTGTGTTGGAATATTAGGTTGTGTCGGAATGTTGGGTTTTGTTGGAATATTAGGTTGTGTGGGAATGTTGGGGTTTGTTGGAATATTAGGGTGTGTAGGAATGTTGGGGTTTGTTGGAATATTAGGGTGTGTAGGAATGTTGGGGTTTGTTGGAATATTAGGGTGTGTAGGAATGTTGGGGTTTGTTGGAATATTAGGTTGTGTGGGAATGTTGGGGTTTGTTGGAATATTAGGTTGTGTGGGAATGTTGGGGTTTGTTGGAATATTAGGTTGTGTGGGAATGTTGGGGTTTGTTGGAATATTAGGGTGTGTAGGAATGTTGGGGTTTGTTGGAATATTAGGGTGTGTAGGAATGTTGGGGTTTGTTGGAATATTAGGTTGTGTGGGAATGTTGGGGTTTGTTGGAATATTAGGTTGTGTGGGAATGTTGGGGCTTGTTGGAATATTAGGTTGTGTGGGAATGTTGGGGTTTGTTGGAATATTAGGGTGTGTAGGAATGTTGTGGTTTGTTGGAATATTGGGGTGTGCAGGAATGTTGGGGTTTGTTGGAATATTTGGGTGTGTGGGAATGTTGTGGTGTGTTGGAATATTAGGTTGTGTAGGAATGTTGGGGTTTGTTGGAATATTAGGGTGTGTAGGAATGTTGTGGTGTGTTGGAATATTAGGTTGTGTAGGAATGTTGGGGTTTGTTGGAATATTAGGGTGTGTAGGAATGTTGGGGTTTGTTGGAATATTAGGGTGTGTAGGAATGTTGGGGTTTGTTGGAATATTAGGGTTTGTAGGAATGTTGTGGTGTGTTGGAATATTAGGGTTTGGAGGAATGTTGGGGTTTCTTGGAATATTAGGGTGTGTAGGAATGTTGTGGTGTGTTGGAATATTAGGGTGTGTAGGAATGTTGTGGTGTGTTGGAATATTAGGGTGTGTAGGAATGTTGTGGTGTGTTGGAATATTAGGGTTTGGAGGAATGTTGGGGTTTGTTGGAATATTAGGTTGTGTAGGAATGTTGGGGTTTGTTGGAATATTAGGTTGTGTGGGAATGTTGGGGTTTGTTGGAATATTAGGTTGTGTGGGAATGTTGGGGTTTGTTGTAATATTAGGGTGTGTAGGAATGTTGGGGTTTGTTGGAATATTAGGGTGTGTAGGAATGTTGGGGTTTGTTGGAATATTAGGTTGTGTAGGAATGTTGGGGTTTGTTGGAATATTAGGTTGTGTCGGAATGTTGGGGTTTGTTGGAATATTAGGTTGTGTGGGAATGTTGGGTTTTGTTGGAATATTAGGGTGTGTAGGAATGTTGGGGTTTGTTGGAATATTAGGTTGTGTAGGAATGTTGGGGTGTGTTGGAATATTAGGTTGTGTAGGAATGTTGGGGTTTGTTGGAATATTAGGGTGTGCGGGAATGTTGTGGTGTGTTGGAATATTAGGGTGTGTAGGAATGTTGTGGTGTGTTGGAATATTAGGTTGTGTAGGAATGTTGGGGTTTGTTGGAATATTAGGGTGTGTAGGAATGTTGTGGTGTGTTGGAATATTAGGTTGTGTAGGAATGTTGGGGTTTGTTGGAATATTAGGGTGTGTAGGAATGTTGTGGTGTGTTGGAATATTAGGTTGTGTAGGAATGTTGGGGTTTGTTGGAATATTAGGGTGTGTGGGAATGTTGTGGTGTGTTGGAATATTAGGGTGTGTAGGAATGTTGGGGTTTGTTGGAATATTAGGGTGTGTAGGAATGTTGGGGTTTGTTGGAATATTAGGGTGTGTAGGAATGTTGGGGTTTGTTGGAATATTAGGGTGTGTAGGAATGTTGGGGTTTGTTGGAATATTAGGGTGTGTAGGAATGTTGGGGTTTGTTGGAATATTAGGGTGTGCAGGAATGTTGTGGTGTGTTGGAATATTCGGTTGTGTAGGAATGTTGGGGTTTGTTGGAATATTAGGGTTTGTAGGAATGTTGGGGTTTGTTGGAATATTAGGGTGTGTAGGAATGTTGGGGTGTGTTGGAATATTAGGGTTGTGTAGGAATGTTGGGGTTTGTTGGAATATTAGGTTGTTTAGGAATGTTGGGGTTTGTTGGAATATTAGGTTGTGTAGGAATGTTGGGCTTTGTTGGAATATTAGGGTGTGTAGGAATGTTGTGGTGTGTTGGAATATTAGGGTGTGTAGGAATGTTGTGGTGTGTTGGAATATTAGGTTGTGTAGGAATGTTGGGGTTTGTTGGAATATTAGTTTGTGTAGGAATGTTGGGGTGTGTTGGAATATTAGGGTGTGTAGGAATGTTGTGGTGTGTTGGAATATTAGGGTGTGTAGGAATGTTGGGGTTTGTTGGAATATTAGGGTGTGTAGGAATGTTGGGGTTTGTTGGAATATTAGGGTGTGTAGGAATGTTGGGGTTTGTTGGAATATTAGGGTGTGTAGGAATGTTGGGGTTTGTTGGAATATTAGGTTGTGTGGGAATGTTGGGGTTTGTTGGAATATTTGGTTGTGTGGGAATGTTGGGGTTTGTTGGAATATTAGGTTGTGTGGGAATGTTGGGGTTTGTTGGAATATTAGGGTGTGTAGGAATGTTGGGGTTTGTTGGAATATTAGGGTGTGTAGGAATGTTGGGGTTTGTTGGAATATTAGGTTGTGTGGGAATGTTGGGGTTTGTTGGAATATTAGGTTGTGTGGGAATGTTGGGGCTTGTTGGAATATTAGGTTGTGTGGGAATGTTGGGTTTTGTTGGAATATTAGGGTGTGTAGGAATGTTGTGGTTTGTTGGAATATTGGGGTGTGCAGGAATGTTGGGGTTTGTTGGAATATTAGGGTGTGTGGGAATGTTGTGGTGTGTTGGAATATTAGGTTGTGTAGGAATGTTGGGGTTTGTTGGAATATTAGGGTGTGTCGGAATGTTGTGGTGTGTTGGAATATTAGGTTGTGTCGGAATGTTGGGTTTTGTTGGAATATTAGGTTGTGTGGGAATGTTGGGGTTTGTTGGAATATTAGGGTGTGTAGGAATGTTGGGGTTTGTTGGAATATTAGGGTGTGTAGGAATGTTGGGGTTTGTTGGAATATTAGGGTGTGTAGGAATGTTGGGGTTTGTTGGAATATTAGGTTGTGTGGGAATGTTGGGGTTTGTTGGAATATTAGGTTGTGTGGGAATGTTGGGGTTTGTTGGAATATTAGGTTGTGTGGGAATGTTGGGGTTTGTTGGAATATTAGGGTGTGTAGGAATGTTGTGGTGTGTTGGAATATTAGGGTGTGTAGGAATGTTGGGGTTTGTTGGAATATTAGGGTGTGTCGGAATGTTATGGTGTGTTGGAATATTAGGGTGTGTAGGAATGTTGTGGTGTGTTGGAATATTAGGGTGTGTAGGGATGTTGGGGTTTGTTGGAATATTAGGGTGTGTAGGAATGTTGGGGTTTGTTGGAATATTAGGGTGTGTAGGAATGTTGGGGTTTGTTGGAATATTAGGGTGTGTAGGAATGTTGGGGTTTGTTGGAATATTAGGGTGTGTAGGAATGTTTGGGTTTGTTGGAATATTAGGGTGTGTAGGAATGTTGGGGTTTGTTGGAATATTAGGGTGTGTAGGAATGTTGTGGTTTGTTGGAATATTAGGGTGTGTAGGAATGTTGTGGTTTGTTGGAATATTAGGGTGTGTAGGAATGTTGGGGTTTGTTGGAATATTAGGGTGTGTAGGAATGTTGGGGTTTGTTGGAATATTAGGGTGTGTAGGAATGTTGTGGTGTGTTGGAATATTAGGGTGTGTAGGAATGTTGTGGTGTGTTGGAATATTAGGTTGTGTCGGAATGTTGGGGTTTGTTGGAATATTAGGTGTGTAGGAATGTTGTGGTTTGTTGGAATATTAGGGTGTGTAGGAATGTTGGGGTTTGTTGGAATATTAGGGTGTGTAGGAATGTTGGGGTTTGTTGGAATATTAGGGTGTGTAGGAATGTTGTGGTTTGTTGGAATATTAGGGTGTGTAGGAATGTTGTGGTTTGTTGGAATATTAGGGTGTGTAGGAATGTTGGGGTTTGTTGGAATATTAGGGTGTGTAGGAATGTTGTGGTGTGTTGGAATATTAGGGTGTGTAGGAATGTTGGGGTTTGTTGGAATATTAGGGTGTGTAGGAATGTTGGGGTTTGTTGGAATATTGGGGTGTGTAGGAATGTTGTGGTGTGTTGGAATATTAGGGTGTGTAGGAATGTTGGGGTTTGTTGGAATATTAGGGTGTGTAGGAATGTTGGGGTTTGTTGGAATATTAGGGTGTGTAGGAATGTTGGGGTTTGTTGGAATATTAGGGTGTGTGGGAATATTGGGGTGTGTTGGAATATTAGGGTGTGTAGGAATGTTGGGGTTTGTTGGAATATTAGGGTGTGTAGGAATGTTGGGGTTTGTTGGAATATTAGGGTGTGTAGGAATGTTGGGGTTTGTTGGAATATTAGGGTGTGTAGGAATGTTGTGGAGTGTTGGAATATTAGGGTGTGTAGGAATGTTGGGGTTTGTTGGAATATTAGGGTGTGTAGGAATGTTGGGGTTTGTTGGAATATTAGGGTGTGTAGGAATGTTGTGGTGTGTTGGAATATTGGGGTGTGTAGGAATGTTGGGGTTTGTTGGAATATTCGGGTGTGTAGGAATGTTGGGGTTTGTTGGAATATTAGTTTGTGTAGGAATGTTGGGGTTTGTTGGAATATTAGGGTGTGTAGGAATGTTGTGGTGTGTTGGAATATTAAGTTGTGTAGGAATGTTGTGGTGTGTTGGAATATTAGGTTGTGTAGGAATGTTGTGGTTTGTTGGAAGATTAAGTTGTGTAGGAATGTTGTGGTGTGTTGGAATATTAGGGTGTGTAGGAATGTTGTGGTGTGTTGGAATATTAGGGTGTGTAGGAATGTTGTGGTGTGTTGGAATATTCGGTTGTGTCGGAATGTTGGGGTTTGTTGGAATATTAGGGTGTGTAGGAATGTTGGGGTGTGTTGGAATATTAGGTTGTGTAGGAATGTTGTGGTGTGTTGGAATATTAGGGTGTGTGGGAATGTTGTGGTGTGTTGGAATATTAGGGTGTGTGGGAATGTTGTGGTGTGTTGGAATATTAGGGTGTGTAGGAATGTTGGGGTTTGTTGGAATATTAGGGTGTGTAGGAATGTTGGGGTTTGTTGGAATATTAGGGTGTGTAGGAATGTTGGGGTTTGTTGGAATATTAGGGTGTGTAGGAATGTTGTGGTGTGTTGGAATATTAGGTTGTGTCGGAATGTTGGGGTTTGTTGGAATATTAGGGTGTGTAGGAATGTTGGGGTTTGTTGGAATATTAGGGTGTGTGGGAATGTTGTGGTGTGTTGGAATATTAGGTTGTGTAGGAATGTTGTGGTGTGTTGGAATATTAGGGTGTGTGGGAATGTTGTGGTGTGTTGGAATATTAGGGTGTGTAGGAATGTTGTGGTTTGTTGGAAGATTAGGGTGTCTAGGAATGTTGGGGTTTGTTGGAATATTAGGGTGTGTCGGAATGTTGGGGTTTGTTGGAATATTAGGTTGTGTAGGAATGTTGTGGTGTGTTGGAATATTAGGTTGTGTAGGAATGTTGTGGTGTGTTGGAATATTAGGGTGTGTAGGAATGTTGGGGTTTGTTGGAATATTAGGGTGTGTAGGAATGTTGTGGTGTGTTGGAATATTAGGTTGTGTCGGAATGTTGGGGTTTGTTGGAATATTAGGGTGTGTAGGAATGTTGTGGTGTGTTGGAATATTAGGTTGTGTAGGAATGTTGTGGTGTGTTGGAATATTAGGGTGTGTGGGAATGTTGTAGTGTGTTGGAATATTAGGGTGTGTGGGAATGTTGTGGTGTGTTGGAATATTAGGGTGTGTAGGAATATTGGGGTGTGTTGGAATATTAGGGTGTGTAGGAATGTTGGGGTTTGTTGGAAGATTAGGGTGTCTAGGAATGTTGGGGTTTGTTGGAATATTAGGGTGTGTTCGGAATGTTGTGGTGTGTTGGAATATTAGGGTGTGTAGGAAAGTTGGGGTTTGTTGGAATATTAGGGTGTGTAGGAATGTTGGGGTTTGTTGGAATATTAGGGTGTGTAGGAATGTTGGGGTTTGTTGGAATATTAGGGTGTGTAGGAATGTTGGGGTTTGTTGGAATATTAGGGTGTGTAGGAATGTTGGGGTTTGTTGGAATATTAGGGTGTGTAGGAATGTTATGGTGTGTTGGAATATTAGGTTGTGTAGGAATGTTGTGGTGTGTTGGAATATTAGGTTGTGTAGGAATGTTGGGGTTTGTTGGAATATTAGGGTGTGTAGGAATGTTGGGGTTTGTTGGAATATTAGGGTGTGTAGGAATGTTGGGGTTTGTTGGAATATTAGGGTGTGTAGGAATGTTGGGGTTTGTTGGAATATTAGGGTGTGTAGGAATGTTATGGTGTGTTGGAATATTAGGTTGTGTAGGAATGTTGTGGTGTGTTGGAATATTAGGTTGTGTAGGAATGTTGGGGTTTGTTGGAATATTAGGGTGTGTAGGAATGTTGTGGTGTGTTGGAATATTAAGTTGTGTAGGAATGTTGTGGTGTGTTGGAACATTAAGTTGTGTAGGAATGTTGTGGTCTGTTGGAATATTAGGTTGTGTAGGAATGTTGTGGTGTGTTGGAATATTAGGGTGTGTAGGAATGTTGTGGTTTGTTGGAATATTAGGGTTTGTAGGAATGTTGGGGTTTGTTGGAATATTAGGTTGTGTAGGAATGTTGTGGTGTGTTGGAATATTAGGTTGTGTAGGAATGTTGGGGTTTGTTGGAATATTAGGGTGTGTAGGAATGTTGGGGTTTGTTGGAATATTAGGGTGTGTAGGAATGTTGGGGTTTGTTGGAATATTCGGGTGTGTAGGAATGTTGGGGTTTGTTGGAATATTAGGGTGTGTAGGAATGTTGGGGTTTGTTGGAATATTAGGGTGTGTAGGAATGTTGGGGTGTGTTGGAATATTAGGGTTGTGTAGGAATGTTGGGGTTTGTTGGAATATTAGGTTGTGTAGGAATGTTGGGGTTTGTTGGAATATTAGGTTGTGTAGGAATGTTGGGGTTTGTTGGAATATTAGGGTGTGTAGGAATGTTGTGGTGTGTTGGAATATTAGGATGTGTAGGAATGTTGTGGTGTGTTGGAATATTAGGTTGTGTAGGAATGTTGGGGTTTGTTGGAATATTAGTTTGTGTAGGAATGTTGGGGTGTGTTGGAATATTAGGGTGTGTAGGAATGTTGGGGTTTGTTGGAATATTAGGGTGTGTAGGAATGTTGTGGTTTGTTGGAATATTAGGGTGTGTAGGAATGTTGGGGTTTGTTGGAATATTAGGGTGTGTAGGAATGTTGTGGTGTGTTGGAATATTAGGGTGTGTAGGAATGTTGGGGTTTGTTGGAATATTAGGGTGTGTAGGAATGTTGGGGTTTGTTGGAATATTAGGGTGTGTAGGAATGTTGGGGTTTGTTGGAATATTAGGGTGTGTAGGAATGTTGTGGTGTGTTGGAATATTAGGGTGTGTAGGAATGTTGTGGTGTGTTGGAATATTAGGGTGTGTAGGAATGTTGGGGTTTGTTGGAATATTAGGGTGTGTAGGAATGTTGGGGTTTGTTGGAATATTAGGGTGTGTAGGAATGTTGGGGACTGTTGGAATATTAGGGTGTGTAGGAATGTTGGGGTTTGTTGGAATATTAGGTTGTGTGGGAATGTTGGGGTTTGTTGGAATATTAGGTTGTGTGGGAATGTTGGGGTTTGTTGGAATATTAGGTTGTGTGGGAATGTTGGGGTTTGTTGGAATATTAGGGTGTGTAGGAATGTTGGGGTTTGTTGGAATATTAGGGTGTGTAGGAATGTTGGGGTTTGTTGGAATATTAGGTTGTGTGGGAATGTTGGGGTTTGTTGGAATATTAGGTTGTGTGGGAATGTTGGGGCTTGTTGGAATATTAGGTTGTGTGGGAATGTTGGGTTTTGTTGGAATATTAGGGTGTGTAGGAATGTTGTGGTTTGTTGGAATATTGGGTTGTGCAGGAATGTTGGGGTTTGTTGGAATATTAGGGTGTGTGGGAATGTTGTGGTGTGTTGGAATATTAGGTTGTGTAGGAATGTTGGGGTTTGTTGGAATATTAGGGTGTGTAGGAATGTTGTGGTGTGTTGGAATATTAGGTTGTGTAGGAATGTTGGGGTTTGTTGGAATATTAGGGTGTGTCAGAATGTTGGGGTGTGTTGGAATATTAGGTTGTGTTGGAATGTTGGGGTTTGTTGGAATATTAGGTTGTGTGGGAATGTTGGGGTTTGTTGGAATATTAGGGTGTGTAGGAATGTTGGGGTTTGTTGGAATATTAGGGTGTGTAGGAATGTTGTGGTGTGTTGGAATATTAGGTTGTGTCGGAATGTTGGGTTTTGTTGGAATATTAGGTTGTGTGGGAATGTTGGGGTTTGTTGGAATATTAGGGTGTGTAGGAATGTTGGGGTTTGTTGGAATATTAGGGTGTGTAGGAATGTTGGGGTTTGTTGGAATATTAGGGTGTGCAGGAATGTTGGGGTTTGTTGGAATATTAGGTTGTGTGGGAATGTTGGGGTTTGTTGGAATATTAGGTTGTGTGGGAATGTTGGGGTTTGTTGGAATATTAGGTTGTGTGGGAATGTTGGGGTTTGTTGGAATATTAGGGTGTGTAGGAATGTTGTGGTGTGTTGGAATATTAGGGTGTGTAGGAATGTTGGGGTTTGTTGGAATATTAGGGTGTGTCGGAATGTTATGGTGTGTTGGAATATTAGGGTGTGTAGGAATGTTGTGGTGTGTTGGAATATTAGGGTGTGTAGGGATGTTGGGGTTTGTTGGAATATTAGGGTGTGTAGGAATGTTGGGGTTTGTTGGAATATTAGGGTGTGTAGGAATGTTGGGGTTTGTTGGAATATTAGGGTGTGTAGGAATGTTGGGGTTTGTTGGAATATTAGGGTGTGTAGGAATGTTGGGGTTTGTTGGAATATTAGGGTGTGTAGGAATGTTGTGGTTTGTTGGAATATTAGGGTGTGTAGGAATGTTGTGGTTTGTTGGAATATTAGGGTGTGTAGGAATGTTGGGGTTTGTTGGAATATTAGGGTGTGTAGGAATGTTGGGGTTTGTTGGAATATTAGGGTGTGTAGGAATGTTGTAGTGTGTTGGAATATTAGGGTGTGTAGGAATGTTGTGGTGTGTTGGAATATTAGGTTGTGTCGGAATGTTGGGGTGTGTAGGAATATTAGGGTGTGTAGGAATGTTGTGGTTTGTTGGAATATTGGGGTGTGTAGGAATGTTGGGGTTTGTTGGAATATTAGGTTGTGTAGGAATGTTGGGGTTTGTTGGAATATTAGGGTGTGTAGGAATGTTGTGGTTTGTTGGAATATTAGGGTGTGTAGGAATGTTGTGGTTTGTTGGAATATTAGGGTGTGTAGGAATGTTGGGGTTTGTTGGAATATTAGGGTGTGTAGGAATGTTGGGGTTTGTTGGAATATTAGGGCGTGTAGGAATGTTGTGGTGTGTTGGAATATTAGGGTGTGTAGGAATGTTGGGGTTTGTTGGAATATTAGGGTGTGTAGGAATGTTGGGGTTTGTTGGAATATTGGGGTGTGTAGGAATGTTGTGGTGTGTTGGAATATTAGGGTGTGTAGGAATGTTGGGGTTTGTTGGAATATTAGGGTGTGTAGGAATGTTGGGGTTTGTTGGAATATTCGGGTGTGTAGGAATGTTGGGGTTTGTTGGAATATGAGGGTGTGTGGGAATATTGGGGTGTGTTGGAATATTAGGGTGTGTAGGAATGTTGGGGTTTGTTGGAATATTAGGGTGTGTAGGAATGTTGGGGTTTGTTGGAATATTAGGGTGTGTAGGAATGTTGGGGTTTGTTGGAATATTAGGGTGTGCAGGAATGTTGTGGTTTGTTGGAATATTTGGGTGTGTAGGGATGTTGGGGTTTGTTGGAATATTAGGGTGTGTAGGAATGTTGGGGTTTGTTGGAATATTAGGGTGTGTAGGAATGTTGGGGTTTGTTGGAATATTAGGGTGTGTAGGAATGTTGTGGTGTGTTGGAATATTAGGGTGTGTAGGAATGTTGGGGTTTGTTGGAATATTAGGGTGTGTAGGAATGTTGTGGTTTGTTGGAATATTAGGGTGTGTAGGAATGTTGTGGTTTGTTGGAATATTAGGGTGTGTAGGAATGTTGGGGTTTGTTGGAATATTAGGGTGTGTAGGAATGTTGGGGTTTGTTGGAATATTAGGGTGTGTCGGAATGTTGGGGTTTGTTGGAATATTAGGGTGTGTAGGAATGTTGTGGTGTGTTGGAATATTAGGGTGTGTAGGAATGTTGTGGTGTGTTGGAATATTAGGGTGTGTAGGAATGTTGTGGTGTGTTGGAATATTAGGTTGTGTCGGAATGTTGGGGTTTGTTGGAATATTAGGGTGTGTAGGAATGTTGTGGTGTGTTGGAATATTAGGGTGTGTAGGAATGTTGTGGTGTGTTGGAATATTAGGGTGTGTAGGAATGTTGTGGTGTGTTGGAATATTAGGTTGTGTCGGAATGTTGGGGTTTGTTGGAATATTAGGGTGTGTAGGAATGTTGTGGTTTGTTGGAATATTAGGGTGTGTAGGAATGTTGTGGTGTGTTGGAATATTAGGGTGTGTAGGAATGTTGTTGTTTGTTGGAATATTAGGTTGTGTCGGAATGTTGTGGTGTGTTGGAATATTAGGGTGTGTAGGAATGTTGTGGTGTGTTGGAATATTAGGGTGTGTAGGAATGTTGTGGTGTGTTGGAATATTAGGTTGTGTCGGAATGTTGGGGTTTGTTGGAATATTAGGGTGTGTAGGAATGTTGTGGTTTGTTGGAATATTAGGGTGTGTAGGAATGTTGTGGTGTGTTGGAATATTAGGGTGTGTAGGAATGTTGTGGTGTGTTGGAATATTAGGTTGTGTCGGAATGTTGGGGTTTGTTGGAATATTAGGGTGTGTAGGAATGTTGTGGTTTGTTGGAATATTAGGGTGTGTAGGAATGTTGGGGTTTGTTGGAATATTAGGGTGTGTAGGAATGTTGGGGTTTGTTGGAATATTAGGGTGTGTAGGAATGTTGTGGTTTGTTGGAATATTAGGGTGTGTAGGAATGTTGTGGTTTGTTGGAATATTAGGGTGTGTAGGAATGTTGGGGTTTGTTGGAATATTAGGGTGTGTTGGAATGTTGGGGTTTGTTGGAATATTAGGGTGTGTAGGAATGTTGTGGTGTGTTGGAATATTAGGGTGTGTAGGAATGTTGGGGTTTGTTGGAATATTAGGGTGTGTAGGAATGTTGGGGTTTGTTGGAATATTGGGGTGTGTAGGAATGTTGTGGTGTGTTGGAATATTAGGGTGTGTAGGAATGTTGGGGTTTGTTGGAATATTAGGGTGTGTAGGAATGTTGGGGTTTGTTGGAATATTCGGGTGTGTAGGAATGTTGGGGTTTGTTGGAATATTAGGGTGTGTGGGAATATTGGGGTGTGTTGGAATATTAGGGTGTGTAGGAATGTTGGGGTTTGTTGGAATATTAGGGTGTGTAGGAATGTTGGGGTTTGTTGGAATATTAGGGTGTGTAGGAATGTTGGGGTTTGTTGGAATATTAGGGTGTGTAGGAATGTTGTGGAGTGTTGGAATATTCGGTTGTGTCGGAATGTTGGGGTTTGTTGGAATATTAGGGTGTGTAGGAATGTTGGGGTGTGTTGGAATATTAGGTTCTGTAGGAATGTTGTGGTGTGTTGGAATATTAGGGTGTGTGGGAATGTTGTGGTGTGTTGGAATATTAGGGTGTGTGGGAATGTTGTGGTGTGTTGGAATATTAGGGTGTGTAGGAATGTTGGGGTTTGTTGGAATATTACGGTGTGTAGGAATGTTGGGGTTTGTTGGAATATTAGGGTGTGTAGGAATGTTGGGGTTTGTTGGAATATTAGGGTGTGTAGGAATGTTGTGGTGTGTTGGAATATTAGGTTGTGTCGGAATGTTGGGGTTTGTTGGAATATTAGGGTGTGTAGGAATGTTGGGGTTTGTTGGAATATTAGGGTGTGTGGGAATGTTGTGGTGTGTTGGAATATTAGGTTGTGTAGGAATGTTGTGGTGTGTTGGAATATTAGGGTGTGTGGGAATGTTGTGGTGTGTTGGAATATTAGGGTGTGTAGGAATGTTGTGGTTTGTTGGAAGATTCGGGTGTCTAGGAATGTTGGGGTTTGTTGGAATATTAGGGTGTGTCGGAATGTTGGGGTTTGTTGGAATATTAGGTTGTGTAGGAATGTTGTGGTGTGTTGGAATATTAGGTTGTGTAGGAATGTTGTGGTGTGTTGGAATATTAGGGTGTGTAGGAATGTTGGGGTTTGTTGGAATATTAGGGTGTGTCGGAATGTTGTGGTGTGTTGGAATATTAGGTTGTGTCGGAATGTTGGGGTTTGTTGGAATATTAGGGTGTGTAGGAATGTTGTGGTGTGTTGGAATATTAGGGTGTGTGGGAATGTTGTAGTGTGTTGGAATATTAGGGTGTGTGGGAATGTTGTGGTGTGTTGGAATATTAGGGTGTGTAGGAATATTGGGGTGTGTTGGAATATTAGGGTGTGTAGGAATGTTGGGGTTTGTTGGAAGATTAGGGTGTCTAGGAATGTTGGGGTTTGTTGGAATATTAGGGTGTGTCGGAATGTTGTGGTGTGTTGGAATATTAGGGTGTGTAGGAAAGTTGGGGTTTGTTGGAATATTAGGGTGTGTAGGAATGTTGGGGTTTGTTGGAATATTAGGGTGTGTAGGAATGTTGGGGTTTGTTGGAATATTAGGGTGTGTAGGAATGTTGGGGTTTGTTGGAATATTAGGGTGTGTAGGAATGTTGGGGTTTGTTGGAATATTAGGGTGTGTAGGAATGTTGGGGTTTGTTGGAATATTAGGGTGTGTAGGAATGTTGTGGTGTGTTGGAATATTAGGGTGTGTAGGAATGTTGTGGTGTGTTGGAATATTAGGGTGTGTAGGAATGTTGGGGTTTGTTGGAATATTAGGGTGTGTAGGAATGTTGGGGTTTGTTGGAATATTAGGGTGTGTGGGAATGTTGTGGTGTGTTGGAATATTAGGTTGTGTAGGAATGTTGGGGTTTGTTGGAATATTAGGGTGTGTAGGAATGTTGTGGTGTGTTGGAATATTAGGTTGTGTAGGAATGTTGGGGTTTGTTGGAATATTAGGGTGTGTCAGAATGTTGGGGTGTGTTGGAATATTAGGTTGTGTTGGAATGTTGGGGTTTGTTGGAATATTAGGTTGTGTGGGAATGTTGGGGTTTGTTGGAATATTAGGGTGTGTAGGAATGTTGGGGTTTGTTGGAATATTAGGGTGTGTAGGAATGTTGTGGTGTGTTGGAATATTAGGTTGTGTCGGAATGTTGGGTTTTGTTGGAATATTAGGTTGTGTGGGAATGTTGGGGTTTGTTGGAATATTAGGGTGTGTAGGAATGTTGGGGTTTGTTGGAATATTAGGGTGTGTAGGAATGTTGGGGTTTGTTGGAATATTAGGGTGTGCAGGAATGTTGGGGTTTGTTGGAATATTAGGTTGTGTGGGAATGTTGGGGTTTGTTGGAATATTAGGTTGTGTGGGAATGTTGGGGTTTGTTGGAATATTAGGTTGTGTGGGAATGTTGGGGTTTGTTGGAATATTAGGGTGTGTAGGAATGTTGTGGTGTGTTGGAATATTAGGGTGTGTAGGAATGTTGGGGTTTGTTGGAATATTAGGGTGTGTCGGAATGTTATGGTGTGTTGGAATATTAGGGTGTGTAGGAATGTTGTGGTGTGTTGGAATATTAGGGTGTGTAGGGATGTTGGGGTTTGTTGGAATATTAGGGTGTGTAGGAATGTTGGGGTTTGTTGGAATATTAGGGTGTGTAGGAATGTTGGGGTTTGTTGGAATATTAGGGTGTGTAGGAATGTTGGGGTTTGTTGGAATATTAGGGTGTGTAGGAATGTTGGGGTTTGTTGGAATATTAGGGTGTGTAGGAATGTTGTGGTTTGTTGGAATATTAGGGTGTGTAGGAATGTTGTGGTTTGTTGGAATATTAGGGTGTGTAGGAATGTTGGGGTTTGTTGGAATATTAGGGTGTGTAGGAATGTTGGGGTTTGTTGGAATATTAGGGTGTGTAGGAATGTTGTAGTGTGTTGGAATATTAGGGTGTGTAGGAATGTTGTGGTGTGTTGGAATATTAGGTTGTGTCGGAATGTTGGGGTGTGTAGGAATATTAGGGTGTGTAGGAATGTTGTGGTTTGTTGGAATATTGGGGTGTGTAGGAATGTTGGGGTTTGTTGGAATATTAGGTTGTGTAGGAATGTTGGGGTTTGTTGGAATATTAGGGTGTGTAGGAATGTTGTGGTTTGTTGGAATATTAGGGTGTGTAGGAATGTTGTGGTTTGTTGGAATATTAGGGTGTGTAGGAATGTTGGGGTTTGTTGGAATATTAGGGTGTGTAGGAATGTTGGGGTTTGTTGGAATATTAGGGCGTGTAGGAATGTTGTGGTGTGTTGGAATATTAGGGTGTGTAGGAATGTTGGGGTTTGTTGGAATATTAGGGTGTGTAGGAATGTTGGGGTTTGTTGGAATATTGGGGTGTGTAGGAATGTTGTGGTGTGTTGGAATATTAGGGTGTGTAGGAATGTTGGGGTTTGTTGGAATATTAGGGTGTGTAGGAATGTTGGGGTTTGTTGGAATATTCGGGTGTGTAGGAATGTTGGGGTTTGTTGGAATATGAGGGTGTGTGGGAATATTGGGGTGTGTAGGAATATTAGGGTGTGTAGGAATGTTGGGGTTTGTTGGAATATTAGGGTGTGTAGGAATGTTGGGGTTTGTTGGAATATTAGGGTGTGTAGGAATGTTGGGGTTTGTTGGAATATTAGGGTGTGCAGGAATGTTGTGGTTTGTTGGAATATTTGGGTGTGTAGGGATGTTGGGGTTTGTTGGAATATTAGGGTGTGTAGGAATGTTGGGGTTTGTTGGAATATTAGGGTGTGTAGGAATGTTGGGGTTTGTTGGAATATTAGGGTGTGTAGGAATGTTGTGGTGTGTTGGAATATTAGGGTGTGTAGGAATGTTGGGGTTTGTTGGAATATTAGGGTGTGTAGGAATGTTGTGGTTTGTTGGAATATTAGGGTGTGTAGGAATGTTGTGGTTTGTTGGAATATTAGGGTGTGTAGGAATGTTGGGGTTTGTTGGAATATTAGGGTGTGTAGGAATGTTGGGGTTTGTTGGAATATTAGGGTGTGTCGGAATGTTGGGGTTTGTTGGAATATTAGGGTGTGTAGGAATGTTGTGGTGTGTTGGAATATTAGGGTGTGTAGGAATGTTGTGGTGTGTTGGAATATTAGGGTGTGTAGGAATGTTGTGGTGTGTTGGAATATTAGGTTGTGTCGGAATGTTGGGGTTTGTTGGAATATTAGGGTGTGTAGGAATGTTGTGGTGTGTTGGAATATTAGGGTGTGTAGGAATGTTGTGGTGTGTTGGAATATTAGGGTGTGTAGGAATGTTGTGGTGTGTTGGAATATTAGGTTGTGTCGGAATGTTGGGGTTTGTTGGAATATTAGGGTGTGTAGGAATGTTGTGGTTTGTTGGAATATTAGGGTGTGTAGGAATGTTGTGGTGTGTTGGAATATTAGGGTGTGTAGGAATGTTGTTGTTTGTTGGAATATTAGGTTGTGTCGGAATGTTGTGGTGTGTTGGAATATTAGGGTGTGTAGGAATGTTGTGGTGTGTTGGAATATTAGGGTGTGTAGGAATGTTGTGGTGTGTTGGAATATTAGGTTGTGTCGGAATGTTGGGGTTTGTTGGAATATTAGGGTGTGTAGGAATGTTGTGGTTTGTTGGAATATTAGGGTGTGTAGGAATGTTGTGGTGTGTTGGAATATTAGGGTGTGTAGGAATGTTGTGGTGTGTTGGAATATTAGGTTGTGTCGGAATGTTGGGGTTTGTTGGAATATTAGGGTGTGTAGGAATGTTGTGGTTTGTTGGAATATTAGGGTGTGTAGGAATGTTGGGGTTTGTTGGAATATTAGGGTGTGTAGGAATGTTGGGGTTTGTTGGAATATTAGGGTGTGTAGGAATGTTGTGGTTTGTTGGAATATTAGGGTGTGTAGGAATGTTGTGGTTTGTTGGAATATTAGGGTGTGTAGGAATGTTGGGGTTTGTTGGAATATTAGGGTGTGTTGGAATGTTGGGGTTTGTTGGAATATTAGGGTGTGTAGGAATGTTGTGGTGTGTTGGAATATTAGGGTGTGTAGGAATGTTGGGGTTTGTTGGAATATTAGGGTGTGTAGGAATGTTGGGGTTTGTTGGAATATTGGGGTGTGTAGGAATGTTGTGGTGTGTTGGAATATTAGGGTGTGTAGGAATGTTGGGGTTTGTTGGAATATTAGGGTGTGTAGGAATGTTGGGGTTTGTTGGAATATTCGGGTGTGTAGGAATGTTGGGGTTTGTTGGAATATTAGGGTGTGTGGGAATATTGGGGTGTGTTGGAATATTAGGGTGTGTAGGAATGTTGGGGTTTGTTGGAATATTAGGGTGTGTAGGAATGTTGGGGTTTGTTGGAATATTAGGGTGTGTAGGAATGTTGGGGTTTGTTGGAATATTAGGGTGTGTAGGAATGTTGTGGAGTGTTGGAATATTCGGTTGTGTCGGAATGTTGGGGTTTGTTGGAATATTAGGGTGTGTAGGAATGTTGGGGTGTGTTGGAATATTAGGTTCTGTAGGAATGTTGTGGTGTGTTGGAATATTAGGGTGTGTGGGAATGTTGTGGTGTGTTGGAATATTAGGGTGTGTGGGAATGTTGTGGTGTGTTGGAATATTAGGGTGTGTAGGAATGTTGGGGTTTGTTGGAATATTACGGTGTGTAGGAATGTTGGGGTTTGTTGGAATATTAGGGTGTGTAGGAATGTTGGGGTTTGTTGGAATATTAGGGTGTGTAGGAATGTTGTGGTGTGTTGGAATATTAGGTTGTGTCGGAATGTTGGGGTTTGTTGGAATATTAGGGTGTGTAGGAATGTTGGGGTTTGTTGGAATATTAGGGTGTGTGGGAATGTTGTGGTGTGTTGGAATATTAGGTTGTGTAGGAATGTTGTGGTGTGTTGGAATATTAGGGTGTGTGGGAATGTTGTGGTGTGTTGGAATATTAGGGTGTGTAGGAATGTTGTGGTTTGTTGGAAGATTCGGGTGTCTAGGAATGTTGGGGTTTGTTGGAATATTAGGGTGTGTCGGAATGTTGGGGTTTGTTGGAATATTAGGTTGTGTAGGAATGTTGTGGTGTGTTGGAATATTAGGTTGTGTAGGAATGTTGTGGTGTGTTGGAATATTAGGGTGTGTAGGAATGTTGGGGTTTGTTGGAATATTAGGGTGTGTCGGAATGTTGTGGTGTGTTGGAATATTAGGTTGTGTCGGAATGTTGGGGTTTGTTGGAATATTAGGGTGTGTAGGAATGTTGTGGTGTGTTGGAATATTAGGTTGTGTAGGAATGTTGTGGTGTGTTGGAATATTAGGGTGTGTGGGAATGTTGTAGTGTGTTGGAATATTAGGGTGTGTGGGAATGTTGTGGTGTGTTGGAATATTAGGGTGTGTAGGAATATTGGGGTGTGTTGGAATATTAGGGTGTGTAGGAATGTTGGGGTTTGTTGGAAGATTAGGGTGTCTAGGAATGTTGGGGTTTGTTGGAATATTAGGGTGTGTCGGAATGTTGTGGTGTGTTGGAATATTAGGGTGTGTAGGAAAGTTGGGGTTTGTTGGAATATTAGGGTGTGTAGGAATGTTGGGGTTTGTTGGAATATTAGGGTGTGTAGGAATGTTGGGGTTTGTTGGAATATTAGGGTGTGTAGGAATGTTGGGGTTTGTTGGAATATTAGGGTGTGTAGGAATGTTGGGGTTTGTTGGAATATTAGGGTGTGTAGGAATGTTATGGTGTGTTGGAATATTAGGTTGTGTAGGAATGTTGTGGTGTGTTGGAATATTAGGTTGTGTAGGAATGTTGGGGTTTGTTGGAATATTAGGGTGTGTAGGAATGTTGGGGTTTGTTGGAATATTAGGGTGTGTAGGAATGTTGTGGTGTGTTGGAATATTAGGTTGTGTAGGAATGTTGGGGTTTGTTGGAATATTAGGGTGTGTAGGAATGTTGTGGTGTGTTGGAATATTAAGTTGTGTAGGAATGTTGTGGTGTGTTGGAACATTAAGTTGTGTAGGAATGTTGTGGTCTGTTGGAATATTAGGTTGTGTAGGAATGTTGTGGTGTGTTGGAATATTAGGGTGTGTAGGAATGTTGTGGTTTGTTGGAATATTAGGGTTTGTAGGAATGTTGGGGTTTGTTGGAATATTAGGGTGTGTAGGAATGTTATGGTGTGTTGGACTATTAGGGTGTGTAGGAATGTTGGGGTTTGTTGGAATATTAGGGTGTGTAGGAATGTTATGGTGTGTTGGAATATTAGGGTGTGTAGGAATGTTGGGGTTTGTTGGAATATTTGGGTGTGTAGGAATGTTGTGGTGTGTTGGAATATTAGGGTGTGTAGGAATGTTGGGGTTTGTTGGAATATTAGGTTGTGTAGGAATGTTGGGGTTTGTTGGAATATTAAGTTTTGTAGGAATGTTGGGGTTTGTTGGAATATTAGGGTGTGTAGGAATGTTGGGGTTTGTTGGAATATTAGGGTGTGTCGGAATGTTGGGGTTTGTTGCAATATTAGGGTGTGTAGGAATGTTATGGTGTGTTGGAATATTAGGTTGTGTAGGAATGTTGTGGTGTGTTGGAATATTCGGTTGTGTAGGAATGTTGGGGTTTGTTGGAATATTAGGGTGTGTAGGAATGTTGGGGTTTGTTGGAATATTAGGGTGTGTAGGAATGTTGGGGTTTGTTGGAATATTAGGGTGTGTAGGAATGTTGGGGTTTGTTGGAATATTAGGGTGTGTAGGAATGTTATGGTGTGTTGGAATATTAGGGTGTGTAGGAATGTTGTGGTGTGTTGGAATATTAAGTTGTGTAGGAATGTTGGGGTTTGTTGGAATATTAGGGTGTGTAGGAATGTTGGGGTGTGTTGGAATATTAGGGTGTGTAGGAATGTTGTGGTGTGTTGGAATATTAAGTTGTGTAGGAATGTTGGGGTTTGTTGGAATATTAGGGTGTGTAGGAATGTTGGGGTTTGTTGGAATATTAGGGTGTGTAGGAATGTTGTGGTGTGTTGGAATATTAGGGTGTGTAGGAATGTTGTGGTGTGTTGGAATATTAGGGTGTGTAGGAATGTTGGGGTTTGTTGGAATATTAGGTTGTGTAGGAATGTTGTGGTGTGTTGGAATATTAGGGTGTGTAGGAATGTTGTGGTGTGTTGGAATATTAGGTTGTGTGGGAATGTTGGGGTTTGTTGGAATATTAGGTTGTGTAGGAATGTTGTGGTGTGTTGGAATATTAGGTTGTGTAGGAATGTTGTGGTTTGTTGGAATATTGGGGTGTGTAGGAATGTTGGGGTTTGTTGGAATATTAGGGTGTGTAGGAATGTTGGGGTTTGTTGGAATATTAGGGTGTGTAGGAATGTTGGGGTTTGTTGGAATATTAGGGTTTGTAGGAATGTTGGGGTGTGTTGGAATATTAAGTTGTGTAGGAATGTTGGGGTTTGTTGGAATATTAGGGTGTGTAGGAATGTTGGGGTTTGTTGGAATATTAGGGTGTGCAGGAATGTTGGGGTTTGTTGGAATATTAGGGTTTGTAGGAATGTTGGGGTGTGTTGGAATATTAAGTTGTGTAGGAATGTTGGGGTTTGTTGGAATATTAAGTTGTGTAGGAATGTTGGGGTTTGTTGGAATATTAGGGTGTGTAGGAATGTTGTGGTGTGTTGGAATATTAGGGTGTGTAGGAATGTTGTGGTGTGTTGGAATATTAAGTTGTGTAGGAATGTTGTGGTGTGTTGGAGTATTAAGTTGTGTAGGAATGTTGGGGTTTGTTGGAATATTAGGGTGTGTAGGAATGTTGTGGTGTGTTGGAATATTAGGGTGTGTAGGAATGTTGGGGTTTGTTGGAATATTAGGGTGTGTAGGAATGTTGTGGTGTGTTGGAGTATTAAGTTGTGTAGGAATGTTGGGGTTTGTTGGAATATTAGGGTGTGTAGGAATGTTGTGGTGTGTTGGAATATTAAGTTGTGTAGGAATGTTGTGGTGTGTTGGAATATTAGGGTGTGTGGGAATGTTGTGGTGTGTTGGAATATTAGGGTGTGTAGGAATGTTGGGGTTTGTTGGAATATTAGGGTGTGTAGGAATGTTGGGGTTTGTTGGAATATTAGGGTTTGTAGGAATGTTGGGGTGTGTTGGAATATTAAGTTGTGTAGGAATGTTGAGGTTTGTTGGAATATTAAGTTGTGTAGGAATGTTGGGGTTTGTTGGAATATCAGGGTGTGTAGGAATGTTGTGGTGTGTTGGAATATTAGGGTGTGTAGGAATGTTGTGGTGTGTTGGAATATTAAGTTGTGTAGGAATGTTGGGGTTTGTTGGAATATTAGGGTGTGTAGGAATGTTGTGGTGTGTTGGAATATTAGGTTGTGTAGGAATGTTGTGGTGTGTTGGAATATTAGGGTGTGTGGGAATGTTGGGGTTTGTTGGAATATTAGGGTGTGTAGGAATGTTGTGGTGTGTTGGAATATTAGGGTGTGTAGGAATGTTGTGGTGTGTTGGAATATTAAGTTGTGTAGGAATGTTGGGGTTTGTTGGAATATTAGGGTGTGTAGGAATGTTGTGGTGTGTTGGAGTATTAAGTTGTGTAGGAATGTTGGGGTTTGTTGGAATATTAGGGTGTGTAGGAATGTTGTGGTGTGTTGGAATATTAGGGTGTGTAGGAATGTTGGGGTTTGTTGGAATATTAGGGTGTGCAGGAATGTTGGGGTTTGTTGGAATATTAGGGTTTGTAGGAATGTTGGGGTCTGTTGGAATATTAAGTTGTGTAGGAATGTTGGGGTTTGTTGGAATATTAAGTTGTGTAGGAATGTTGGGGTTTGTTGGAATATTAGGGTGTGTAGGAATGTTGTGGTGTGTTGGAATATTAGGGTGTGTAGGAATGTTGTGGTGTGTTGGAATATTAAGTTGTGTAGGAATGTTGGGGTTTGTTGGAATATTAGGGTGTGTAGGAATGTTGTGGTGTGTTGGAGTATTAAGTTGTGTAGGAATGTTGGGGTTTGTTGGAATATTAGGGTGTGTAGGAATGTTGTGGTGTGTTGGAATATTAAGTTGTGTAGGAATGTTGTGGTGTGTTGGAATATTAAGTTGTGTAGGAATGTTGAGGTTTGTTGGAATATTAAGTTGTGTAGGAATGTTGGGGTTTGTTGGAATATCAGGGTTTGTAGGAATGTTGTGGTGTGTTGGAATATTAGGGTGTGTAGGAATGTTGGGGTTTGTTGGAATATTAGGGTGTGCAGGAATGTTGGGGTTTGTTGGAATATTAGGGTTTGTAGGAATGTTGGGGTGTGTTGGAATATTAAGTTGTGTAGGAATGTTGGGGTTTGTTGGAATATTAAGTTGTGTAGGAATGTTGGGGTTTGTTGGAATATTAGGGTGTGTAGGAATGTTGTGGTGTGTTGGAATATTAGGGTGTGTAGGAATGTTGTGGTGTGTTGGAATATTAAGTTGTGTAGGAATGTTGGGGTTTGTTGGAATATTAGGGTGTGTAGGAATGTTGTGGTGTGTTGGAGTATTAAGTTGTGTCGGAATGTTGGGGTTTGTTGGAATATTAGGGTGTGTAGGAATGTTGTGGTGTGTTGGAATATTAAGTTGTGTAGGAATGTTGTGGTGTGTTGGAATATTAGGGTGTGTGGGAATGTTGTGGTGTGTTGGAATATTAGGGTGTGTAGGAATGTTGGGGTTTGTTGGAATATTAGGGTGTGTAGGAATGTTGGGGTTTGTTGGAATATTAGGGGGTGTAGGAATGTTGTGGTGTGTTGGAGTATTAAGTTGTGTAGGAATGTTGGGGTTTGTTGGAATATTAGGGTGTGTAGGAATGTTGTGGTGTGTTGGAATATTAAGTTGTGTAGGAATGTTGTGGTGTGTTGGAATATTAGGGTGTGTGGGAATGTTGTGGTGTGTTGGAATATTAGGGTGTGTAGGAATGTTGGGGTTTGTTGGAATATTAGGGTGTGTAGGAATGTTGGGGTGTGTTGGAATATTAAGTTGTGTAGGAATGTTGAGGTTTGTTGGAATATTAAGTTGTGTAGGAATGTTGGGGTTTGTTGGAATATCAGGGTGTGTAGGAATGTTGTGGTGTGTTGGAATATTAGGGTGTGTCGGAATGTTGTGGTGTGTTGGAATATTAAGTTGTGTAGGAATGTTGGGGTTTGTTGGAATATTAGGGTGTGTAGGAATGTTGTGGTGTGTTGGAATATTAGGTTGTGTAGGAATGTTGTGGTGTGTTGGAATATTTGGGTGTGTGGGAATGTTGGGGTTTGTTGGAATATTAGGGTGTGTCGGAATGTTGTGGTGTGTTGGAATATTAGGGTGTGTAGGAATGTTGTGGTGTGTTGGAATATTAGGGTGTGTCGGAATGTTGGGGTTTGTTGGAATATTAGGGTGTGTAGGAATGTTGGGGTTTGTTGGAATATTAGGGTGTGTAGGAATGTTGTGGTGTGTTGGAATATTAGGGTGTGTAGGAATGTTGGGGTTTGTTGGAATATTAGGGTGTGTAGGAATGTTGTGGTGTGTTGGAATATTAGGGTGTGTAGGAATGTTGGGGTTTGTTGGAATATTAGGGTGTGTAGGAATGTTGTGGTGTGTTGGAATATTAGGGTGTGTAGGAATGTTGGGGTTTGTTGGAATATTGGTGTGTGTAGGAATGTTGGGGTTTGTTGGAATATTAGGGTGTGTAGGAATGTTGGGGTTTGTTGGAATATTAGGGTGTGTAGGAATGTTGTGGTGTGTTGGAATATTAGGTTGTGTCGGAATGTTGGGTTTTGTTGGAATATTAGGTTGTGTGGGAATGTTGGGGTTTGTTGGAATATTAGGGTGTGTAGGAATGTTGGGGTTTGTTGGAATATTAGGGTGTGTAGGAATGTTGGGGTTTGTTGGAATATTAGGGTGTGTAGGAATGTTGGGGTTTGTTGGAATATTAGGTTGTGTGGGAATGTTGGGGTTTGTTGGAATATTAGGTTGTGTGGGAATGTTGGGGTTTGTTGGAATATTAGGTTGTGTGGGAATGTTGGGGTTTGTTGGAATATTAGGTTGTGTGGGAATGTTGGGGCTTGTTGGAATATTAGGTTGTGTGGGAATGTTGGGGTTTGTTGGAATATTAGGGTGTGTAGGAATGTTGGGGTTTGTTGGAATATTAGTTTGTGTGGGAATGTTGGGGTTTGTTGGAGTATTAGGTTGTGTGGGAATGTTGGGGCTTGTTGGAATATTAGGTTGTGTGGGAATGTTGGGGTTTGTTGGAATATTAGGGTGTGTAGGAATGTTGTGGTTTGTTGGAATATTGGGGTGTGCAGGAATGTTGGGGTTTGTTGGAATATTAGGGTGTGTGGGAATGTTGTGGTGTGTTGGAATATTAGGTTGTGTAGGAATGTTGGGGTTTGTTGGAAGATTAGGGTGTGTAGGAATGTTGTGGTGTGTTGGAATATTAGGTTGTGTAGGAATGTTGGGGTTTGTTGGAATATTAGGGTGTGTCGGAATGTTGGGGTGTGTTGGAATATTAGGTTGTGTAGGAATGTTGGGGTTTGTTGGAAGATTAGGTTGTGTGGGAATGTTGGGGTTTGTTGCAATATTAGGGTGTGTAGGAATGTTGGGGTTTGTTGGAATATTAGGGTGTGTCGGAATGTTGGGTTTTGTTGGAATATTAGGTTGTGTGGGAATGTTGGGGTTTGTTGGAATATTAGGGTGTGTAGGAATGTTGGGGTTTGTTGGAATATTAGGGTGTGTAGGAATGTTGGGGTTTGTTGGAATATTAGGGTGTGTAGGAATGTTGGGGTTTGTTGGAATATTAGGTTGTGTGGGAATGTTGGGGTTTGTTGGAATATTAGGTTGTGTGGGAATGTTGGGGTTTGTTGGAATATTAGGTTGTGTGGGAATGTTGGGGTTTGTTGGAATATTAGGGTGTGTAGGAATGTTGGGGTTTGTTGGAATATTAGGGTGTGTAGGAATGTTGGGGTTTGTTGGAATATTAGGTTGTGTGGGAATGTTGGGGTTTGTTGGAATATTAGGTTGTGTGGGAATGTTGGGGCTTGTTGGAATATTAGGTTGTGTGGGAATGTTGGGGTTTGTTGGAATATTAGGGTGTGTAGGAATGTTGTGGTTTGTTGGAATATTGGGGTGTGCAGGAATGTTGGGGTTTGTTGGAATATTAGGGTGTGTGGGAATGTTGTGGTGTGTTGGAATATTAGGTTGTGTAGGAATGTTGGGGTTTGTTGGAATATTAGGGTGTGTAGGAATGTTGTGGTGTGTTGGAATATTAGGTTGTGTAGGAATGTTGGGGTTTGTTGGAATATTAGGGTGTGTAGGAATGTTGGGGTGTGTTGGAATATTAGGTTGTGTAGGAATGTTGGGGTTTGTTGGAATATTAGGTTGTGTGGGAATGTTGGGGTTTGTTGGAATATTAGGGTGTGTGGGAATGTTGGGGTTTGTTGGAATATTAGGGTGTGTCGGAATGTTGTGGTGTGTTGGAATATTAGGGTGTGTAGGAATGTTGTGGTGTGTTGGAATATTAGGGTGTGTGGGAATGTTGGGGTTTGTTGGAATATTAGGGTGTGTCGGAATGTTGTGGTGTGTTGGAATATTAGGGTGTGTAGGAATGTTGTGGTGTGTTGGAATATTAGGGTGTGTCGGAATGTTGGGGTTTGTTGGAATATTAGGGTGTGTAGGAATGTTGGGGTTTGTTGGAATATTAGGGTGTGTAGGAATGTTGGGGTTTGTTGGAATATTAGGGTGTGTAGGAATGTTGTGGTGTGTTGGAATATTAGGGTGTGTAGGAATGTTGGGGTTTGTTGGAATATTAGGGTGTGTAGGAATGTTGGGGTTTGTTGGAATATTAGGGTGTGTAGGAATGTTGTGGTGTGTTGGAATATTAGGGTGTGTAGGAATGTTGGGGTTTGTTGGAATATTAGGGTGTGTAGGAATGTTGTGGTGTGTTGGAATATTAGGGTGTGTAGGAATGTTGGGGTTTGTTGGAATATTAGGGTGTGTAGGAATGTTGTGGTGTGTTGGAATATTAGGGTGTGTAGGAATGTTGGGGTTTGTTGGAATATTGGTGTGTGTAGGAATGTTGGGGTTTGTTGGAATATTAGGGTGTGTAGGAATGTTGGGGTTTGTTGGAATATTAGGGTGTGTAGGAATGTTGTGGTGTGTTGGAATATTAGGTTGTGTCGGAATGTTGGGTTTTGTTGGAATATTAGGTTGTGTGGGAATGTTGGGGTTTGTTGGAATATTAGGGTGTGTGGGAATGTTGGGGTTTGTTGGAATATTAGGGTGTGTCGGAATGTTGTGGTGTGTTGGAATATTAGGGTGTGTAGGAATGTTGTGGTGTGTTGGAATATTAGGGTGTGTGGGAATGTTGGGGTTTGTTGGAATATTAGGGTGTGTCGGAATGTTGTGGTGTGTTGGAATATTAGGGTGTGTAGGAATGTTGTGGTGTGTTGGAATATTAGGGTGTGTCGGAATGTTGGGGTTTGTTGGAATATTAGGGTGTGTAGGAATGTTGGGGTTTGTTGGAATATTAGGGTGTGTAGGAATGTTGGGGTTTGTTGGAATATTAGGGTGTGTAGGAATGTTGTGGTGTGTTGGAATATTAGGGTGTGTAGGAATGTTGGGGTTTGTTGGAATATTAGGGTGTGTAGGAATGTTGGGGTTTGTTGGAATATTAGGGTGTGTAGGAATGTTGTGGTGTGTTGGAATATTAGGGTGTGTAGGAATGTTGGGGTTTGTTGGAATATTAGGGTGTGTAGGAATGTTGTGGTGTGTTGGAATATTAGGGTGTGTAGGAATGTTGGGGTTTGTTGGAATATTAGGGTGTGTAGGAATGTTGTGGTGTGTTGGAATATTAGGGTGTGTAGGAAAGTTGGGGTTTGTTGGAATATTGGTGTGTGTAGGAATGTTGGGGTTTGTTGGAATATTAGGGTGTGTAGGAATGTTGGGGTTTGTTGGAATATTAGGGTGTGTAGGAATGTTGTGGTGTGTTGGAATATTAGGTTGTGTCGGAATGTTGGGTTTTGTTGGAATATTAGGTTGTGTGGGAATGTTGGGGTTTGTTGGAATATTAGGGTGTGTAGGAATGTTGGGGTTTGTTGGAATATTAGGGTGTGTAGGAATGTTGGGGTTTGTTGGAATATTAGGGTGTGTAGGAATGTTGGGGTTTGTTGGAATATTAGGTTGTGTGGGAATGTTGGGGTTTGTTGGAATATTAGGTTGTGTGGGAATGTTGGGGCTTGTTGGAATATTAGGTTGTGTGGGAATGTTGGGGTTTGTTGGAATATTAGGGTGTGTAGGAATGTTGGGGTTTGTTGGAATATTAGGTTGTGTGGGAATGTTGGGGTTTGTTGGAGTATTAGGTTGTGTGGGAATGTTGGGGCTTGTTGGAATATTAGGTTGTGTGGGAATGTTGGGGTTTGTTGGAATATTAGGGTGTGTAGGAATGTTGTGGTTTGTTGGAATATTGGGGTGTGCAGGAATGTTGGGGTTTGTTGGAATATTAGGGTGTGTGGGAATGTTGTGGTGTGTTGGAATATTAGGTTGTGTAGGAATGTTGGGGTTTGTTGGAATATTAGGGTGTGTAGGAATGTTGTGGTGTGTTGGAATATTAGGTTGTGTAGGAATGTTGGGGTTTGTTGGAATATTAGGGTGTGTCGGAATGTTGGGGTGTGTTGGAATATTAGGTTGTGTAGGAATGTTGGGGTTTGTTGGAAGATTAGGTTGTGTGGGAATGTTGGGGTTTGTTGGAATATTAGGGTGTGTAGGAATGTTGGGGTTTGTTGGAATATTAGGGTGTGTCGGAATGTTGGGTTTTGTTGGAATATTAGGTTGTGTGGGAATGTTGGGGTTTGTTGGAATATTAGGGTGTGTAGGAATGTTGGGGTTTGTTGGAATATTAGGGTGTGTAGGAATGTTGGGGTTTGTTGGAATATTAGGGTGTGTAGGAATGTTGGGGTTTGTTGGAATATTAGGTTGTGTGGGAATGTTGGGGTTTGTTGGAATATTAGGTTGTGTGGGAATGTTGGGGTTTGTTGGAATATTAGGTTGTGTGGGAATGTTGGGGTTTGTTGGAATATTAGGGTGTGTAGGAATGTTGGGGTTTGTTGGAATATTAGGGTGTGTAGGAATGTTGGGGTTTGTTGGAATATTAGGTTGTGTGGGAATGTTGGGGTTTGTTGGAATATTAGGTTGTGTGGGAATGTTGGGGCTTGTTGGAATATTAGGTTGTGTGGGAATGTTGGGGTTTGTTGGAATATTAGGGTGTGTAGGAATGTTGTGGTTTGTTGGAATATTGGGGTGTGCAGGAATGTTGGGGTTTGTTGGAATATTAGGGTGTGTGGGAATGTTGTGGTGTGTTGGAATATTAGGTTGTGTAGGAATGTTGGGGTTTGTTGGAATATTAGGGTGTGTAGGAATGTTGTGGTGTGTTGGAATATTAGGTTGTGTAGGAATGTTGGGGTTTGTTGGAATATTAGGGTGTGTAGGAATGTTGGGGTGTGTTGGAATATTAGGTTGTGTAGGAATGTTGGGGTTTGTTGGAATATTAGGTTGTGTGGGAATGTTGGGGTTTGTTGCAATATTAGGGTGTGTAGGAATGTTGGGGTTTGTTGGAATATTGGGGTGTGCAGGAATGTTGTGGTGTGTTGGAATATTAGGGTGTGTAGGAATGTTGGGGTTTGTTGGAATATTAGGGTTTGTAGGAATGTTGTGGTGTGTTGGAATATTAGGGTTTGGAGGAATGTTGGGGTTTCTTGGAATATTACGGTGTGTAGGAATGTTATGGTGTGTTGGAATATTAGGGTGTGTAGGAATGTTGTGGTGTGTTGGAATATTAGGGTGTGTAGGAATGTTGTGGTGTGTTGGAATATTAGGGTTTGGAGGAATGTTGGGGTTTGTTGGAATATTAGGTTGTGTAGGAATGTTGGGGTTTGTTGGAATATTAGGTTGTGTGGGAATGTTGGGGTTTGTTGGAATATTAGGTTGTGTGGGAATGTTGGGGTTTGTTGTAATATTAGGGTGTGTAGGAATGTTGGGGTTTGTTGGAATATTAGGGTGTGTAGAAATGTTGGGGTTTGTTGGAATATTAGGTTGTGTAGGAATGTTGGGGTTTGTTGGCATATTAGGTTGTGTCGGAATGTTGGGGTTTGTTGGAATATTAGGGTGTGCGGGAATGTTGTGGTGTGTTGGAATATTAGGGTGTGTAGGAATGTTGTGGTGTGTTGGAATATTAGGTTGTGTAGGAATGTTGGGGTTTGTTGGAATATTAGGGTGTGTAGGAATGTTGTGGTGTGTTGGAATATTAGGTTGTGTAGGAATGTTGGGGTTTGTTGGAATATTAGGGTGTGTAGGAATGTTGTGGTGTGTTGGAATATTAGGTTGTGTAGGAATGTTGGGGTTTGTTGGAATATTAGGGTGTGTGGGAATGTTGTGGTGTGTTGGAATATTAGGGTGTGTAGGAATGTTGGGGTTTGTTGGAATATTAGGGTGTGTAGGAATGTTGGGGTTTGTTGGAATATTAGGGTGTGTAGGAATGTTGGGGTTTGTTGGAATATTAGGGTGTGTAGGAATGTTGGGGTTTGTTGGAATATTAGGGTGTGTAGGAATGTTGGGGTTTGTTGGAATATTAGGGTGTGTAGGAATGTTGTGGTGTGTTGGAATATTCGGGTGTGTAGGAATGTTGGGGTTTGTTGGAATATTAGGGTGTGTAGGAATGTTGGGGTTTGTTGGAATATTAGGGTGTGTAGGAATGTTGGGGTGTGTTGGAATATTAGGGTTGTGTAGGAATGTTGGGGTTTGTTGGAATATTAGGTTGTGTAGGAATGTTGGGGTTTGTTGGAATATTAGGTTGTGTAGGAATGTTGGGGTTTGTTGGAATATTAGGGTGTGTAGGAATGTTGTGGTGTGTTGGAATATTAGGGTGTGTAGGAATGTTGTGGTGTGTTGGAATATTAGGTTGTGTAGGAATGTTGGGGTTTGTTGGAATATTAGTTTGTGTAGGAATGTTGGGGTGTGTTGGAATATTAGGGTGTGTAGGAATGTTGTGGTGTGTTGGAATATTAGGGTGTGTAGGAATGTTGGGGTTTGTTGGAATATTAGAGTGTGTAGGAATGTTGGGGTTTGTTGGAATATTAGGGTGTGTAGGAATGTTGGGGTTTGTTGGAATATTAGGGTGTGTAGGAATGTTGGGGTTTGTTGGAATATTAGGTTGCGTGGGAATGTTGGGGTTTGTTGGAATATTAGGTTGTGTGGGAATGTTGGGGTTTGTTGGAATATTAGGTTGTGTGGGAATGTTGGGGTTTGTTGGAATATTAGGGTGTGTAGGAATGTTGGGGTTTGTTGGAATATTAGGGTGTGTAGGAATGTTGGGGTTTGTTGGAATATTAGGTTGTGTGGGAATGTTGCGGTTTGTTGGAATATTAGGTTGTGTGGGAATGTTGGGGCTTGTTGGATTATTAGGTTGTGTGGGAATGTTGGGGTTTGTTGGAATATTAGGGTGTGTAGGAATGTTGTGGTTTGTTGGAATATTGGGGTGTGCAGGAATGTTGGGGTTTGTTGGAATATTAGGGTGTGTGGGAATGTTGTGGTGTGTTGGAATATTAGGTTGTGTAGGAATGTTGGGGTTTGTTGGAATATTAGGGTGTGTAGGAATGTTGTGGTGTGTTGGAATATTAGGTTGTGTAGGAATGTTGGGGTTTGTTGGAATATTAGGTTGTGTGGGAATGTTGGGGTTTGTTGCAATATTAGGGTGTGTAGGAATGTTGTGGTGTGTTGGAATATTAGGTTGTGTCGGAATGTTGGGTTTTGTTGGAATATTAGGTTGTGTGGGAATGTTGAGGTTTGTTGGAATATTAGGGTGTGTAGGAATGTTGGGGTTTGTTGGAATATTAGGGTGTGTAGGAATGTTGGGGTTTGTTGGAATATTAGGGTGTGTAGGAATGTTGGGGTTTGTTGGAATATTAGGTTGTGTGGGAATGTTGGGGTTTGTTGGAATATTAGGTTGTGTGGGAATGTTGGGGTTTGTTGGAATATTAGGTTGTGTGGGAATGTTGGGGTTTGTTGGAATATTAGGGTGTGTAGGAATGTTGGGGTTTGTTGGAATATTAGGGTGTGTAGGAATGTTGGGGTTTGTTGGAATATTAGGTTGTGTGGGAATGTTGGGGTTTGTTGGAATATTAGGTTGTGTGGGAATGTTGGGGCTTGTTGGAATATTAGGTTGTGTGGGAATGTTGGGGTTTGTTGGAATATTAGGGTGTGTAGGAATGTTGTGGTTTGTTGGAATATTGGGGTGTGCAGGAATGTTGGGGTTTGTTGGAATATTAGGGTGTGTGGGAATGTTGTGGTGTGTTGGAATATTAGGTTGTGTAGGAATGTTGGGGTTTGTTGGAATATTAGGGTGTGTAGGAATGTTGTGGTGTGTTGGAATATTAGGTTGTGTAGGAATGTTGGGGTTTGTTGGAATATTAGGGTGTGTAGGAATGTTGGGGTGTGTTGGAATATTAGGTTGTGTAGGAATGTTGGGGTTTGTTGGAATATTAGGTTGTGTGGGAATGTTGGGGTTTGTTGCAATATTAGGGTGTGTAGGAATGTTGGGGTTTGTTGGAATATTGGGGTGTGCAGGAATGTTGTGGTGTGTTGGAATATTAGGGTGTGTAGGAATGTTGGGGTGTGTTGGAATATTAGGGTTTGTAGGAATGTTGTGGTGTGTTGGAATATTAGGGTTTGGAGGAGTGTTGGGGTTTCTTGGAATATTAGGGTGTGTAGGAATGTTGTGGTGTGTTGGAATATTAGGGTGTGTAGGAATGTTGTGGTGTGTTGGAATATTCGGGTGTGTAGGAATGTTGTGGTGTGTTGGAATATTAGGGTTTGGAGGAATGTTGGGGTTTGTTGGAATATTAGGTTGTGTAGGAATGTTGGGGTTTGTTGGAATATTAGGTTGTGTGGGAATGTTGGGGTTTGTTGGAATATTAGGATGTGTGGGAATGTTGGGGTTTGTTGTAATATTAGGGTGTGTAGGAATGTTGGGGTTTGTTGGAATATTAGGGTGTGTAGGAATGTTGGGGTTTGTTGGAATATTAGGTTGTGTAGGAATGTTGGGGTTTGTTGGAATATTAGGTTGTGTGGGAATGTTGGGTTTTGTTGGAATATTAGGGTGTGTAGGAATGTTGGGGTTTGTTGGAATATTAGGTTGTGTAGGAATGTTGGGGTGTGTTGGAATATTAGGTTGTGTAGGAATGTTGGGGTTTGTTGGAATATTAGGGTGTGCGGGAATGTTGTGGTGTGTTGGAATATTAGGGTGTGTAGGAATGTTGTGGTGTGTTGGAATATTAGGTTGTGTAGGAATGTTGGGGTTTGTTGGAATATTAGGGTGTGTAGGAATGTTGTGGTGTGTTGGAATATTAGGTTGTGTAGGAATGTTGGGGTTTGTTGGAATATTAGGGTGTGTAGGAATGTTGTGGTGTGTTGGAATATTAGGTTGTGTAGGAATGTTGGGGTTTGTTGGAATATTAGGGTGTGTGGGAATGTTGTGGTGTGTTGGAATATTAGGGTGTGTGGGAATGTTGGGGTTTGTTGGAATATTAGGGTGTGTAGGAATGTTGGGGTTTGTTGGAATATTCGGGTGTGTAGGAATGTTGGGGTTTGTTGGAATATTAGGGTGTGTAGGAATGTTGGGGTTTGTTGGAATATTAGGGTGTGTAGGAATGTTGGGCTTTGTTGGAATATTAGGGTGTGTAGGAATGTTGTGGTGTGTTGGAATATTCGGGTGTGTAGGAATGTTGGGGTTTGTTGGAATATTAGGGTGTGTAGGAATGTTGGGGTTTGTTGGAATATTAGGGTGTGTAGGAATGTTGGGGTGTGTTGGAATATTAGGGTTGTGTCGGAATGTTGGGGTTTGTTGGAATATTAGGTTGTGTAGGAATGTTGGGGTTTGTTGGAATATTAGGTTGTGTAGGAATGTTGGGGTTTGTTGGAATATTAGGGTGTGTAGGAATGTTGTGGTGTGTTGGAATATTAGGGTGTGTAGGAATGTTGTGGTGTGTTGGAATGTTAGGTTGTGTAGGAATGTTGGGGTTTGTTGGAATATTAGTTTGTGTAGGAATGTTGGGGTGTGTTGGAATACTAGGGTGTGTAGGAATGTTGTGGTGTGTTGGAATATTAGGGTGTGTAGGAATGTTGGGGTTTGTTGGAATATTAGGTTGTGTAGGAATGTTGGGGTTTGTTGGAATATTAGGTTGTGTAGGAATGTTGGGGTTTGTTGGAATATTAGGGTGTGTAGGAATGTTGGGGTTTGTTGGAATATTAGGGTGTGTAGGAATGTTGGGGTTTGTTGGAATATTAGGGTGTGTCGGAATGTTGTGGTGTGTTGGAATATTAGGGTGTGTAGGAATGTTGTGGTGTGTTGGAATATTAGGGTGTGTAGGAATGTTGGGGTTTGTTGGAATATTAGGGTGTGTAGGAATGTTGGGGTTTGTTGGAATATTAGGGTGTGTAGGAATGTTGGGGTTTGTTGGAATATTAGGGTGTGTCGGAATGTTGTGGTGTGTTGGAATATTAGGGTGTGTAGGAATGTTGTGGTGTGTTGGAATATTAGGTTGTGTAGGAATGTTGGGGTTTGTTGGAATATGAGGGTGTGTAGGAATGTTGGGGTTTGTTGGAATATTAGGTTGTGTAGGAATGTTGGGGTTTGTTGGAATATTAGGTTGTGTAGGAATGTTGGGGTTTGTTGGAATATTAGGGTGTGTAGGAATGTTGGGGTTTGTTGGAATATTAGGGTGTGTAGGAATGTTGGGGTTTGTTGGAATATTTGGGTGTGTAGGAATGTTGGGGTTTGTTGGAATATTTGGGTGTGTTGGAATGTTGGGGTTTGTTGGAATATTAGGGTGTGTAGGAATGTTGTGGTGTGTTGGAATATTAGTTTGTGTAGGAATGTTGTGGTGTGTTGGAATATTAGGGTGTGTAGGAATGTTGGGGTTTGTTGGAATATTAGGGTGTGTAGGAATGTTGGGGTTTGTTGGAATATTAGGGTGTGTAGGAATGTTGTGGTGTGTTGGAATATTAGGTTGTGCAGGAATGTTGGGGTTTGTTGGAATATTGGGGTGTGTAGGAATGTTGGGGTTTGTTGGAATATTAGGTTGTGTAGGAATGTTGGGGTTTGTTGGAATATTTGGGTGTGTAGGAATGTTGGGGTTTGTTGGAATATTAGGTTGTGTAGGAATGTTGGGGTTTGTTGGAATATTAGGTTGTGTAGGAATGTTGGGGTTTGTTGGAATATTAGGGTGTGTAGGAATGTTGGGGTTTGTTGGAATATTAGGGTGTGTAGGAATGTTGGGGTTTGTTGGAATATTAGGGTGTGTAGGAATGTTGGGGTTTGTTGGAATATTAGGTTGTGTAGGAATGTTGTGGTGTGTTGGAATATTAGGGTGTGTAGGAATGTTGGGGTTTGTTGTAATATTAGGGTGTGTAGGAATGTTGGGGTTTGTTGTAATATTAGGGTGTGTGGGAATGTTGTGGTGTGTTGGAATATTAGGGTGTGTAGGAATGTTGGGGTTTGTTGGAATATTAGGTTGTGTAGGAATGTTGGGGTTTGTTGGAATATTAGGGTGTGTGGGAATGTTGTGGTGTGTTGGAATATTAGGGTGTGTAGGAATGTTGGGGTTTGTTGGAATATTAGGTTGTGTAGGAATGTTGGGGTTTGTGGGAATATTAGGGTGTGTAGGAATGTTGTGGTGTGTTGGAATATTAGGGTTTGTAGGAATGTTGGGGTTTGTTGGAATATTAGGGTGTGTAGGAATGTTGTGGTGTGTTGGTATATTAGGTTGTGCAGGAATGTTGGGGTTTGTTGGAATATTGGGGTTTGAAGGAATGTTGGGGTGTGTTGGAATATTGGGGTTTGAAGGAATATTGGGGTTTGTTGGAATATTGGGGTGTTTAAGGATATTGGTGTTTATATGAATATTGGCATGTGTTGGAATATTGGGATGTGTCGGAAGATTGGGGTGTGTTGGAATATTGGGGTTTGTTGGAATATTGGGGTGTTTAAGAATATTGGTGTTTGTATGAATATTGGCATGTGTTGGAATATTGGGATGTGTCGGAAGATTGGGGTGTGAAGGAATATTGAGGTATGTAAGAATATTCGGGTGTTTTGGAATATTGGGGTTTGAAGGAATATTGGGGTGTTTAAGAATATTGGTGTTTGTAAGAATATTGGGGTGTAGAGGAATATTGGGGTGTGTTGGAATGTTGTGGTGTGTAGGAATATTGGGGTATGTAGGAATATTGGGGTTTTTTGGAATATTGGGGTGTGTATGAATATTGGGGTGTGTATGAATATTGAGGTGTTTTGGAATATTGGGGTGTGGGAATATTGGGGCGTGTAAGAATATTGGGATGTGTAGGAATATTGGGGTGTGTTGGAATATTGGGGTGTGTTGGGATATTGGGGTGTGTTGGAATGTTTGGGTGTGTAGTTATATTGGGGTGTGTAGGACGATTGGGGTTTGAAGGAATATTGGGGTGTGTTGGAATATTGGGGTTTGAAGGAATATTGGGGTGTTTAAGAATTTTTTTTTTATTATTCGTTCACGGGATGTGGGCGTCGCTGGCAAGGCCAGCATTTATTGCCCATCCCGAATTGCCCTTGAGAAGGTGGTGGTGAGCCGCCTTCTTAAACCGCTGCAGTCCGTGTGGTGACGGTTCGCCCACAGTGCTGTTAGGAAGGGAGTTCCAGGATTTTGACCCAGCGACAATGAAGGAACGGCGATATATTTCCAAGACGCGATGGTGTGTGACTTGGAGGTGAACGTGCAGCTGGTGTTGTTCCCATGTGCCTGCTGCTCTTGTCCTTCTAGTTGGTAGAGGTCGCGGGTTTGGGAGGTGCTGTCGAAGAAGCCTTGGCGAGTTGCTGCAGTGCATCCTGTGGATGGTACACACTGCAGCCACAGTGCGACGGTGGTGAAGGGTGTGAATGTTTAGGGTGGTGGATGGGGTGCCAATCAAGCGGGCTGCTTTATCTTGGATGGTGTCGAGCTTCTTGAGTGTTGTTGGAGCTGCACTCATCCAAGCAAGTGGAGAGTATTCCATCACACTCCTGACTTGTGCCTTGAAGATGGTGGAAAGGCTTTGGGGAGTCAGGACGTGAGTCACTCGCCGCAGAATACCCAGCCTCTGACCTGCTCTCGTAGCCACAGTATTTATATGGCTGGTCCAGTTAAGTTTCTGGTCAATGGTGACCCCCAGGATGTTGATGGTGGGGGATTCGGTGATGGTAATGCCGTTGAATGTCAAGGGGAGGTGGTTGGACTCTCTCTTGTTGGAGATGATCATTGCCTGGCACTTATCTGGCGCGAATGTTACTTGCCACTTATCAGCCCAAGCCTGGATGTTGTCCACATCTTGCTGCATGCGGGTTCGGACTACTTCATTATTTGAGGGGTTGCGAATGGAACTGAACACTGTGCAGTCATCAGTGAACATCCCCATTTCTGAACTTATGATGGAGGGAAGGTCATTGATGAAGCAGCTGAAGATGGTTGGGCCTAGGACACTGCCCTGAGGAACTCCTGCAGCAATGTCCTGGGGCTGAGATGATTGGCCTCCAACAATCACTGCCATCTTCCTTTGTGCTAGGTATGACTCCAGCCACTGGAGAGTTTTCCCCCTGATTCCCATTGACTTCAATTTTACTAGGGCTCCTTGGTGCCACACTCGGTCAATTGCTGCCTTGATGTCAAGGGCAGTCACTCTCACCTCACCTCTGGAATTCAGCTCTTTTGTCCATGTTTGGACCAAGGCTGTAATGAGGTCTGGAGCCGAGTGGTCCTGGCGGAACCCAAACTGAGCATCGGTGAGCAGGTTATTGGTGAGAAAGTGCAGCTTGATAGCACTGTCGACGACACCTTCCATCACTTTGCTGATGATTGAGAGTAGACTGATGGGGCGGTAATTGGCTGGATTGGATTTGTCCTGCTTTTTGTGGACAGGACATACCTGGGCAATTTTCCACATTGTCGGGTAGATGCCAGTGTTGTAGCTGTACTGGAACAGCTTGGCTAGAGGTGCAGCTAGTTCTGGAGCACAAGTCTTCAGCACTACAGCTGGGATGTTGTCGGGGCCCATAGCCTTTGCTGTATCCAGTGCACTCAACCGTTTCTTGATATCACGTGGAGTGAATCGAATTGGCTAAAGACTGGCTTCCGTGATGGTGGGCATATCGGGAGGAGGCCGAGATGGATCATCCACTCAGCACTTCTGGCTGAAGATGGTTGCAAACGCTTCAGCCTTGTCTTTTGCACTCACGTGCTGGACTCCGCCATCATTGAGGATGGGGATGTTTGCAGAGCCTCCTCCTCCCGTTAGTTGTTTAATTGTCTACCACCATTCACGACTGGATGTGGCAGGACTGCAGAGCTTTGATCTGATCCGTTGGTTGTGGAATCGCTTAGCTCTGTCTATAGCATGTTGCTTCCGCTGTTTAGCATGCATGTAGTCCTGAGTTGTAGCTTCACCAGGTTGGCACCTCATTTTTAGGTACGCCTGGTGCTGCTCCTGGCATGCTCTTCTACACTCCTCATTGAACCAGGGTTGATCCCCTGGCTTGTTGGTAATGGTAGAGTGAGGAATATGCCGGGCCATGAGGTTACAGATTGTGCTGGAATACAATTCTGCTGCTGCTGCTGGCCCACAGTGCCTCATGGATGCCCAGTTTTGAGCTGCTGGATCTGTTCTGAATCTATCCCATTTAGCACGGTGGTAGTGCCACACAACACGTTGGATGGTGTCCTCAGTGCGAAGACGGGACTTCGTCTCCACGACGACTGTGTGGTAGTCACTCCTACCAATACTGTCACGGACAGATGCATTTGCGACAGGTAGATTGGTGAGGACGAGGTCAAGTAAGTTTTTCCCTCGTGTTGGTTCGCTCACCACCTGCCGCAGGCCCAGTCTAGCAGTTATGTCCTTCAGGGCTCGGTCAGTGGTGGTGCTACCGAGCCACTCTTGGTGATGGACATTGAAGTCCCCCACCCAGAGTACATTTTGTGCCCTTGGTACCCTCAGTGCTTCCTCCAAGTTGTGCTCAACATGGAGGAGGACTGATTCATCAGCTGAGGGAGGACGGTAGGTGGTAATCAGCAGGAAGTTTCCTTGCCCATGTTTGACCTGATGCCATGAGATTTCATGGGGTCAAGAGTCAATGTTGAGGACTCCCAGGGTCACTCCCTCCTGATTGTATATTACTGTACCGCCACCTCTGGTGGGTCTGTCCTGCCGGTGGGACAGGACATACCCAGGGATGATGATGGAAGAGTCTGGGACGTTGGCTGAAAGGTATGATTCTGCAAGTATGGCTGTGTCAGGCTGTTGCTTGACTGGTCTGTGGGACAGCTCTCCCAATTTTGGCACAAGTCCCCAGATGTTAGTGAAGAGGACTTTGCAGGGTCGACTGGGCTTGGTTTGCCGTTGTCGTGTCCAGTGCCTCGTGGTCCGTCCGGTTTTATTCTTATTATGACTTTTCGTAGCTAGGTTGTACAATTGAGAAGCTTGCTAGGCCATTTCAGAGGGCAATTAAGAATCAACCACATTGCTGTGGGTCTGGAGTCACATATCAGCCAGACCGGGTAAGGACGGCAGGTTTCCTTCCCTAAAGGGCATTCGTCAACCAGATGGGTTTTTACGACAATCCGGTAGTTTCATGGCCATCATTACTGATACTAGTATTTTAATTCCAGATTTTTTATTTAATTAATTCAATTTAATTAATTAATTGAATTTAAATTCGCCAGCTGACGTGGTGGGATTTCAATTCATGATTCTGGATTTTAGTCCAGGCCTCTGGATTACTAGTCCAGTAACATAACAACTATGCTACCGTACCCGTATTGGTGTTTGTAAGAATATTGGCATGTGTAGGAAGGTTGGGTTGTGTAGGAATATCGGGGTGTGCAAGAATATCGGGGTGTTTAGGAATATTGGGGTGTTTAGGAATATTGGGGTGTGAAGGAATATTGGGGTGTGAAGGAATATTGGGGTGTGTTGGAATATTGGGGTTTGAAGGAATGTTGGGGTGTGAAGGAATATTGGGGTGTGAAGGAATATTGGGGTGTGAAGGAATATTGGGGTGTGAAGGAATATTGGGGTGTGTAGGAATATTGGGGTGTGAAGGAATATTGGGGTGTGTAAGAATATTGGGGTGTGTCGGAATATTGGGGTGTGAAGGAATATTGGGGTGTGAAGGAATATTGGGGTGTGTCGGAATATTGGGGTGTGTAGGAATATTTCGGTGTGAAGGAATATTGGGGTGTGTCGGAATATTGAGGTGTGTCGGAATATTGGGGTGTGAAGGAATATTGGGGTGTGTAGGAATATTGGGGTGTGAAGGAATATTGGGGTGTGTAGGAATATTGAGGTGTGAATGAATATTGGGGTGTGAAGGAATATTGGTGTTTGTAAGAATATTGGGGTGTGTAGGAATATTGGGGTTTGCAAGAATATTGGGGTGTGTCAGAATGTTGAGGTGTGTGAGAATATTGGGGTTTGTCGGAATATTGGGGTGTGGGGGAATATAGGGGTGTGTTGGAATGTGTAGGAATGTCGGGGTGTGAAGGAATCTTGGGGTGTGTTGGAATGTTCGGGTGTGTTGGAATATTGCGGTGTGTGGGAATATTAGGGTGTGTTGGAATTTTGGGGTGTGTAAGAATATTGGGGTGTGAAGGAATGTTGGGGTGTGTAAGAATATTGGGGTGTGTAGGAATATTGGGGTGTGAAGGAATATTGGTGTTTGTCAGAATATTGGGGTGCAGAGGAATATTGGGGTGTTTTGAAATATTGAAATGTTTATGAATATTGGGGTGTGTTGGAATATTGGGGTGTCAAAAATATTGGGGTGTGTAGGAATATTGGGGTTTGGTGGAATATTGGGGTTTGGTGGAATATTGGGGTTTGGTGGAATATTGGGGTTTGGTGGAATATTGGGGTGTGAAGGAATATTGGGGTGTGAAGGAATATTGGTATTTGTAAGAATATTGGGGTGCAGAGGAATATTGGGGTGTGTATGAATAATGGGATTTGAAGGAATATTGGGGTGTGAAGGAATATTGGTATTTGTAAGAATATTGGGGTGTGTAGGAATATTGGGGTGTGTAGGAATATTGGGATTTGAAGGAATATTGGGGTGTGAAGGAATTTTGTGGTATGCTTGAATATTGGGGTGTGAAGGATTATTGGTGTTTGCAAGAATATTGGGGTTTGTAAGAATATTGGAGTGTGTCGGAATGTTGGGGTGTGTAGGAATATTGGGGTGTAGAGGAATATTAGGGTATGTTGGAATATTGGGGTGTGTATGAATATTTGGGTGTGTTGGAATATTGGTGTTTGAAGGAATAGTGGGGTGTGTAAGAATATTGGGATGTTAAGGAATATTGGGGTGTGTAAGAATATGGGAGTGTGTAAGAATATTGGGGTGCGTAGAAATATTGGTGTTTGTAAGAATATTGAGATTTGTAAGAATATTGGGGTGCGTAGGAATATTGGGATGTTTGTGAATATTGGGGTATGTAGGAATATTGGGGTGTGTGGGAACATTGGGGTGTGTGGGAACATTGGGATGTGTCGGAATATTGGGGTGTGTATGAATATTGGGGTGTGTATGAATATTGGGGTGTGTATGAATATTGGGGTGTGAAGGTTTGTTGGGATGTGAAGGAATATTGGGGTGTGTAGGAATATTGGTGTATGGGGTGAGTGCGAACATTGGGGTGTGTGGGAACATTGGGATGTGTCGGAATATTGGGGTGTGCAGGAATGTTGGGATGTGTAAGAACATTGGGGTGCATAGGAATATTGGTGTTTGTAAGAATATTGGGGTGTGTAGGAATATTGGGGTGTGTAGGAATATTGGGGTGTGTAGGAATATTGGTGTTTGTAAGAATATTGGGGTGTGTAGGAATATTGGTGTTTGTAAGAATATTGGGGTGTGTAGGAATATTGGGGTGTGTAAGAATATTGGGATGTGAAGGAATATTGGGGTGTGTAGGAATATTGGGGTGTGTAGGAATATTGGGGTGCGTAGGAATATTGGTGTTTGTAAGAATATTGGGGTGTGTAGCAATATTGGTGTTTGTAAGAATATTGGGGTGTGTATGAATATTGGGGTGTGTATGAATATTGGGGTGTGTATGAATATTGGGATGTGAAGGAATATTGGGGTGTGTATGAATATTGGGGTGTGTATGAATATTGGGGTGGGTAGGAATATTGGGGTGGGTAGGAATATTGGGGTGTGTATGAATATTGGGGTGTGTAGGAATATTGGGGTGGGTAGGAATATTGGGGTGGGTAGGAATATTGGGGTGGGTAGGAATATTGGGGTGCGTAGGAATATTGGGGTGCGTAGGAATATTGGGGTGCGTAGGAATATTGGTGTTTGTAAGAATATTGGGGTGTGTATGAATATTGGGGTGTGTATGAATATTGGGATGTGTAGGAATATTGGGATGTGAAGGAATATTGGGATGTGAAGGAATATTGGGGTTCATATGAACATTGGGGTGTGTAGGAACATTGGGGTTTGTTGGAATATTGGGGTGCATATGAATATTGGGCTGTGAAGGAATATTGGTGTTTGTAAGAATATTGGGGTGTGTAGGAATGTTGGGGTCTATAGGAATAATGGGGTGTGAGTGAATATTGGGGTGTGTGTGAATATTGGGGTGTGTATGAATATTGGGGTGTGTTGGAATATTGGGGTTTGAAGGAATAGTGGGGTGTGTATTAATATTGGGGTGTGAAGGAATATTGGGGTGTGTAGGAATATTGGGGTGTGTAGGAATATTGGGGTGTGTTCGAATATTGGGGAGTGTAGGAATGTTGGGGTGTGTAGGAATATTGGGGTGTGTAGGAATATTGGGGTGTGTAGGAATATTGGGGTGTGTGTGTGAATATTGGGATGTAAAGGAATATTGGGGTGTGTAGGAATATTGGGGTGTGAAGGAATATTGGGGTGTGAAGGAATATTGGGGTATGTTCGAATGTTGGGGAGTGTAGGAATGTTGGGGAGTGGTGGAATGTTGGGGAGTGGTGGAATATTGGGGTGTGTAGGAATGTTTGCCTGTGTAGGAATATTGGGTTGTGAAGGAATGTTGGGGTATGTTGGAATATTGGGTTGTATGTGAATATTGGGGTGCGCAGGAATATTGGTGTTTGTAAGAATATTGGGATGTGTTGGAATATTGGGGTGCGTTGGAATATTGGGGTGCGTTGGAATATTGGGGTGCGTTGGAATATTGGGGTGCGTTGGAATATTGGGGTGCGTTGGAATATTGGGGTGCGTTGGAATATTGGGGTGCGTTGGAATATTGGGGTGCGTTGGAATATTGGTGTGTGTCGGAATGTTGAGGTGTGTAAGAATATTGTGATGTGTAAGAATATTGGGGTGCGTCGGAGTATTGGTGTTTGTAAGAATATTGGGATGTGAAGGAATATTGAGGTGTTAAGGAATATTGGGGTGTGTAGGAATATTGGGGTGTGAAGGAATATTAGGGTGCGTAGGAATATTGATGTTTGTAAGAATATTCGGATGTGAAGGAATATTGAGGTGTGTGGGAATATTGGGGATTGTTGGAATATTGGGGTGTGAAGGAATATTAGGGTGCGTAGGAATATTGATGTTTGTAAGAATATTGGGATGTGAAGGAATATTGAGGTGTGAAAGAATATTGGTGTTTGTAAGAATATTGGAGTGTTTAGGAATGTTGGGGTCTGTTGGAATATTGGTGTGTGTGTGAATATTGGGGTGTGAAGGACTATTGGGGTGTGTTAGCATATTGGGGTGCGTAGGAATATGGGGGTTCGTAGGAATGTTGAGGTTCGTAGGAATATTGGGGTGTGTGTGAAGATTGGGGTGTGTCGGAATATTGGGGTGTGTGGAATATTGGGGTTTGTTGGAATATTAGGATGTGTAGGAATATTGAGGTGTGAATGAATATTGGGGTGTGAAGGAATATTGGTGTTTGTAAGAATATTGGGGTGTGTAGGAATATTGGGGTTTGCAAGAATATTGGGGTGTGTCAGAATGTTGAGGTGTGTGAGAATATTGGGGTTTGTCGGAATATTGGGGTGTGGGGGAATATAGGGGTGTGTTGGAATGTGTAGGAATGTCGGGGTGTGAAGGAATCTTGGGGTGTGTTGGAATGTTCGGGTGTGTTGGAATATTGCGGTGTGTGGGAATATTAGGGTGTGTTGGAATTTTGGGGTGTGTAAGAATATTGGGGTGTGAAGGAATGTTGGGGTGTGTAAGAATATTGGGGTGTGTAGGAATATTGGGGTGTGAAGGAATATTGGTGTTTGTCAGAATATTGGGGTGCAGAGGAATATTGGGGTGTTTTGAAATATTGAAATGTTTATGAATATTGGGGTGTGTTGGAATATTGGGGTGTCAAAAATATTGGGGTGTGTAGGAATATTGGGGTTTGGTGGAATATTGGGGTTTGGTGGAATATTGGGGTTTGGTGGAATATTGGGGTTTGGTGGAATATTGGGGTGTGAAGGAATATTGGGGTGTGAAGGAATATTGGTATTTGTAAGAATATTGGGGTGCAGAGGAATATTGGGGTGTGTATGAATAATGGGATTTGAAGGAATATTGGGGTGTGAAGGAATATTGGTATTTGTAAGAATATTGGGGTGTGTAGGAATATTGGGGTGTGTAGGAATATTGGGATTTGAAGGAATATTGGGGTGTGAAGGAATTTTGTGGTATGCTTGAATATTGGGGTGTGAAGGATTATTGGTGTTTGCAAGAATATTGGGGTTTGTAAGAATATTGGAGTGTGTCGGAATGTTGGGGTGTGTAGGAATATTGGGGTGTAGAGGAATATTAGGGTATGTTGGAATATTGGGGTGTGTATGAATATTTGGGTGTGTTGGAATATTGGTGTTTGAAGGAATAGTGGGGTGTGTAAGAATATTGGGATGTTAAGGAATATTGGGGTGTGTAAGAATATGGGAGTGTGTAAGAATATTGGGGTGCGTAGAAATATTGGTGTTTGTAAGAATATTGAGATTTGTAAGAATATTGGGGTGCGTAGGAATATTGGGATGTTTGTGAATATTGGGGTATGTAGGAATATTGGGGTGTGTGGGAACATTGGGGTGTGTGGGAACATTGGGATGTGTCGGAATATTGGGGTGTGTATGAATATTGGGGTGTGTATGAATATTGGGGTGTGAAGGTTTGTTGGGATGTGAAGGAATATTGGGGTGTGTAGGAATATTGGTGTATGGGGTGAGTGCGAACATTGGGGTGTGTGGGAACATTGGGATGTGTCGGAATATTGGGGTGTGCAGGAATGTTGGGATGTGTAAGAACATTGGGGTGCATAGGAATATTGGTGTTTGTAAGAATATTGGGGTGTGTAGGAATATTGGGGTGTGTAGGAATATTGGGGTGTGTAGGAATATTGGTGTTTGTAAGAATATTGGGGTGTGTAGGAATATTGGTGTTTGTAAGAATATTGGGGTGTGTAGGAATATTGGGGTGTGTAAGAATATTGGGATGTGAAGGAATATTGGGGTGTGTAGGAATATTGGGGTGTGTAGGAATATTGGGGTGCGTAGGAATATTGGTGTTTGTAAGAATATTGGGGTGTGTAGCAATATTGGTGTTTGTAAGAATATTGGGGTGTGTATGAATATTGGGGTGTGTATGAATATTGGGGTGTGTATGAATATTGGGATGTGAAGGAATATTGGGGTGTGTATGAATATTGGGGTGTGTATGAATATTGGGGTGGGTAGGAATATTGGGGTGTGTATGAATATTGGGGTGTGTATGAATATTGGGGTGTGTAGGAATATTGGGGTGGGTAGGAATATTGGGGTGGGTAGGAATATTGGGGTGCGTAGGAATATTGGGGTGCGTAGGAATATTGGGGTGCGTAGGAATATTGGTGTTTGTAAGAATATTGGGGTGTGTATGAATATTGGGGTGTGTATGAATATTGGGATGTGTAGGAATATTGGGATGTGAAGGAATATTGGGATGTGAAGGAATATTGGGGTTCATATGAACATTGGGGTGTGTAGGAACATTGGGGTTTGTTGGAATATTGGGGTGCATATGAATATTGGGCTGTGAAGGAATATTGGTGTTTGTAAGAATATTGGGGTGTGTAGGAATGTTGGGGTCTATAGGAATAATGGGGTGTGAGTGAATATTGGGGTGTGTGTGAATATTGGGGTGTGTATGAATATTGGGGTGTGTTGGAATATTGGGGTTTGAAGGAATAGTGGGGTGTGTATTAATATTGGGGTGTGAAGGAATATTGGGGTGTGTAGGAATATTGGGGTGTGTAGGAATATTGGGGTGTGTTCGAATATTGGGGAGTGTAGGAATGTTGGGGTGTGTAGGAATATTGGGGTGTGTAGGAATATTGGGGTGTGTAGGAATATTGGGGTGTGTGTGTGAATATTGGGATGTAAAGGAATATTGGGGTGTGTAGGAATATTGGGGTGTGAAGGAATATTGGGGTGTGAAGGAATATTGGGGTATGTTCGAATGTTGGGGAGTGTAGGAATGTTGGGGAGTGGTGGAATGTTGGGGAGTGGTGGAATATTGGGGTGTGTAGGAATGTTTGCCTGTGTAGGAATATTGGGTTGTGAAGGAATGTTGGGGTATGTTGGAATATTGGGTTGTATGTGAATATTGGGGTGCGCAGGAATATTGGTGTTTGTAAGAATATTGGGATGTGTTGGAATATTGGGGTGCGTTGGAATATTGGGGTGCGTTGGAATATTGGGGTGCGTTGGAATATTGGGGTGCGTTGGAATATTGGGGTGCGTTGGAATATTGGGGTGCGTTGGAATATTGGGGTGCGTTGGAATATTGGGGTGCGTTGGAATATTGGTGTGTGTCGGAATGTTGAGGTGTGTAAGAATATTGTGATGTGTAAGAATATTGGGGTGCGTCGGAGTATTGGTGTTTGTAAGAATATTGGGATGTGAAGGAATATTGAGGTGTTAAGGAATATTGGGGTGTGTAGGAATATTGGGGTGTGAAGGAATATTAGGGTGCGTAGGAATATTGATGTTTGTAAGAATATTCGGATGTGAAGGAATATTGAGGTGTGTGGGAATATTGGGGATTGTTGGAATATTGGGGTGTGAAGGAATATTAGGGTGCGTAGGAATATTGATGTTTGTAAGAATATTGGGATGTGAAGGAATATTGAGGTGTGAAAGAATATTGGTGTTTGTAAGAATATTGGAGTGTTTAGGAATGTTGGGGTCTGTTGGAATATTGGTGTGTGTGTGAATATTGGGGTGTGAAGGACTATTGGGGTGTGTTAGCATATTGGGGTGCGTAGGAATATGGGGGTTCGTAGGAATGTTGAGGTTCGTAGGAATATTGGGGTGTGTGTGAAGATTGGGGTGTGTCGGAATATTGGGGTGTGTGGAATATTGGGGTTTGTTGGAATATTAGGATGTGTAAGAATATTGGGGTTCGTAGGAATATTGGGATGTGAAGGAATATTGGGATGTGAAGGAATATTGGTGTTTGTCAGATTATTGGGATTTGAAGGAAGATTGGAGTGTGAAGGAATGTTGAGGTGTGTGAGAGTATTGGGGTGTGTCGGAATATTGGAGTGTGTCGGAATATTGGGGTGTGTAGGAATATTGGGGTGTGTAGGAATATTGGGGTGTGTAGGAATATTGGGGTGCGTAGGAATATTGGGGTGCGTAGGAATATTGGGGTGCGTAGGAATATTGGGGTGCGTAGGAATATTGGTGTTTGTAAGAATATTGGGGTGTGTAGGAATATTGGGATGTGAAGGAATATTGGGGTGTGTAGGAATATTGGGGTGGGTAGGAATATTGGGGTGCGTAGGAATATTGGGGTGTGTAAGAATATTGGGGTGCGTAGGAATTTGGTGTTTGTAAGAATATTGGGGTGTGTAGGAATATTGGGATGTGAAGGAATATTGGGGTGTGTAAGAATATTGGGATGTGAAGGAATATTGGGGTGTGTAGGAATATTGGGGTGGGTAGGAATATTGGGGTGTGTAGGAATATTGGGGTGCGTAGGAATATTGGTGTTTGTAAGAATATTGGGGTGTGTAGGAATATTGGTGTTTGTAAGAATATTGGGATGTGAAGGAATATTGGGATGTGAAGGAATATTGGGATGTGAAGGAATATTGGTGTTTGTCAGATTATTGGGATTTGAAGGAAGATTGGAGTGTGAAGGAATGTTGAGGTGTGTGAGAGTATTGGGGTGTGTAGGAATATTGGGGTGTGTCGGAATATTGGAGTGTGTCGGAATATTGGGGTGTGTAGGAATATTGGGGTGTGTAGGAATATTGGGGTGTGTAGGAATATTGGGGTGTGTAGGAATATTGGGGTGCGTAGGAATATTGGGGTGCGTAGGAATATTGGTGTTTGTAAGAATATTGGGGTGTGTAGGAATATTGGGATGTGAAGGAATATTGGGGTGTGTAGGAATATTGGGGTGGGTAGGAATATTGGGGTGCGTAGGAATATTGGGGTGTGTAAGAATATTGGGGTGCGTAGGAATATTGGTGTTTGTAAGAATATTGGTGTTTGTAAGAATATTGGGGTGTGTAGGAATATTGGGATGTGAAGGAATATTGGGGTGTGTAAGAATATTGGGATGTGAAGGAATATTGGGGTGTGTAGGAATATTGGGGTGGGTAGGAATATTGGGGTGTGTAGGAATATTGGGGTGCGTAGGAATATTGGTGTTTGTAAGAATATTGGGATGTGAAGGAATATTGGGGTGTGTATGAATATTGGGGTGCGTAGGAATATTGGTGTTTGTAAGAATATTGGGGTGTGTAGGAATATTGGTGTTTGTAAGAATATTGGGGTATGTAGGAATATTGGGGTGTGTATGAATATTGGGGTGTGTATGAATATTGGGGTGTGTAGGAATATTGGGGTGGGTAGGAATATTGGGGTGGGTAGGAATATTGGGGTGGGTAGGAATATTGGGGTGCGTAGGAATATTGGGGTGTGTAGGAATATTTGTGTTTGTAAGAATATTGGGATGTGAAGGAATATTAGGGTGTGTATGAATATTGGGGTGTGTATGAATATTGGGGTGTGTAGGAATATTGGGGTGTGTAGGAATATTGGGGTGCGTAGGAATATTGGGGTGCGTAGGAATATTGGGGTGCGTAGGAATATTGGGGTGTGTAGGAATATTGGGGTGCGTAGGAATATTGGGGTGCGTAGGAATATTGGGGTGCGTAGGAATATTGGGGTGGGTAGGAATATTGGGGTGTGTATGAATATTGGGGTGTGTAGGAATATTGGGGTGGGTAGGAATATTGGGGTGTGTAGGAATATTGGGGTGCGTAGGAATATTGGTGTTTGTAAGAATATTGGGGTGTGTAGGAATATTGGTGTTTGTAAGAATATTGGGATGTGAAGGAATATTGGGGTGTGTATGAATATTGGGGTGTGTATGAATATTGGGGTGTGTAGGAATATTGGGGTGTGTAGGAATATTGGGGTGTGTAGGAATATTGGGGTGCGTAGGAATATTGGGGTGCGTAGGAATATTGGGGTGGGTAGGAATATTGGGGTGGGTAGGAATATTGGGGTGGGTAGGAATATTGGGGTGTGTAGGAATATTGGGGTGCGTAGGAATATTGGTGTTTGTAAGAATATTGGGGTGTGTAGGAATATTGGTGTTTGTAAGAATATTGGGATGTGAAGGAATATTGGGGTGTGTATGAATATTGGGGTGTGTAGGAATATTGGGGTGTGTAAGAATATTGGGGTGTGTAGGAATATTGGGGTGCGTAGGAATATTGGGGTGCGTAGGAATATTGGTGTTTGTAAGAATATTGGGGTGTGTAGGAATATTGGGGTGGGTAGGAATATTGGGGTGGGTAGGAATATTGGGGTGCGTAGGAATATTGGGGTGCGTAGGAATATTGGTGTTTGTAAGAATATTGGGGTGTGTATGAATATTGGGGTGTGTATGAATATTGGGATGTGTAGGAATATTGGGATGTGAAGGAATATTGGGATGTGAAGGAATATTGGGGTTCATATGAACATTGGGGTGTGTAGGAACATTGGGGTTTGTTGGAATATTGGGGTGCATATGAATATTGGGCTGTGAAGGAATATTGGTGTTTGTAAGAATATTGGGGTGTGTAGGAATGTTGGGGTCTATAGGAATAATGGGGTGTGAGTGAATATTGGGGTGTGTGTGAATATTGGGGTGTGTATGAATATTGGGGTGTGTTGGAATATTGGGGTTTGAAGGAATAGTGGGGTGTGTATTAATATTGGGGTGTGAAGGAATATTGGGGTGTGTAGGAATATTGGGGTGTGTAGGAATATTGGGGTGTGTTCGAATATTGGGGAGTGTAGGAATGTTGGGGTGTGTAGGAATATTGGGGTGTGTAGGAATATTGGGGTGTGTAGGAATATTGGGGTGTGTGTGTGAATATTGGGATGTAAAGGAATATTGGGGTGTGTAGGAATATTGGGGTGTGAAGGAATATTGGGGTGTGAAGGAATATTGGGGTATGTTCGAATGTTGGGGAGTGTAGGAATGTTGGGGAGTGGTGGAATGTTGGGGAGTGGTGGAATATTGGGGTGTGTAGGAATGTTTGCCTGTGTAGGAATATTGGGTTGTGAAGGAATGTTGGGGTATGTTGGAATATTGGGTTGTATGTGAATATTGGGGTGCGCAGGAATATTGGTGTTTGTAAGAATATTGGGATGTGTTGGAATATTGGGGTGCGTTGGAATATTGGGGTGCGTTGGAATATTGGGGTGCGTTGGAATATTGGGGTGCGTTGGAATATTGGGGTGCGTTGGAATATTGGGGTGCGTTGGAATATTGGGGTGCGTTGGAATATTGGGGTGCGTTGGAATATTGGTGTGTGTCGGAATGTTGAGGTGTGTAAGAATATTGTGATGTGTAAGAATATTGGGGTGCGTCGGAGTATTGGTGTTTGTAAGAATATTGGGATGTGAAGGAATATTGAGGTGTTAAGGAATATTGGGGTGTGTAGGAATATTGGGGTGTGAAGGAATATTAGGGTGCGTAGGAATATTGATGTTTGTAAGAATATTCGGATGTGAAGGAATATTGAGGTGTGTGGGAATATTGGGGATTGTTGGAATATTGGGGTGTGAAGGAATATTAGGGTGCGTAGGAATATTGATGTTTGTAAGAATATTGGGATGTGAAGGAATATTGAGGTGTGAAAGAATATTGGTGTTTGTAAGAATATTGGAGTGTTTAGGAATGTTGGGGTCTGTTGGAATATTGGTGTGTGTGTGAATATTGGGGTGTGAAGGACTATTGGGGTGTGTTAGCATATTGGGGTGCGTAGGAATATGGGGGTTCGTAGGAATGTTGAGGTTCGTAGGAATATTGGGGTGTGTGTGAAGATTGGGGTGTGTCGGAATATTGGGGTGTGTGGAATATTGGGGTTTGTTGGAATATTAGGATGTGTAAGAATATTGGGGTTCGTAGGAATATTGGGATGTGAAGGAATATTGGGATGTGAAGGAATATTGGTGTTTGTCAGATTATTGGGATTTGAAGGAAGATTGGAGTGTGAAGGAATGTTGAGGTGTGTGAGAGTATTGGGGTGTGTCGGAATATTGGAGTGTGTCGGAATATTGGGGTGTGTAGGAATATTGGGGTGTGTAGGAATATTGGGGTGTGTAGGAATATTGGGGTGCGTAGGAATATTGGGGTGCGTAGGAATATTGGGGTGCGTAGGAATATTGGGGTGCGTAGGAATATTGGTGTTTGTAAGAATATTGGGGTGTGTAGGAATATTGGGATGTGAAGGAATATTGGGGTGTGTAGGAATATTGGGGTGGGTAGGAATATTGGGGTGCGTAGGAATATTGGGGTGTGTAAGAATATTGGGGTGCGTAGGAATTTGGTGTTTGTAAGAATATTGGGGTGTGTAGGAATATTGGGATGTGAAGGAATATTGGGGTGTGTAAGAATATTGGGATGTGAAGGAATATTGGGGTGTGTAGGAATATTGGGGTGGGTAGGAATATTGGGGTGTGTAGGAATATTGGGGTGCGTAGGAATATTGGTGTTTGTAAGAATATTGGGGTGTGTAGGAATATTGGTGTTTGTAAGAATATTGGGATGTGAAGGAATATTGGGATGTGAAGGAATATTGGGATGTGAAGGAATATTGGTGTTTGTCAGATTATTGGGATTTGAAGGAAGATTGGAGTGTGAAGGAATGTTGAGGTGTGTGAGAGTATTGGGGTGTGTAGGAATATTGGGGTGTGTCGGAATATTGGAGTGTGTCGGAATATTGGGGTGTGTAGGAATATTGGGGTGTGTAGGAATATTGGGGTGTGTAGGAATATTGGGGTGTGTAGGAATATTGGGGTGCGTAGGAATATTGGGGTGCGTAGGAATATTGGTGTTTGTAAGAATATTGGGGTGTGTAGGAATATTGGGATGTGAAGGAATATTGGGGTGTGTAGGAATATTGGGGTGGGTAGGAATATTGGGGTGCGTAGGAATATTGGGGTGTGTAAGAATATTGGGGTGCGTAGGAATATTGGTGTTTGTAAGAATATTGGTGTTTGTAAGAATATTGGGGTGTGTAGGAATATTGGGATGTGAAGGAATATTGGGGTGTGTAAGAATATTGGGATGTGAAGGAATATTGGGGTGTGTAGGAATATTGGGGTGGGTAGGAATATTGGGGTGTGTAGGAATATTGGGGTGCGTAGGAATATTGGTGTTTGTAAGAATATTGGGATGTGAAGGAATATTGGGGTGTGTATGAATATTGGGGTGCGTAGGAATATTGGTGTTTGTAAGAATATTGGGGTGTGTAGGAATATTGGTGTTTGTAAGAATATTGGGGTATGTAGGAATATTGGGGTGTGTATGAATATTGGGGTGTGTATGAATATTGGGGTGTGTAGGAATATTGGGGTGGGTAGGAATATTGGGGTGGGTAGGAATATTGGGGTGGGTAGGAATATTGGGGTGCGTAGGAATATTGGGGTGTGTAGGAATATTTGTGTTTGTAAGAATATTGGGATGTGAAGGAATATTAGGGTGTGTATGAATATTGGGGTGTGTATGAATATTGGGGTGTGTAGGAATATTGGGGTGTGTAGGAATATTGGGGTGCGTAGGAATATTGGGGTGCGTAGGAATATTGGGGTGCGTAGGAATATTGGGGTGTGTAGGAATATTGGGGTGCGTAGGAATATTGGGGTGCGTAGGAATATTGGGGTGCGTAGGAATATTGGGGTGGGTAGGAATATTGGGGTGTGTATGAATATTGGGGTGTGTAGGAATATTGGGGTGGGTAGGAATATTGGGGTGTGTAGGAATATTGGGGTGCGTAGGAATATTGGTGTTTGTAAGAATATTGGGGTGTGTAGGAATATTGGTGTTTGTAAGAATATTGGGATGTGAAGGAATATTGGGGTGTGTATGAATATTGGGGTGTGTATGAATATTGGGGTGTGTAGGAATATTGGGGTGTGTAGGAATATTGGGGTGTGTAGGAATATTGGGGTGCGTAGGAATATTGGGGTGCGTAGGAATATTGGGGTGGGTAGGAATATTGGGGTGGGTAGGAATATTGGGGTGGGTAGGAATATTGGGGTGTGTAGGAATATTGGGGTGCGTAGGAATATTGGTGTTTGTAAGAATATTGGGGTGTGTAGGAATATTGGTGTTTGTAAGAATATTGGGATGTGAAGGAATATTGGGGTGTGTATGAATATTGGGGTGTGTAGGAATATTGGGGTGTGTAAGAATATTGGGGTGTGTAGGAATATTGGGGTGCGTAGGAATATTGGGGTGCGTAGGAATATTGGTGTTTGTAAGAATATTGGGGTGTGTAGGAATATTGGGGTGGGTAGGAATATTGGGGTGGGTAGGAATATTGGGGTGCGTAGGAATATTGGGGTGCGTAGGAATATTGGTGTTTGTAAGAATATTGGGGTGTGTATGAATATTGGGGTGTGTATGAATATTGGGGTGTGTAGGAATATTGGGGTGGGTAGGAATATTGGGGTGGGTAGGAATATTGGGGTGCGTAGGAATATTGGGGTGCGTAGGAATATTGGGGTGCGTAGGAATATTGGTGTTTGTAAGAATATTGGGGTGTGTATGAATATTGGGGTGTGTATGAATATTGGGATGTGTAGGAATATTGGGATGTGAAGGAATATTGAGGTTCGTATGAACATTGGGGTGTGCAGGAACATTGGGGTGTGTAGGAACATTGGGGTGTGTAGGAACATTGGGGTGTGTAGGAACATTGGGGTGTGTAGGAACATTGGGGTTTGTTGGAATATTGGGGTGTGTGGGAATATTGGGCTGTGAAGGAATATTGGGGTGTGTAGGTGAATGTTGGGGTGTGTGGGAATATCGGGGTGTGTGGGAATATTGGGGTGTGTGGGAATATTGGGGTGTGTGGGAATATTGGGGTGTGTGGGAATATTGGGGTGTTTAAGAATATGGGGTCCGTAGGAATATTGGTGTTTGTAAGAATATTGGGGTGTGTTGGAATATTGGGGTTCGTAGGAATATTGGGGTGTGAAGGAATATTGGGGTGTGAAGGAATATTGGGGTGTGTAGGAATATTGGGGTTTGTTGGAATATTGGGATATGTAGGAATATTAGGGTGTGCAGGAATATTGGGGTGTGCAGGAATGTTGGGGTGTGTAGGAATGTTGGGGTGTGTAGGAATGTTGGGGTGTGTAGGAATATTGGGGTGTGTAGGAATATCGGGGTGTGAAGGAATATAGGGGTGTGTTCGAATATTGGGGAGTGTAGGAATGTTGGGGAGTGGTGGAATGTTGGGGAGTGGTGGAATATTGGGGTGTGTAAGAATATTGGGATGTGAAGGAATATTGGGGTGTGTATGAATATTGGGGTGGGTATGAATATTGGGGTGCATAGGAATATTGGTGTTTGTAAGAATATTGGGGTGTGTAGGAATATTGGGGTGTGTAGGAATATTGGGATGTGTAGGAATATTGGGGTGCATGGGAATATTGGGATGTGATGGAATATTGGGGTGCATATGAATATTGGGCTGTGAAGGAATATTGGTGTTTGTAAGAATATTGGGGTGTGTAGGAATGTTGGGGTCTATAGGAATAATGGGGTGTGTGTGAATATTGGGGTGTGTGTGAATATTTGGGTGTGTGTGAATATTGGGGTGTGTGTGAATTTTGGGGTGTGTGTGAATTTTGGGGTGTGTGTGAATATTGGGGGGTGTGTTGGAATATTGGGGTTTGAAGGAATAGTGGGGTGTGTATTAATATTGGGGTGTGTAGGAATATTGGGGTGTGTAGGAATATTGGGGTGTGTAGGAATATTGGGGTGTGAAGGAATATTGGGGTGTGAAGGAATATTGGGGTTTGAAGGAATAGTGGGGTGTGAAGGAATATTGGGGTGTGAAGGAATGTTGGGGTGTGTAGGAATATTGGGGTGTGTAGCAATATTGGGGTGTGTAGGAATATTGGGGTGTGAAGGAATATTGGGGTTTGAAGGAATATTGGGGTGTGAAGGAATATTGGGGTGTGAAGGAATATTGGGGTGTGTAGGAATATTGGGGTGTGTAGGAATATTGGGGTGTGAAGGAATATTGGGGTGTGTAGGAATATTGGGGTGTGAAGGAATATTGGGGTTTGAAGGAATAGTGGGGTGTGTATTAATATTGGGGTGTGAAGGAATATTGGGGTGTGTAGGAATATTGGGGTGTGTAGGAATATTGGGGTGTGTAGGAATATTGGGGTGTGTAGGAATATTGGGGTGTGAAGGAATATTGGGGTGTGAAGGAATATTGGGGTTTGAAGGAATAGTGGGGTGTGAAGGAATATTGGGGTGTGAAGGAATGTTGGGGTGTGTAGGAATATTGGGGTGTGTAGGAATATTGGGGTGTGTAGGAATATTGGGGTGTGAAGGAATATTGGGGTTTGAAGGAATATTGGGGTGTGAAGGAATATTGGGGTGTGAAGGAATATTGGGGTGTGTAGGAATATTGGGGTGTGTAGGAATATTGGGGTGTGAAGGAATATTGGGGTGTGAAGGAATATTGGGGTGTGTAGGAATATTGGGGTGTGAAGGAATATTGGGGTTTGAAGGAATAGTGGGGTGTGAAGGAATATTGGGGTGTGTAGGAATATTGGGGTGTGAAGGAATATTGGGGTTTGAAGGAATAGTGGGGTGTGTAGGAATATTGGGGTATGTAGGAATATTGGGGTGTGTAGGAATATTGGGGTGTGTAGGAATATTGGGGTGTGTAGGAATATTGGGGTGTGTAGGAATATTGGGGTGTGAAGGAATATTGGGGTGTGAAGGAATATTGGGGTGTGTAGGAATATTGGGGTGTGTAGGAATATTGGGGTGTGTAGGAATATTGGGGTGTGAAGGAATATTGGGGTGTGTAGGAATATTGGGGTGTGTAGGAATATTGGGGTGTGTAGGAATATTGGGGTGTGTCGGAATATTGGGGTGTGTAGGAATATTGGGGTGTGAAGGAATATTGGGGTGTGTAGGAATATTGGGGTGTGTAGGAATATTGGGGTGTGTAGGAATATTGGCGTGTGAAGGAATATTGGGGTGTGTAGGAATATTGGGGTGTGAAGGAATATTGGCGTGTGAAGGAATATTGGGGTGTGTAGGAATATTGGGGTGTGTAGGAATATTGGGGTGTGTAGGAATATTGGGGTGTGTCGGAATATTGGGGTGTGTAGGAATATTGGGGTGTGAAGGAATATTGGGGTGTGAAGGAATATTGGGGTGTGTAGGAATATTGGGGTGTGTAGGAATATTGGGGTGTGTAGGAATATTGGGGTGTGAAGGAATATTGGGGTGTGAAGGAATATTGGGGTGTGAAGGAATATTGGGGTGTGTAGGAATATTGGGGTGTGTAGGAATATTGGGGTGTGTAGGAATATTGGGGTGTGTAGGAATATTGGGGTGTGAAGGAATATTGGGGTGTGAAGGAATATTGGTGTTTGTAAGAATATTGGGGTGCGTTGGAATATTGGGGTGCGTTGGAATATTGGGGTGTGTCGGAATGTTGAGGTGTGTAAGAATATTGGGGTGCGTCGGAGTATTGGTGTTTGTAAGAATATTGGGATGTGAAGGAATATTGAGGTGTTAAGGAATATTAGGGTGCATAGGAATATTGATGTTTTTAAGAATATTCGGATGTGAAGGAATATTGAGGTGTGTGGGAATATTGGGGATTGTTGGAATATTGGGGTGTAAAGGAATATTAGGGTGCGTAGGAATATTGATGTTTGTAAGAATATTGGGATGTGAAGGAATATTGAGGTGTGTGGGAATATTGGGGATTGTTGGAATATTGGGGTGTGTATGAATATTGGGGTGTGAAAGAATATTGGTGTTTGTAAGAATATTGGAGTGTTTAGGAATGTTGGGGTCTGTTGGAATATTGGTGTGTGTGTGAATATTGGGGTGTGAAGGACTATTGGGGTGTGTTAGCATATTGGGGTGCGTAGGAATATGGGGGTTCGTAGGAATGTTGAGGTTCGTAGGTATATTGGGGTGTGTGTGAAGATTGGGGTGTGTCGGAATATTGGGGTGTGTGGAATATTGGGGTTTGTTGGAATATTAGGATGTGTAAGAATATTGGGGTTCATTGGAATATTGGGATGTGAAGGAATATTGGGATGTGAAGGAATATTGGTGTTTGTCACATTATTGGGATTTGAAGGAATATTGGAGTGTGAAGGAATGTTGAGGTGTGTGAGAGTATTGGGGTGTGTAGGAATATTGGGGTGTGTAGGAATATTGGGGTGTGTCGGAATATTGGGGTGTGTAGGAATATTGGGGTGTGTAGGAATATTGGGGTGTGTAGGAATATTGGGGTGTGTAGGAATATTGGGGTCTGTAGGAATATTGGGGTCTGTAGGAATATTGGGATGTGAAGGAATATTGGTGTTTGTCAGATTATTGGGGTGTAGAGGAATATTTGGGTTTGTTGGAATATTTGGGCGTGTTGGAATATTGGGGTTTGAAGGAATAGTGGGGTGTGTAAGAATATTGGGATGTTAAGGAATATTGGTGTGTGTAAGAATATGGGGATGTGTAAGAATATTGGGGTGCGTAGGAATATTGGTGTTTGTAAGAATATTGGGGTTTGCAAGAATATTGGTGTATGTATGAATGTTGGGGTGTGATAGAATATTGAGGTGTGTATGAATATTGGGGTGTGTAGGAATGTTGGGGTGTGTAGGAATGTTGGGGTGTGTAGGAATGTTGGGGTGTGTAGGAATGTTGGGGTGTGTAGGAATGTTGGGGCGTGTAGGAATGTTGGGGCGTGTAGGAATGTTGGGGCGTGTAGGAATATTGGGGTGTGTAGGAATATTGGGATTTGAAGGAATATTGGGGTGTGAAGGAATATTGGGGTGTGAAGGAATATTGGGGTGTGAAGGAATGTTGGGGTGTGAAGGAATGTTGGGGTGTGTAGGAATGTTGGGGCGTGTAGGAATGTTGGGGCGTGTAAGAATGTTGGGGCGTGTAGGAATATTGGGGTGTGTAGGATATTGGGGTGTGAAGGAATATTGGGGTGTGTAGGATATTGGGGTGTGAAGGAATATTGGGGTGTGAAGGAATGTTGGGATTTGAAGGAATATTGGGGTGTGTAGGAATATTGGGGTGTGAAGGAATATTGGGGTGTGTCTTAAAACTGGGGTGTGAAGGAATATTGGGGTGTGTAGGAATGTTGGGGCGTGTAGGAATATTGGGGTGTGTAGGAATATTGGGGTGTGTAGGAATATTGGGGTGTGTAGGAATATTGGGGTGTGTAGGAATATTGGGATGTGAAGGAATATTGGGATGTGAAGGAATGCTGGTGTTTGTCAGATTATTGGGGTGTAGAGGAATATTTGGGTATGTTGGAATATTGGGGTGTGTAAGAATGTTGGGGTGTGTAGGAATGTTGGGGTGTGTAGGAATGTTGGGGTGTGTAGGAATGTTGGGGTGTGTAGGAATGTTGGGGTGTGTAGGAATGATGGGGTGTGTAGGAATGTTGGGGTGTGTAGGAATGTTGGGGTGTGTAGGAATATTGGGGGTGTATGAATATTGGGGTGTGTAGGAATGTTGGGGTGTGTAGGAATGTTGGGGTGTGTAGGAATGTTGGGGTGTGTAGGAATATTGGGGTGTGTAGGAATGTTGGGGTGTGTAGGAATGTTGGGGTGTGAAGGAATATTGGGGTGTGTAGGATATTGGGGTGTGAAGGAATATTGGGGTGTGAAGGAATGTTGGGATTTGAAGGAATATTGGGGTGTGAAGGAATATTGGGGTGTGAAGGAATATTGGGGTGTGTATTAAAACTGGGGTGTGAAGGAATGTTGGTGTTCATAAGAATGTTGGGGTTTGTTGGAATATTGGGGTGTGAAGGAATATTGGGGGTTGACGGAATATTGGGGGTTGACGGAATATTGGGGGTTGACGGAATATTGGGGGTTGACGGAATATTGGGGTGTGAAGGAACATTGGGGTGTGTAAGAATATTGGGTTGTGTAGGAATTTTTGGGTGTGTAAGAATATTGGGGTGTGTAGGAATATTGGGGTGTGTATTAAAACTGGGGTGTGAAGAAATATTGGTATTTGTTGTAATATTGGGCTCTGTATGAATGTTGGGGAGTGTCGGAAAGTTGGGGTGTGTCGGAATGTTGGGGTGTGTCGGAATGTTGGGGAGTGAAGGAATATTGGGGTGTGAAGGAATATTGGGGTGTGTAGGAATATTGGGGTGTGAAGGAATATTGGGGTGTGAAGGAATATTGGGGTGTGAAGGAATATTGGGGTGTGTAGGAATATTGGGGTGTGTAGGAATATTGGGGTGTGAAGGAATGTTGGGGTGTGAAGGAATGTTGGGGTGTGTAGGAATATTGGGGTGTGTAGGAATATTGGGGTGTGAAGGAATATTGGGGTGTGTAGGAATATTGGGGTGTGAAGGAATATTGGGGTGTGTAGGAATATTGGGGTGTGAAGGAATATTGGGGTGTGTAGGAATGTTGGGGTGTGTAGGAATGTTGGGGTGTGTAGGAATGTTGGGGTGTGAAGGAATATTGGGGTGTGTAGGAATATTGGGGTGTGAAGGAATATTGGGGTGTGTAGGGATATTGGGGTGTGTAGGAATGTTGGGGTGTGAAGGAATGTTGGGGTGTGAAGGAATATTGGGGTGTGAAGGAATGTTGGGGTGTGTAGGAATGTTGGGGTGTGAAGGAATATTGGGGTGTGTAGGAATATTGGAGTGTGAAGGAATATTGGGGTGTGTAGGAATATTGGGGTGTGTAGGAATATTGGGGTGTGTAGGAATGTTGGGGTGTGTAGGAATATTGGGGTGTGAAGGAATATTGGGGTGTGAAGGAATGTTGGGGTGTGTAGGAATATTGGGATGTGTAGGAATATTGGGGTGTGTAGGAATGTTGGGGTGTGAAGGAATATTGGGGTGTGAAGGAATATTGGGATGTGTAGGAATATTGGGATGTGTAGGAATATTGGGGTGTGTAGGAATATTGGGGTGTGAAGGAATATTGGGGTGTGAAGGAATATTGGGGTGTGTAGGAATATTGGGATGTGTAGGAATATTGGGATGTGTAGGAATATTGGGGTGTGTAGGAATATTGGGGTGTGAAGGAATATTGGGATGTGTAGGAATATTGGGGTGTGAAGGAATATTGGGGTGTGTAGGAATATTGGGGTGTGAAGGAATATTGGGGTGTGTAGGAATATTGGGGTGTGAAGGAATGTTGGGGTGTGAAGGAATATTGGGGTGTGAAGGAATGTTGGGGTGTGTAGGAATGTTGGGGTGTGAAGGAATGTTGGGGTGTGTAGGAATATTGGGGTGTGAAGGAATGTTGGGGTGTGTAGGAATATTGGGGTGTGTAGGAATATTGGGGTCTGAAGGAATGTTGGGGTGTGAAGGAATATTGGGGTGTGAAGGAATGTTGGGGTGTGTAGGAATATTGGGGTGTGAAGGAATGTTGGGGTGTGAAGGAATGTTGGGGTGTGAAGGAATATTGGGGTGTGAAGGAATATTGGGGTGTGAAGGAATGTTGGGGTGTGTAGGAATATTGGGATGTGAAGGAATGTTGGGGTGTGAAGGAATATTGGGGTGTGTAGGAATATTGGGGTGTGTAGGAATATTGGGGTGTGTAGGAATATTGGGGTGTGTAGGAATGTTGGGGTGTGTAGGAATATTGGGGTGTGTAGGAATATTGGGGTGTGTAGGAATATTGGGGTGTGTAGGAATATTGGGGTGTGAAGGAATATTGGGGTGTGAAGGAATATTGGGGTGTGAAGGAATGTTGGGGTGTGTAGGAATATTGGGATGTGTAGGAATATTGGGATGTGTAGGAATATTGGGGTGTGTAGGAATATTGGGGTGTGAAGGAATATTGGGGTGTGTAGGAATGTTGGGGTGTGTAGGAATGTTGGGGTGTGAAGGAATATTGGGGTGTGTAGGAATATTGGGGTGTGTAGGAATATTGGGGTGTGTAGGAATGTTGGGGTGTGAAGGAATATTGGGGTGTGAAGGAATATTGGGGTGTGAAGGAATGTTGGGGTGTGAAGGAATATTGGGGTGTGAAGGAATATTGGGGTGTGTAGGAATGTTGGGGTGTGAAGGAATATTGGGGTGTGAAGGAATATTGGGGTGTGAAGGAATGTTGGGGTGTGAAGGAATATTGGGGTGTGAAGGAATATTGGGGTGTGTAGGAATATTGGGGTGTGTAGGAATGTTGGGGTGTGTAGGAATATTGGGGTGTGTAGGAATATTGGGGTGTGTAGGAATATTGGGGTGTGTAGGAATATTGGGGTGTGAAGGAATATTGGGGTGTGAAGGAATATTGGGGTGTGAAGGAATATTGGGGTGTGAAGGAATATTGGGGTGTGAAGGAATGTTGGGGTGTGTAGGAATATTGGGATGTGTAGGAATATTGGGATGTGTAGGAATATTGGGGTGTGTAGGAATATTGGGGTGTGAAGGAATATTGGGGTGTGAAGGAATATTGGGGTGTGTAGGAATATTGGGGTGTGAAGGAATGTTGGGGTATGAAGGAATATTGGGGTGTGTAGGAATATTGGGGTGTGAAGGAATATTGGGGTGTGTTGGAATATTGGGGTGTGAAGGAATATTGGGGTGTGTAGGAATATTGGGGTGTGAAGGAATATTGGGGTGTGTAGGAATGTTGGGGTGTGAAGGAATATTGGGGTGTGAAGGAATGTTGGGGTGTGAAGGAATATTGGGGTGTGAAGGAATATTGGGGTGTGTAGGAATGTTGGGGTGTGAAGGAATATTGGGGTGTGAAGGAATGTTGGGGTGTGAAGGAATATTGGGGTGTGTAGGAATGTTGGGGTGTGAAGGAATATTGGGGTGTGAAGGAATATTGGGGTGTGAAGGAATATTGGGGTGTGTAGGAATATTGGGGTGTGTAGGAATATTGGGGTGTGAAGGAATATTGGGGTGTGTAGGAATATTGGGGTGTGAAGGAATATTGGGGTGTGAAGGAATATTGGGGTGTGAAGGAATATTGGGGTGTGTAAGAATATTGGGGTGTGTAGGAATGTTGGGGTGTGAAGGAATATTGGGGTGTGAAGGAATGTTGGGGTGTGTAAGAATATTGGGGTGTGTAGGAATGTTGGGGTGTGAAGGAATGTTGGGGTGTGTAGGAATGTTGGGGTGTGAAGGAATGTTGGGGTGTGTAGGAATATTGGGGTGTGTTGGAATATTGGGGTGTGTAGGAATATTGGGGTGTGTAGGAATATTGGAGTGTGAAGGAATATTGGGGTGTGTAGGAATATTGGGGTGTGTAGGAATATTGGAGTGTGAAGGAATGTTGGGGTGTGAAGGAATATTGGGGTGTGAAGGAATATTGGGGTGTGAAGGAATATTGGGGTGTGAAGGAATGTTGGGGTGTGAAGGAATATTGGGGTGTGAAGGAATGTTGGGGTGTGAAGGAATATTGGGGTTTGAAGGAATATTGGGGTTTGAAGGAATATTGGGGTGTGTAGGAATATTGGGGTGTGAAGGAATATTGGGGTGTGAAGGAATGTTGGGGTGTGAAGGAATATTGGGGTGTGAAGGAATATTGGGGTGTGTTTCGGAATATTGGGCTATGTGTGAATATTGGGGTGTGTTGGAATGTTGGGGTGTTTAAGAATATTGGGGTGTGTAGGAATAATGGGGTGTGTAGGAATAATGGGATGTGAAGGAATATTGTGGTGTGTCTCAGAATATTGGGGTGTGTCTCGGAATAATGGGGTGTGTCTCGGAATATTGGGGTGTGTCTCGGAATATTGGGGTGTGTATGAATATTGGGGTGTGAAGGAATGTTGGGGTGTGTAGGAATGTTGGGGTGTGAAGGAATATTGGGGAGTGAAGGAATGTTGGGGAGTGAAGGAATGGTGGGGTGTGTAGGAATATTGGGGTGTGTAAGAATATTGGGGTTTGTAGGAATGTTGGGGTTTGTAGAAATGTTGGGGTGTGTAAGAATATTGGGGTGTGTCGGAATAATGGATTGAGTAGGAATAATGGGGCGTGTAGGAATATTGGGGTGTGTGTATATTGGGGTGTGTTGGAATGTCGGGGTGTGTAAGAATGTTGGGGTGTGTAGGAATATTGGGGTGTGAAGGAATATTGGGGAGTGAAGGAATGTTGGGGAGTGAAGGAATGGTGGGGTGTGTAGGAATATTGGGGTGTGTAGGAATATTGGGGTGTGAAGGAATATTGGGGTGTGTAGGAATATTGGGGTGTGAAGGAATATTGGGGTGTGAAGGAATATTGGGGTGTGAAGGAATATTGGGGTGTGTAAGAATATTGGGGTGTGTAGGAATGTTGGGGTGTGAAGGAATATTGGGGTGTGAAGGAATGTTGGGGTGTGTAAGAATATTGGGGTGTGTAGGAATGTTGGGGTGTGAAGGAATGTTGGGGTGTGTAGGAATGTTGGGGTGTGAAGGAATGTTGGGGTGTGTAGGAATATTGGGGTGTGTTGGAATATTGGGGTGTGTCGGAATATTGGGGTGTGTCTTAAAACTGGGGTGTGAAGGAATATTGGGGTGTGTAGGAATGTTGGGGCGTGTAGGAATATTGGGGTGTGTAGGAATATTGGGATTTGAAGGAATATTGGGGTGTGTAGGAATATTGGGGTGTGTAGGAATATTGGGGTGTGTAGGAATATTGGGGTGTGTAGGAATATTGGGATGTGAAGGAATATTGGGATGTGAAGGAATGCTGGTGTTTGTCAGATTATTGGGGTGTAGAGGAATATTTGGGTATGTTGGAATATTGGGGTGTGTAAGAATGTTGGGGTGTGTAGGAATGTTGGGGTGTGTAGGAATGTTGGGGTGTGTAGGAATGTTGGGGTGTGTAGGAATGTTGGGGTGTGTAGGAATGTTGGGGTGTGTAGGAATGTTGGGGTGTGTAGGAATATTGGGGGTGTATGAATATTGGGGTGTGTAGGAATGTTGGGGTGTGTAGGAATGTTGGGGTGTGTAGGAATGTTGGGGTGTGTAGGAATGTTGGGGTGTGAAGGAATATTGGGGTGTGAAGGAATATTGGGGTGTGTATTAAAACTGGGGTGTGAAGGAATGTTGGTGTTCATAAGAATGTTGGGGTTTGTTGGAATATTGGGGTGTGAAGGAATATTGGGGGTTGACGGAATATTGGGGGTTGACGGAATATTGGGGGTTGACGGAATATTGGGGTGTGAAGGAACATTGGGGTGTGTAAGAATATTGGGTTGTGTAGGAATTTTTGGGTGTGTAAGAATATTGGGGTGTGTAGGAATATTGGGGTGTGTATTAAAACTGGGGTGTGAAGAAATATTGGTATTTGTTGTAATATTGGGCTCTGTATGAATGTTGGGGAGTGTCGGAAAGTTGGGGTGTGTCGGAATGTTGGGGTGTGTCGGAATGTTGGGGAGTGAAGGAATGTTGGGGAGTGAAGGAATATTGGGGTGTGAAGGAATATTGGGGTGTGTAGGAATATTGGGGTGTGAAGGAATATTGGGGTGTGAAGGAATATTGAGGTGTGAAGGAATATTGGGGTGTGTAGGAATATTGGGGTGTGTAGGAATATTGGGGTGTGAAGGAATGTTGGGGTGTGAAGGAATGTTGGGGTGTGTAGGAATATTGGGGTGTGTAGGAATATTGGGGTGTGAAGGAATATTGGGGTGTGTAGGAATATTGGGGTGTGAAGGAATATTGGGGTGTGTAGGAATATTGGGGTGTGAAGGAATATTGGGGTGTGTAGGAATGTTGGGGTGTGTAGGAATGTTGGGGTGTGTAGGAATGTTGGGGTGTGAAGGAATATTGGGGTGTGTAGGAATATTGGGGTGTGAAGGAATATTGGGGTGTGTAGGGATATTGGGGTGTGTAGGAATGTTGGGGTGTGAAGGAATGTTGGGGTGTGAAGGAATATTGGGGTGTGAAGGAATGTTGGGGTGTGTAGGAATGTTGGGGTGTGAAGGAATATTGGGGTGTGTAGGAATATTGGAGTGTGAAGGAATATTGGGGTGTGTAGGAATATTGGGGTGTGTAGGAATATTGGGGTGTGTAGGAATGTTGGGGTGTGTAGGAATATTGGGGTGTGAAGGAATATTGGGGTGTGAAGGAATGTTGGGGTGTGTAGGAATATTGGGATGTGTAGGAATATTGGGGTGTGTAGGAATGTTGGGGTGTGAAGGAATATTGGGGTGTGAAGGAATATTGGGATGTGTAGGAATATTGGGATGTGTAGGAATATTGGGGTGTGTAGGAATATTGGGGTGTGAAGGAATATTGGGGTGTGAAGGAATATTGGGGTGTGTAGGAATATTGGGATGTGTAGGAATATTGGGATGTGTAGGAATATTGGGGTGTGTAGGAATATTGGGGTGTGAAGGAATATTGGGATGTGTAGGAATATTGGGGTGTGAAGGAATATTGGGGTGTGTAGGAATATTGGGGTGTGAAGGAATATTGGGGTGTGTAGGAATATTGGGGTGTGAAGGAATGTTGGGGTGTGAAGGAATATTGGGGTGTGAAGGAATGTTGGGGTGTGAAGGAATGTTGGGGTGTGAAGGAATGTTGGGGTGTGTAGGAATATTGGGGTGTGAAGGAATGTTGGGGTGTGTAGGAATATTGGGGTGTGTAGGAATATTGGGGTGTGAAGGAATGTTGGGGTGTGAAGGAATATTGGGGTGTGAAGGAATGTTGGGGTGTGTAGGAATGTTGGGGTGTGTAGGAATATTGGGATGTGTAGGAATATTGGGATGTGTAGGAATATTGGGGTGTGTAGGAATATTGGGGTGTGAAGGAATATTGGGGTGTGAAGGAATATTGGGGTGTGTAGGAATATTGGGGTGTGAAGGAATGTTGGGGTGTGAAGGAATATTGGGGTGTGTAGGAATATTGGGGTGTGAAGGAATATTGGGGTGTGTTGGAATATTGGGGTGTGAAGGAATATTGGGGTGTGTAGGAATATTGGGGTGTGAAGGAATATTGGGGTGTGTAGGAATGTTGGGGTGTGAAGGAATATTGGGGTGTGAAGGAATGTTGGGGTGTGAAGGAATATTGGGGTGTGAAGGAATATTGGGGTGTGTAGGAATGTTGGGGTGTGAAGGAATATTGGGGTGTGAAGGAATGTTGGGGTGTGAAGGAATATTGGGGTGTGTAGGAATGTTGGGGTGTGAAGGAATATTGGGGTGTGAAGGAATATTGGGGTGTGTAGGAATGTTGGGGTGTGAAGGAATATTGGGGTGTGAAGGAATATTGGGGTGTGTAGGAATATTGGGGTGTGTAGGAATATTGGGGTGTGAAGGAATATTGGGGTGTGAAGGAATATTGGGGTGTGAAGGAATATTGGGGTGTGTAAGAATATTGGGGTGTGTAGGAATATTGGGGTGTGAAGGAATATTGGGGTGTGTAGGAATATTGGGGTGTGAAGGAATATTGGGGTGTGAAGGAATATTGGGGTGTGAAGGAATATTGGGGTGTGTAAGAATATTGGGGTGTGTAGGAATGTTGGGGTGTGAAGGAATATTGGGGTGTGAAGGAATGTTGGGGTGTGTAAGAATATTGGGGTGTGTAGGAATGTTGGGGTGTGAAGGAATGTTGGGGTGTGTAGGAATGTTGGGGTGTGAAGGAATGTTGGGGTGTGTAGGAATATTGGGGTGTGTTGGAATATTGGGGTGTGTAGGAATATTGGGGTGTGTAGGAATATTGGAGTGTGAAGGAATATTGGGGTGTGTAGGAATATTGGGGTGTGTAGGAATATTGGAGTGTGAAGGAATGTTGGGGTGTGAAGGAATATTGGGGTGTGAAGGAATATTGGGGTGTGAAGGAATATTGGGGTGTGAAGGAATGTTGGGGTGTGAAGGAATATTGGGGTTTGAAGGAATATTGGGGTTTGAAGGAATATTGGGGTGTGTAGGAATATTGGGGTGTGAAGGAATATTGGGGTGTGAAGGAATGTTGGGGTGTGAAGGAATATTGGGGTGTGAAGGAATATTGGGGTGTGTTTCGGAATATTGGGCTATGTGTGAATATTGGGGTGTGTTGGAATGTTGGGGTGTTTAAGAATATTGGGGTGTGTAGGAATAATGGGGTGTGTAGGAATAATGGGATGTGAAGGAATATTGTGGTGTGTCTCAGAATATTGGGGTGTGTCTCGGAATAATGGGGTGTGTCTCGGAATAATGGGGTGTGTCTCGGAATATTGGGGTGTGTCTCGGAATATTGGGGTGTGTATGAATATTGGGGTGTGAAGGAATGTTGGGGTGTGTAGGAATGTTGGGGTGTGAAGGAATATTGGGGAGTGAAGGAATGTTGGGGAGTGAAGGAATGGTGGGGTGTGTAGGAATATTGGGGTGTGTAAGAATATTGGGGTTTGTAGGAATGTTGGGGTTTGTAGAAATGTTGGGGTGTGTAAGAATATTGGGGTGTGTCGGAATAATGGATTGAGTAGGAATAATGGGGCGTGTAGGAATATTGGGGTGTGTGTATATTGGGGTGTGTTGGAATGTCGGGGTGTGTAAGAATGTTGGGGTGTGTAGGAATATTGGGGTGTGAAGGAATATTGGGGAGTGAAGGAATGTTGGGGAGTGAAGGAATGGTGGGGTGTGTAGGAATATTGGGGTGTGTAGGAATATTGGGGTGTGAAGGAATATTGGGGTGTGTAGGAATATTGGGGTGTGAAGGAATATTGGGGTGTGAAGGAATATTGGGGTGTGAAGGAATATTGGGGTGTGTAAGAATATTGGGGTGTGTAGGAATGTTGGGGTGTGAAGGAATATTGGGGTGTGAAGGAATGTTGGGGTGTGTAAGAATATTGGGGTGTGTAGGAATGTTGGGGTGTGAAGGAATGTTGGGGTGTGTAGGAATGTTGGGGTGTGAAGGAATGTTGGGGTGTGTAGGAATATTGGGGTGTGTTGGAATATTGGGGTGTGTAGGAATATTGGGGTGTGTAGGAATATTGGAGTGTGAAGGAATATTGGGGTGTGTAGGAATATTGGGGTGTGTAGGAATATTGGAGTGTGAAGGAATATTGGGGTGTGAAGGAATATTGGAGTGTGAAGGAATGTTGGGGTGTGAAGGAATATTGGGGTGTGAAGGAATATTGGGGTGTGAAGGAATATTGGGGTGTGAAGGAATGTTGGGGTGTGAAGGAATATTGGGGTTTGAAGGAATATTGGGGTTTGAAGGAATATTGGGGTGTGTAGGAATATTGGGGTGTGAAGGAATATTGGGGTGTGAAGGAATGTTGGGGTGTGAAGGAATATTGGGGTGTGAAGGAATATTGGGGTGTGTTTCGGAATATTGGGCTATGTGTGAATATTGGGGTGTGTTGGAATGTTGGGGTGTTTAAGAATATTGGGGTGTGTAGGAATAATGGGGTGTGTAGGAATAATGGGATGTGAAGGAATATTGTGGTGTGTCTCAGAATATTGGGGTGTGTCTCGGAATAATGGGGTGTGTCTCGGAATATTGGGGTGTGTCTCGGAATATTGGGGTGTGTATGAATATTGGGGTGTGAAGGAATGTTGGGGTGTGTAGGAATGTTGGGGTGTGAAGGAATATTGGGGAGTGAAGGAATGTTGGGGAGTGAAGGAATGGTGGGGTGTGTAGGAATATTGGGGTGTGTAAGAATATTGGGGTTTGTAGGAATGTTGGGGTTTGTAGAAATGTTGGGGTGTGTAAGAATATTGGGGTGTGTCGGAATAATGGATTGAGTAGGAATAATGGGGCGTGTAGGAATATTGGGGTGTGTGTATATTGGGGTGTGTTGGAATGTCGGGGTGTGTAAGAATGTTGGGGTGTGTAGGAATATTGGGGTGTGTAGGAATATTGGGGTGTGTCGGAATATTGGGGTGTGTAGGAATATTGGGATGCGTAGGAATATTGGGGTGTGAAGGAATATTGGTGTTTGTAAGAATATTGGGGTATATATGAATATTGGGGTGTGTATGAATATTGGGGTGTGAAGGAATGTTGGGCTGTGAAGGAATATTGGGGTATGTCGGAATGTTGGGGTGTGTCGGAATATTGGGGTGTGAAGGAATATTGGGGTGTGTATGAATATTGGGGTGTGAAGGAATGTTGGGCTGTGAAGGAATATTGGGGTATGTCGGAATGTTGGGGTGTGTCGGAATATTGGGGTGTGAAGGAATATTGGGGTGTGAAGGAATATTGGGGTGTGTAAGAATATTGGGGTGTGTTGGAAGAATGAGGTGAGTTGGAATGTTGGGGTTTGAAGGAATAATGGGTTGTGTAAGAATATTGGGATGTGTATGAATATTGGGGTGCATTGGAATATTGGAGTGTGAAGGAATATTGGGGTGTGTATTAAAACTGGGGTGTGAAGGAATATTGGTATTTGTAAGAATATTGGTGTTTGTTGTAATATTGGGGTGTGTAAGAATATTGGTGTTTGTTGTAATATTGGTGTTTGTTGTAATATTGGTGTGTGTAAGTATGTTGGTGTGTGTTGGACTGTTGGTGTGTGTTGGACTGTTGGTGTGTGTTGGACTGTTGGGGTGTGTTGGACTGTTGGGGTGTGTTGGACTGTTGGGGTGTGTTGGACTGTTGGGGTGTGTTGGACTGTTGGGGTGTGTTGGACTGTTGGGGTGTGTTGGACTGTTGGGGTGTGTTGGACTGTTGGGGTGTGTTGGACTGTTGGGGTGTGTTGGACTGTTGGGGTGTGTTGGACTGTTGGGGTGTGTTGGACTGTTGGGGTGTGTTGGACTGTTGGGGTGTGTTGGACTGTTGGGGTGTGTTGGACTGTTGGGGTGTGTTGGACTGTTGGGGTGTGTTGGACTGTTGGGGTGTGTTGGACTGTTGGGGTGTGTTGGACTGTTGGGGTGTGTTGGACTGTTGGGGTGTGTTGGACTGTTGGGGTGTGTTGGACTGTTGGGGTGTGTTGGACTGTTGGGGTGTGTTGGACTGTTGGGGTGTGTTGGACTGTTGGGGTGTGTTGGACTGTTGGGGTGTGTTGGACTGTTGGGGTGTGTTGGACTGTTGGGGTGTGTTGGACTGTTGGGGTGTGTTGGACTGTTGGGGTGTGTTGGACTGTTGGGGTGTGTTGGACTGTTGGGGTGTGTTGGACTGTTGGGGTGTGTTGGACTGTTGGGGTGTGTTGGACTGTTGGGGTGTGTTGGACTGTTGGGGTGTGTTGGACTGTTGGGGTGTGTTGGACTGTTGGGGTGTGTTGGACTGTTGGGGTGTGTTGGACTGTTGGGGTGTGTTGGACTGTTGGGGTGTGTTGGACTGTTGGGGTGTGTTGGACTGTTGGGGTGTGTTGGACTGTTGGGGTGTGTTGGACTGTTGGGGTGTGTTGGACTGTTGGGGTGTGTTGGACTGTTGGGGTGTGTTGGACTGTTGGGGTGTGTTGGACTGTTGGGGTGTGTTGGACTGTTGGGGTGTGTTGGACTGTTGGGGTGTGTTGGACTGTTGGGGTGTGTTGGACTGTTGGGGTGTGTTGGACTGTTGGGGTGTGTTGGACTGTTGGGGTGTGTTGGACTGTTGGGGTGTGTTGGACTGTTGGGGTGTGTTGGACTGTTGGGGTGTGTTGGACTGTTGGGGTGTGTTGGACTGTTGGGGTGTGTTGGACTGTTGGGGTGTGTTGGACTGTTGGGGTGTGTTGGACTGTTGGGGTGTGTTGGACTGTTGGGGTGTGTTGGACTGTTGGGGTGTGTTGGACTGTTGGGGTGTGTTGGACTGTTGGGGTGTGTTGGACTGTTGGGGTGTGTTGGACTGTTGGGGTGTGTTGGACTGTTGGGGTGTGTTGGACTGTTGGGGTGTGTTGGACTGTTGGGGTGTGTTGGACTGTTGGGGTGTGTTGGACTGTTGGGGTGTGTTGGACTGTTGGGGTGTGTTGGACTGTTGGGGTGTGTTGGACTGTTGGGGTGTGTTGGACTGTTGGGGTGTGTTGGACTGTTGGGGTGTGTTGGACTGTTGGGGTGTGTTGGACTGTTGGGGTGTGTTGGACTGTTGGGGTGTGTTGGACTGTTGGGGTGTGTTGGACTGTTGGGGTGTGTTGGACTGTTGGGGTGTGTTGGACTGTTGGGGTGTGTTGGACTGTTGGGGTGTGTTGGACTGTTGGGGTGTGTTGGACTGTTGGGGTGTGTTGGACTGTTGGGGTGTGTTGGACTGTTGGGGTGTGTTGGACTGTTGGGGTGTGTTGGACTGTTGGGGTGTGTTGGACTGTTGGGGTGTGTTGGACTGTTGGGGTGTGTTGGACTGTTGGGGTGTGTTGGACTGTTGGGGTGTGTTGGACTGTTGGGGTGTGTTGGACTGTTGGGGTGTGTTGGACTGTTGGGGTGTGTTGGACTGTTGGGGTGTGTTGGACTGTTGGGGTGTGTTGGACTGTTGGGGTGTGTTGGACTGTTGGGGTGTGTTGGACTGTTGGGGTGTGTTGGACTGTTGGGGTGTGTTGGACTGTTGGGGTGTGTTGGACTGTTGGGGTGTGTTGGACTGTTGGGGTGTGTTGGACTGTTGGGGTGTGTTGGACTGTTGGGGTGTGTTGGACTGTTGGGGTGTGTTGGACTGTTGGGGTGTGTTGGACTGTTGGGGTGTGTTGGACTGTTGGGGTGTGTTGGACTGTTGGGGTGTGTTGGACTGTTGGGGTGTGTTGGACTGTTGGGGTGTGTTGGACTGTTGGGGTGTGTTGGACTGTTGGGGTGTGTTGGACTGTTGGGGTGTGTTGGACTGTTGGGGTTTGTTGGACTGTTGGGGTTTGTTGGACTGTTGGGGTTTGTTGGACTGTTGGGGTTTGTTGGACTGTTGGGGTTTGTTGGACTGTTGGGGTGTGTAAAATTATTGGGGTGTGTCGGAATAATGGATTAAGTAGGAATAATGGGGCGTGTAGGAATATTGGCATGTGTGTGAATATTGGGGTGTGTTGGAATGTCGGGGTGTGTAAGAATATTGAGGTGTGTAGGAATGTTGGGGTGTGTATGAATAAGAACATAAGAACATAAGAAATAGGAGCAGGCATAGGCCAATCGGCCCCTCGAGCCTGCTCCGCCATTCAATAAGATCATGGCTGATCTGGTCCTAACCTCAAATCTAAAATCATGTCCAATTTCCTGCCCGCTCCCCGTAACCCCTAATTCCCTTTACTTCTCGGAAACTGTCTATTTCTGTTTTAAATTTATTTAATGATGTAGCTTCCACAGCTTCCTGGGGCAGCAAATTCCACAGACCTACCACCCTCTGAGTGAAGAAGTTTCTCCTCATCTCAGTTTTGAAAGAGCAGCCCCTTATTCTAAGATTATGCCCCCTCATTCTAGTTTCACCCATCCTTGGGAACATCCTTACCGCATCCACCCGATCAAGCCCCTTCACAATCTTATATGTTTCAATAAGATCGCCTCTCATTCTTCTGAACTCCAATGAGTAGAGTCCCAATCTACTCAACCTCTCCTCATATGTCCGCCCCCTCATCCCCGGGATTAACCGAGTGAACCTTCTTTGTACTGCCTCGAAAGCAAGTATGTCTTTTCTTAAGTATGGAGACCAAAACTGTATGCAGTATTCCAGGTGCGGTCTCACCAATACCTTATATAACTGCAGCAATACCTCCCTGTTTTTATATTCTATCCCCCTGGCAATAAAAGCCAACATTCCGTTGGCCTTCTTGATCACCTGCTGCACCTGCATACTAACCTTTTGATTTTCTTGCACTAGGACCCCCAGATCCCTTTGTACTGCAGTACTTTCCAGTTTCTCGCCATTGAGATAATAACTTGCTCTCCGATTTTTCCTGCCAAAGTGCATAACCTCACATTTTCCAATATTGTATTGCATCTGCCAAATCTCCGCCCACTCACCCAGCCTGTCTATATCCCCTTGTAGGTTTTTTATGTCCTCCTCACTCTCTACTTTCCCTCCCATCTTTGTATGAATATTGGGGTGTGAAGGAATTTTGGGGTGTGTAAGAATATTGGGATGTGTCGGAATTTTGGGGTGCGTAAGAATATTGGGGTGTGTTGGAATAATGGGGTGTGTTGGAATAATGGGGTGTGTAGGAATATTGGGATGTGATGGAATATTGTGGTGTGTGTCGGAATATTGGGGTGTGTATGAATATTGGAGTGTGAAGGAATATTGGGGTGTGAAGGACTATTGGGGTGTGAAGGATATGGAATGTAACCATGTTATGGTCACTCATTCCAAGGGGATCCTTAACTAGGACATTATTAATTAATCCTGGCTCATTACACAGGACCAGGTCCAAGTTTGCTTGCCCCCTTGTAGGATCAGTTACATACTGCTCAAGAAATCCATCCCTAATACACTCAATAAACTCTTCCTCAAGGCTGCTCTGCCCAATTTGATTTGTCCAGTTAATATGATAGTTAAAATCCCCCATAATTATAGCTGTTCCCTTATTACATGCCCCGACTATTTCCTGATTAATACTTCTTCCAGCAGAGTTGCAACTATTAGGAGGCCTATATACTACGCCCACGAGTGTTTTCTTCCCCTTATTATTCCTTATCTCTACCCAAACTGTTTCATTATCCTGATCCTTTGTCCCAATATCTTTTCTCTGTATTACAGTGATTTCTTCCCTTATTAAAATAGCCACCCCACCTCCCCTTCCTTCCTGCCTGTCCTTCCTGATTGTTAAATACCCTGGCATATTTAATTCCCAGTCGTTGTCACCCTGCAGCCATGTTTCTGTAATGGCCACAAGATCATACCTAATATTGGGGTGTGAAAGAATATTGGGGTGTGTAGGAATGTTGGGGTGTGTTGGAATGTTGGGGTGTGTTGGAATGTTGGGGTGTGTAGGAATGTTTGGGTGTGTAGGAATGTTGGGGTGTGTAAGAGTGTTGGGGTGTGTTGGAATATTGGGGTGTGTAGGAATATTGGGGTGTGTAGGAATATTGGGGTGTGTAGGAATATTGGGGTGTGTTGGAATGTTGGGGTGTGTAGGAATATTGGGGTGTGTAGGAATATTGGGGTGTGTTGGAATATTGGGGTGTGTTGGAATATTGGGGTGTGTTGGAATATTGGGGTGTGTAGGAATATTGGGGTGTGTAGGAATATTGGGGTGTGTAGGAACGTTGGGGTGTGTTGGAATGTTGGGGTGTGTAGGAATATTGGGGTGTGTAGGAATATTGGGGTGTGCAGGAATATTGGGTGGTCAAGGAATTTTGGGGTTTGTATGAATATTGGGGTGTGAAGGAATTTTGGGGTTTGTAGGAATATTGGGGTGTGAAGGAATTTTGGGGTTTGTAGGAATATTGGGGTGTGAAGGAATTTTGGGGTTTGTAGGAATATTGGGGTGTGAAGGAATTTTGGGGTGTGTGTCGGAATATTGGGGTGTGAAGGAATATTGGGGCCTGATTTTAGCAGGCCTGCGGGTTTCTGGCGGGTTGGGTTTCGGGTGCGTGGCCTCCGCGCCCGGTGAAATTAGTGGGTTGCCCGCGCGATCGTAGCAGGCAATGCACTAATTGGAATCACTCACCTACTCCTCCGGGGTCCGCGCTGCTGGTCTGCGCGTCGGGCGGGCTGCACATGCGCAGTACGATCTGTCAGCTGGAGGCTCTCTAGTTAAAGGGGCTGTCCTCCACTGACAGATGCTGCAACCAATGGAACAAATTACAGCATGGAGCAGCCCAGGGGGAAGGCTGCTCCCAGTTTAATGATGCCTCACCCCAGGTATCATCAGATGGGGTGAGGAGGAGGGGGAGGACAGAGATCTTCCACCCGGCGGGCGGGAGGAAGCGGCCTGCCTCTGCCACCAAGAAGGCCTGGCTCGAGGTGGCAGAGGGGGTCACCTGCACCACCAACATATCGCCCACCTGCATACAGTGCAGGAGGCGCTCCAATGACCTCAGTAGGTCAGCCACAGTGAGAACACATTGTCTTTCCCCTACACTCCGTCTGCCACAACACTGCCCCCACCCCACATCTCCTTCGGCACTGCCAACACTACTCTGTCACATCACCCTTCATACCCACTCAAACCCCATCCTCATCTTACCTGCACCTATTCACCTCGCCAGTACTCACCCGCCACTAACACGCAACCCAATCCTCATACAATCTCATGGCTCTATCCCATACTCACCCTCTCGTGCATCTCTCTCACGGCCAGCCTCACTCAACCTGCCACCACCTGTGCTGCAGCCACAGGGCATGCATCGCATATGTGCAGTAGGCAGCGTAAGGCAAACGTGTCGTGAGCATGAAGGGGATGCACAAGGGTGTTTGAGGGTTTGTCATGGGTGTTACCTATATTGAATTTCAGAGCAACGAACATCACACATTATATTGGCACCACCACTGCCATGTCTCCGCGAATCCTGTCCGTTGTGTCCAATAATGCCCGCTCCTGGGTATCACTATGAGGACCCACCACTGATGCCACCCATTGTGTTACTGCAGAGTAGGTGCAGGTGTATTTGCAGGGCTCTTCCGCGCAGACGACTGAGAGACATCGGCGGTGTACCCGGCTGCACCCTGGAAGGATGCGGAGGAGAAGTTGTTGAGGGCAGTGGTGACTTTGGCAGCGACAGGTAAGCAGATGGTGCTGGGGCCAACCGGGAGCAGCTCGGCATGAAAGAGCCTGCAGATCTCCACGACTACATGTCGAGTGAATCTGCGCCTCCGTGTGCACTGCTGCTCGGAGAGGTCCGGGGAGCTGCGCCTCGGTCTGTGGACCCTGTGGCGAGGGTAGTGCCCTCTGCGACGCATCTCTCTCTGTCGTTGCCCTCCCTCCTGCTGTGCAGGTGGATGTGTCACAGCATTCTGTTGTGGAGCTCCACGTGTCAGAGGTGGACGGCGTGGATGGCGAGGCTGGTGATGCTGTTCGCCCTCCGAGGGGGTCATGACTGCAGCTACGGCGGCCCCCATCCGCAATATGTGCATCTGAGGGGGTCTGCAAGGTAGGCACATGTCTCCGGACCCCGGGGTGAGTATGCAGGTTGGTGACTTTGACCGTCCGGAGGGGGGTGGTGGAGGCCACACTTTGTCCCAAGTGACAGAGCGGCCTCCTGCAATGGGTGAGGGTCTCCCCCTCCCCCCACCTGTCAAATGGACCATTGCAGCTGCCACAGGCTGACGGCTGCAACACGTCCAGTTCAACTGGGAGTGTTTCCCCCAGTGTGTGAAACAGTCCCATGTTTCCCCAAAATCACACACAGTCCCTTAATCAGGTCAGTTAAGGACCTGAACAAGCGAAATAAATAACCTCAAGTGGCATCCCGCTGACTTTAATTGCCTGCGGGATTCCCACCAGCGGGGGCCACGCACTCACCCCCGCACGTCATCGGGGAACCCAGAAGTGGGCGGGATCGTGGTGGGATCCCGTCACGTGACTGGATATCGGGATTTTCGGGGCCCGCCCGCTGGAAACCCACAGGAAACCCGACGGTAAAATCGAGCCCTTGGTGTTTGTAAGAATATTGGGGTACGTATGAATATTGGGGTGTGTATGAATATTGGGGTATGAAGGAATATTGGGGTGTGAAGGAATATTGGGGTATGAAGGAATATTGGGGTGTGAAGGAATATTGGTGTTTGTAAGAATATTGGGGTGTGTATGACTATTGGGGTGTGTATGAATATTGGGGTGTGTATGAATATTGGGGTGTGTATGAATATTGGGGTGTGTATGAATATTGGGGTGTGTAGGAATGTTGGGGTGTGTAGGAATGTTGGGGTGTGTAGGAATGTTGGGGTGTGTAGGAATATTGGGTTGTGTTGAAATAATGGGGTGTGTTGAAATAATGGGGTGTGTTGGAATAATGGGGTGTGTTGGAATAATGGGGTGTGTTGGAATAATGGGGTGTGTTGGAATGTTGGGATGTGAAGGAATATTGGGGTGTGTAGGAATATTGGGGTGTGTGTGAATATTGGGATGCGTAGGAATATTGCGGTGTGAAGGCATATTGGGGTGTGTATCAATATTGGGGTGTGTATCAATATTGGGGTGTGTATCAATATTGGGGTGTGTTGGAATATTGGGGTGTGTTGGAATATTGGGGTGTGTATCAATATTGGGGTGTGTATCAATATTGGGGTGTGTATCAATATTGGGGTGTGTTGGAATATTGGGGTGTGTTGGAATATTGGGGTGTGTTGGAATATTGGGGTGTGTTGGAATATTGGGGTGTGTAAGAATATTGGGATGTGTAAGAATATTGGGATGTGTAAGAATATTGGGATGTGTTGGAATTTTGGGATGTGTTGGAATTTTGGGGTGTGTAAGAATGTTGGGGTGTGAAGGAATATCGGGATGTGTAAGAATATTGGGATGTGTAGGAATTTTGGGGTGTGTAAGAATGTTGGGGTGTGAAGGAATATCGGGATGTGTAAGAATATCGGGATGTGTGTGAATATTGGGATGCGTAGGAATATTGCGGTGTGAAGGCATTTTGGTGTTTGTAAGAATATTGGGGTGTGAAGGAATATTGGGGTGTGTAGGAATGTTGGGGTGTGAAGGAATATTGGGGTGTGTAGGAATATTGGGGTGTGTAGGAATATTGGGGTGTGAAGGAATATTGGGGTGTGTAGGAATATTGGGGTGTGTTGGAATAATGGGGTGTGAAGGAATGTTGGGGTGTGAAGGAATGTTGGGGTGTGAAGGAATGTTGGGGGGTGTAGGAATTTGGGGGGTGTAGGAATATTGGGATGTGTAGGAATGTTGTGGTATGTTGTAATATTGGGGTGTGTAGGAATATTGAGGTTTGCATGAATATTGGGGAGTGAAGGAATTTTGGGGTGTGTAAGAATATTGGGATGTGTCTGAATTTTGGGGTGTGAAAGAATATTGTGGTGTGTTGGAATATTGGGATGTGAAGGAATATTGGGATTTGTATGAATATTGGGGTGCGTAGGAATATTGGGGTGCGTAGGAATATTGGGGTGCGTAGGAATATTGGGGTGTGTATGAATGTTGGGGTGTGTTGGAATATTGGGATTTGTATGAATATTGGAGTGTGTCGGATGTTGGGATGTGAAGGAATATTGTGGGGTGTGTAGGAATATTGGGGTGCGAAGGAATTTTGGGGTGTGAAGGAATTTTGGGATGTGAAGGAATATTGTGGTGTGTGTCGGAATATTGGGGTGTGTATTAATATTGGGGTGTTTGGAATGTTGGGGTGTGTAGGAATAATGGGGTGTGAAGGAATTTTGGGGTGTGTATGAATTTTGGGGTGTGTATGAATGTTGGGGTGTGTTGGAATATTGGGGTGTGTCGGAATATTGGGATGTGTAGGAATATTGGGATGTGTAGGAATGTTGGGGTATGTTGTAATATTGGGGTGTGAAGGAATATTGGGGGGTGTAGGAATAATGGGGTGTGTAGGATGTTGGGATGTGAAGGAATATTGTGGGGTGTAGGAATGTTGGGGTATGTTGTAATATTGGGGTGTGAAGGAATATTGGGTTGTGTTGGAATAATGGGGTGTGTAGGATGTTGGGATGTGAAGGAATATTGTGGGGTGTAGGAATATTGGGGGTGTGTAGGAATATTGGGGTGTGAAGGAATATTGGGGTGTGAAGGAATATTGGGGTGTGAAGGAATATTGGGGTTTGTAGGAATATTAGGGTGTGTAGGAATGTTGGGGTGTGTTGGAATAATGGGGTGTGTAGGAATGTTGGAGTTTGTTGGACTGTTGGGGTGTGTAAGAATATTGGGGTGTGTTGGAATATTGGGGTGTGTTGGAATGTTGGGTGTGTCGGAATATTGGGGTGTAAAAGAATATTGGGGTGTTTTAGCATATTGGGGTGTGAAGGACTTTTGGGGTGTGTTGGAATAATGGGGTGTGTAGGAATATTGGGATGTGAAGGAATATTGTGGTGTGTGTCGGAATATTGGTGTGTGTAAGAATGTTGGGGTGTGAAGGAATATCGGGATGTGTAAGAATATCGGGATGTGTGTGAATATTGGGGTGCGTAGGAATATTGCGGTGTGAAGGCATATTGGTGTTTGTAAGAATATTGGGGTGTATATGAATATTGGGGTGTGAAGGAATATTGGGGTGTGAAGGAATATTGGGATTTGTAGGAATGTCAGGGTGTGCAGGAATATTGGGGTGTGAAGGAATTTTGGGGTGTGAAGGAATAATGGGGTCTGTTGGAATAATGGGGTGTTAAGGAATGTTGGGATGTGAAGGAATGTTGGGGTGTGAAGGAATGTTGGGGTGTGAAGGAATATTGTGGGGTGTAGGCATATTGGGGGTGTGTAGGCATATTGGGGTGTGTAGAAATTTTGGGGTGTTGAGGAATATTGGGGTGTGAAGGAATATTGGGGTGTGAAGGAATTTTGGGGTTTGAAGCATGTTGGGGTGTGAAGGAATATTGGGGTGTGTAAGAATAATGGGGTGTGTTGGAACAATGAGGTGTGTAGGAATATTGGGGTGCATTGGAATATTGTGGTGTGTAGGAATGTTGGGGTGTGAAGGAATATTGGGATTTGTATGAATATTGGGGTGTGTCGGATGTTGGGATGTGAAGGAATATTGTGGGGTGTAGGAATATTGGGGTGTGTAGGAATGTTGGGGTGTGTAGGAATGTTGGGGCGTGTAGGAATGTTGGGGCGTGTAGGAATATTGGGGCGTGTAGGAATATTGGGGCGTGTAGGAATATTGGGGCGTGTAGGAATATTGGGGCGTGTAGGAATATTGGGGCGTGAAGGAATTTTGGGGTGTGAAGGAATTTTGGGGTGTGAAGGAATTTTGGGGTGTGAAGGAATTTTGGGGTGTGAAGCAATATTAGGATGTGTCAGCATGTTGGGGTGTGAAAGAAATTTGGGGTGTGTACGAATATTGGGGTGTGTACGAATATTGGGGTTTGAAGGAATATTGGGATGTGTAAGCCTATTGGGGTGTGAAGGAATTTTGGGGTGTCTATGAATTCTGAGGTGTGCAGGTATGTTGGGGTGTGCAGGTATGTTGGGGTGTGTAGGAATATTGGGGTGTGTAGGAATTTTGGGGTGTGTATGAATATTGGGATGTGTAAGAATGTTGGGGTGTGTAGGAAGAATGTGGTGTGTAGGAATATTGGGATGTGAAGGAATATTGGGGTGTTTGGAATGTTGGGGTGTGAAGGAATATTGGGATGTGTAAGAATATTGGAATGTGCAAGAATATTGGGGTTTGTAGGAATGTTGGGGTGTGTAAGAATTTTGGGGTGTGAAGGAATGTTGTGGTGTTAGAGTATTGGGCTGTGAAAGAATATTGGGGTGCGTAGGAATATTGGGGTGTGTAGGAATGTTGGGGTGTTTTGGAATATTAGGGTGTGTAGGAATGTTGGGGTGTGTTGGAATAATGGGGTGTGTAGGAATGCTGGAGTTTGTTGGACTATTGGGGTGTGTAAGAATATTGGGGTGTGTAAGAATATTGGGGTGTGTAGGAATATTGGGGCATGTAGGTATATTGGCATGTGAAGGAATATTGGGGTGTTTTAGCATATTGGGGTGTGAAGGACTTTTGGGGTGTGTCAGAATACTGGGGTGTGTTGGAATAATGGGGTGTGTTGGAATAATGGGGTGTGTTGGAATAATGGGATGTGTTGGAATAATGGGGTGTGAAGGAATATTGGGGTGTGAAGGAATATTGGGGTGTGAAGGAATATTGGGGTGTGAAGGAATATTGGGGTGTGAAGGAATGTTGGGGTGTGTAAGAATGTTGGGGTGCGATGTAATATTGGGGTGTGTAAGAATATCGGGATGTGTGTGAATATTGGGATGCGTAGGAATATTGCGGTGTGAAGTCATATTGGTGTTTGTAAGAATATTGAGGTGTATATGAATATTGGGTTGTGTATGAATATTGGGATGTGAAGGAATATTGGGGTTCGTATGAATATTGGGGTGTGAAGGAATGTTGGGATGTGTAAGCCTATTGGGGTGTGAAGGAATTTTGGAGTCTGTATGAATTTTGGGGTGTGCGGGAATGTTGCAGTGTTTTGGAATGTTGGGGTGTGTTGGAATATTTGGGTGTGGAAGAATGTTGGGGTGTGTTGGAATATTGGGATGTGTCGGAATATTGGGGTGTGTTGGAATATTGTGGGTTGTAACAATATTGGGGTGTGTTAGAATATTGGGGTGTGTAGGAATGTTGGGGTGTGTAGGAATTTTGCGGTGTGTAGGAATAATGGGGTGTGTCGGAATATTGGGATGTGAAGGAATATAGTGGGGTGTAGGCATATTGGGGGTGTGTAGGCATATTGGGGGTGTGTAGGCATATTGGGGTGCGTAGAAATTTTGGGGTGTCGAGGAATATTGGGGTGTGAAGGAATATTGGGGTGTCGAGGAATATTGGGCGTGAAGGAATATTGGGGTGTGTATCAATATTGGGGTGTGTTGGAATATTGGGGTGTGTTGGAATATTGGGGTGTGTTGGAATATTGGGGTGTGTTGGAATATTGGGATGTGTAAGAATATTGGGATGTGTAAGAATATTGGGATGTGTTGGAATTTTGGGATGTGTTGGAATTTTGGGATGTGTTGGAATTTTGGGATGTGTTGGAATTTTGGGGTGTGTAAGAATGTTGGGGTGTGAAGGAATATCGGGATGTGTAAGAATATTGGGATGTGTGTGAATATTGGGATGCGTAGGAATATTGGGGTGTGAAGGAATATTGGGGTGTGAAGGAATATTGGGGTGTGAAGGAATATTGGGATTTGTAGGAATGTTGGGGTGTGAAGGAATATTGGGGTGTGAAGGAATGTTGGGGTGTGAAGGAATGTTGGGGTGTGAAGGAATGTTGGGGGGTGTAGGAATTTGGGGGGTGTAGGAATTTGGGATGTGTAGGAATATTGGGATGTGTAGGAATGTTGTGGTATGTTGTAATATTGGGGTGTGTAGGAATATTGAGGTTTGCATGAATATTGGGGAGTGAAGGAATTTTGGGATGTGTAAGAATATTGGGTTGTGTTGGAATAATGGGATGTGTAGGAATATTGGGGTGTGTAAGAATATTGGGATGTGTCTGAATTTTGGGGTGTGAAAGAATATTGTGGTGTGTTGGAATAATGGGGTGTGTTGGAATATTGGGATGTGAAGGAATATTGGGATTTGTATGAATATTGGGGTGCGTCGGAATATTGGGGTGTGTATGAATGTTGGGGTGTGTTGGAATATTGGGATTTGTATGAATATTGGAGTGTGTCGGATGTTGGGATGTGAAGGAATATTGTGGGGTGTGTAGGAATATTGGGGTGCGAAGGAATTTTGGGGTGTGAAGGAATTTTGGGATGTGAAGGAATATTGTGGTGTGTGTCGGAATATTGGGGTGTGTATTAATATTGGGGTGTTTGGAATGTTGGGGTGTGTAGGAATAATGGGGTGTGTATGAATTTTGGGGTGTGTATGAATTTTGGGGTGTGTAGGAATATTGGGGTGTGTATGAATGTTGGGGTGTGTTGGAATATTGGGGTGTGTCGGAATATTGGGGGGTGTAGGAATGTTGGGGTGTGTTGGAATATTGGGATGTGTTGGAATATTGGGATGTGTAGGAATGTTGGGGTATGTTGTAATATTGGGGTGTGAAGGAATATTGGGGTGTGTAAGCATATTGGGGTGTCAATAAATTTAGAGGTGTGTACCAATATTGGGATGTGTAAGAATATTGGGTTGTGTTGGAATAATGGGGTGTGTTGGAACAATGAGGTGTGTAGGAATATTGGGGTGTGTCGGAATATTGTGGTGTGTAGGAATGTTGGGGTGTGTAAGAATGTTGGGATTTGTATGAATGTTGGGGTGTGAAGGAATATCGGGATGTGTAAGAATATCGGGATGTGTGTGAATATTGGGGTGTGTAAGAATATTGGGGTGTGAAGGAATATTGGGGTGTGAAGGAAAATTGGGGTGTGAAGGAATATTGGGATTTGTAGGAATGTCGGGGTGTGCAGGAATATTGGGGTGTCAAGGAATGTTGGGGTGTCAAGGAATTTTGGGGTGTGAAGGAATAATGGGGTGTGTTGGAATAATGGGGTGTTAAGGAATGTTGGGGTGTGAAGGAATGTTGGGGTGTGAAGGAATATTGAGGTGTGTAAGAATATTGGGTTGTGTTGGAATAATGGGATGTGTAGGAATATTGGGGTGCGTAGGAATATTGGGGTCTGTCGGAATATTGGGGTGTGTAGGAATAATGGGGTGTTAAGGAATGTTGGGGTGTGAAGGAATGTTGGGGTGTGTCGGATGTTGGGATGTGAAGGAATATTGTGGGGTGTAGGCATATTGGGGGGTGTAGGCATATTGGGGGTGTGTAGGAATATTGGGGTGTGTAGGAATATTGGGGTTTGAAGGAATATTGGGATGTGTAAGCCTATTGGGGTGTGAAGGAATTTTGGGGTGTCTATGAATTCTGAGGTGTGCAGGTATGTTGGGGTGTGCAGGTATGTTGGGGTGTGTAGGAATTTTGAGGTGTGTATGAATATTGAGGTGTGCATGAATATTGGGGTGTGAAGGAATATTGGGGTGTGTAAGAATAATGGGGTGTGTAGGAATGTTGGGGTGTGAAGGAATATTGGGATTTGTATGAATATTGGGGTGTGTCGGATGTTGGGATGTGAAGGAATATTGTGGGGTGTAGGAATGTTGGGGTGTGTAGGAATGTTGGGGCATGTAGGAATATTGGGGCGTGTAGTAATATTGGGGCATGTAGTAATATTGGGGCGTGTAGGAATATTGGGGCGTGTAGGAATATTGGGGCGTGAAGGAATTTTGGGGTGTGCAGGAATTTTGGGGTGTGAAGGAATTTTGGGGTGTGAAGCAATATTAGGATGTGTCAGCATGTTGGGGTGTGAAAGAAATTTGGGGTGTGTACGAATATTGGGGTGTGTACGAATATTGGGGTTTGAAGGAATATTGGGATGTGTAAGCCTATTGGGGTGTGAAGGAATTTTGGGGTGTCTATGAATTCTGAGGTGTGCAGGTATGTTGGGGTGTGCAGGTATGTTGGGGTGTGTAGGAATATTGGGGTGTGTAGGAATTTTGGGGTGTGTAGGAATATTGGGATGTGTAAGAATGTTGGGGTGTGTAGGAAGAATGTGGTGTGTAGGAATATTGGGATGTGAAGGAATATTGGGGTGTTTGGAATGTTGGGGTGTGAAGGAATATTGGGATGTGTAAGAATATTGGAATGTGCAAGAATATTGGGGTTTGTAGGAATGTTGGGGAGTGTAAGAATTTTGGGGTGTGAAGGAATGTTGTGGTGTTAGAGTATTGGGCTGTGAAAGAATATTGGGGTGCGTAGGAATATTGGGGTGTGTAGGAATGTTGGGGTGTTTTGGAATATTAGGGTGTGTAGGAATGTTGGGGTGTGTTGGAATAATGGGGTGTGTAGGAATGCTGGAGTTTGTTGGACTATTGGGGTGTGTAAGAATATTGGGGTGTGTAAGAATAATGGGGTGTGTAGGAATATTGGGGCATGTAGGTATATTGGCATGTGAAGGAATATTGGGGTGTTTTAGCATATTGGGGTGTGAAGGACATTTGGGGTGTGTCAGAATACTGGGGTGTGTTGGAATAATGGGGTGTGTTGGAATAATGGGGTGTGTTGGAATATTGGGGTGTGAAGGAATATTGGGGTGTGTTGGAATATTGGGGTGTGAAGGAATATTGGGGTGTGTTGGAATATTGGGGTGTGAAGGAATATTGGGGTGTGTAGGAATGTTGGGGTGTGAAGGAATATTGGGGTGTGTAGGAATGTTGGGGTGTGAAGGAATATTGGGGTGTGAAGGAATATTGGGGTGTGTGTCAGAATATTGGGGTGTGTCGGAATATTGGGGTGTGTCGGAATATTGGGGTGTGTCGGAATTTTGGGGTGTGTCGGAATTTTGGGGTGTGTCGGAATATTGGGGTGTGTCGGAATATTCGGGTGTGGAAGAATGTTGGGGTGTGTTGGAATATTGGGGTGTGTCGGAATATTGGGGTGTGTAGGAATGTTGGGGTGTGTCGGAATATTGGGGTGTGTCGGAATATTCGGGTGTGTAGGAATGTTGGGGTGTGTCGGAATATTGGGGTGTGTCGGAATATTGGGGTGTGTAGGAATGTTGGGGTGTGTCGGAATATTCGGGTGTGGAAGAATGTTGAGGTGTGTCGGAATATTGGGGAGTGGAAGAATGTTGGGGTGTGTTGGAATATTGGGGTGTGTCGGAATATTGGGGTGTGTAGGAATGTTGGGGTTTGTTGGAATATTGGGGTGTGTAGGAATATTGGGGTGTGTAGGAATATTGTGATGTGTTGGAATATTAGGGTGTGGAGGAATGTTGTGATGTGTTGGAATATTAGGGTGTGGAGGAATGTTGGGGTTTGTTGGAATATTGGGGTGTGTAGCTATATTGGGGTGTGTAGGAATATTGGGGTGTGTAGAAATATTGGGGTGTGTAGGAATATTGGGGTGTGTCGGAATATTGGGGTGTGTAGGAATATTGGGGTGTGTTGGAATATTAGGGTGTGGAGGAATGTTGGGGTTTGTTGGAATATTGGGGTGTGTAGCTATATTGGGGTGTGTAGGAATATTGGGGTGTGTAGAAATATTGGGGTGTGTAGGAATATTGGGGTGTGTCGGAATATTGGGGTGTGTAGGAATATTGTGATGTGTTGGAATATTAGGGTGTGGAGGAATGTTGTGATGTGTTGGAATATTAGGGTGTGGAGGAATGTTGGGGTTTGTTGGAATATTGGGGTGTGTAGGAATGTTGGGGTTTGTTGGAATATTGGGGTGTGTAGGAATATTGGGGTGTGTAGGAATATTGGGGTGTGTAGGAATATTGGGGTGTGTAGGAATATTGGGGTGTGTAGGAATATTGGGGTGTGTTGGAATATTGGGGTTTGTTGGAATATTGGGGTGTGTAGGAATATTGGGGTGTGTAGGAATATTGGGGTGTGTAGAAATATTGGGGTGTGTAGGAATATTGGGGTGTGTTGGAATATTGGGGTGTGAAGGAATATTGGGGTGTGAAGGAATATTGGGGTGTGTAGGAATATTGGGGTGTGTTGGAATATTGGGGTTTGTTGGAATATTGGGGTGTGTAGGAATATTGGGGTGTGTAGGAATATTGGGGTGTGTAGAAATATTGGGGTGTGTAGGAATATTGGGGTGTGTTGGAATATTGGGGTGTGAAGGAATATTGGGGTGTGAAGGAATATTGGGGTGTGTAGGAATATTGGGGTTTGTTGGAATATTGGGGTGTGTAGGAATATTGGGGTGTGTAGGAATATTGGGGTGTGTAGAAATATTGGGGTGTGTAGGAATATTGGGGTGTGTTGGAATATTGGGGTGTGAAGGAATATTGGGGTGTGAAGGAATATTGGGGTGTGTAGGAATATTGGGGTGTGTCAGAATATTGGGGTGTGTGAGAATGTTGGGGTGTGTAGAAATGTTGGGGTGTGTCGGAATATTGTGGTTTGTTGGATTATTGGGGTGTGTAGGAATATTGGGGTGTGTAGGAATATTGGGGTGTGTAGGAATATTGGGGTGTGTTGGAATATTGGGGTGTGAAGGAATATTGGGGTGTGAAGGAATATTGGGGTTTGTAGGAATATTGGGGTGTGTCGGAATATTGGAGTGTGTTGGAATATTGGGGTGTGAAGGAATATTGGGGTTTTGTAGGAATATTGGAGTGTGTTGGAATATTGGAGTGTGTTGGAATATTGGGGTGTGTAGGAATATTGGGGTGTGTAGGAATATTGGGGTGTGTAGGAATATTGGGGTGTGTAGGAATATTGGGGTGTGTAGGAATATTGGGGTGTGTAGGAATATTGGGGTGTGTAGGAATATTGGGGTGCATAGGAATATTGGGGTGTGTAGGAATATTGGGGTGTGGAAGAATGTTGGGGTGTGAAGGAATATTGGGGTGTGTAGGAATATTGGGGTGTGTAGGAATATTGGGGTGTGTAGGAATATTGGGGTGTGTTGGAATATTGGGGTTTGTTGGAATATTGGGGTGTGTAGGAATATTGGGGTGTGTAGGAATATTGGGGTGTGTAGAAATATTGGGGTGTGTAGGAATATTGGGGTGTGTTGGAATATTGGGGTGTGAAGGAATATTGGGGTGTGAAGGAATATTGGGGTGTGTAGGAATATTGGGGTGTGTAGGAATGTTGGGGTTTGTTGGAATATTGGGGTGTGTAGGAATATTGGGCTGTGTAGGAATATTGGGGTGTGTAGGAATATTGGGGTGTGTAGGAATATTGGGGTGCATAGGAATATTGGGGTGTGTAGGAATATTGGGGTGTGGAAGAATGTTGGGGTGTGAAGGAATATTGGGGTGTGTAGGAATATTGGGGTGTGTAGGAATGTTGGGCTGTGTTGGAATATTAGGGTGTGTAGGAATATTGGGGTTTGTTGGATTATTGGGGTGTGTAGGAATATTGGGGTGTGTAGGAATATTGGGGTGTGTAGGAATGTTGGGGTGTGGAAGAATATTGGGGTGTGTAGGAATATTGGGGTGTGTTGGAATATTGTTGTTTGTTGGATTATTGGGGTGTGTAGGAATATTGGGGTGTGTAGGAATATTGGGGTGTGTAGGAATATTGTTGTTTGTTGGATTATTGGGGTGTGTAGGAATATTGGGGTGTGTAGGAATATTGGGGTGTGTAGGAATATTGGGGTTTGTTGGATTATTGGGGTGTGTAGGAATATTGGGGTGTGTAGGAATATTGGGGTGTGTAGGAATATTGGGGTTTGTTGGATTATTGGGGTGTGTAGGAATATTGGGGTGTGTCGGAATATTGGGGTGTGTCGGAATATTGGGGTGTGTAGGAATGTTGGGGTGTGTCGGAATATTGGGGTGTGTGAGAATGTTGGGGTTTGGAAGAATGTTGGGGTTTGTTGGAATATTGGGGTGTGTCGGAATATTGGGGTGTGTAGGAATATTCGGGTGTGGAAGAATGTTGGGGTGTGTTGGAATATTGGGGTGTGTCGGAATATTGGGGTGTGTAGGAATGTTGGGGTGTGTCGGAATATTGGGGTGTGTCGGAATATTCGGGTGTGTAGGAATGTTGGGGTGTGTCGGAATATTGGGGTGTGTCGGAATATTGGGGTGTGTCGGAATATTGGGGTGTGTAGGAATGTTGGGGTGTGTCGGAATATTCGGGTGTGGAAGAATGTTGCGGTGTGTTGGAATATTGAGGTGTGTCGGAATATTGGGGTGTGTAGGAATGTTGAGGTGTGTCGGAATATTGGGGTGTGTCGGAATATTGGGGTGTGTAGGAATATTCGGGTGTGGAAGAATGTTGGGGTGTGTTGGAATATTGGGGTGTGTCGGAATATTGGGGTGTGTAGGAATGTTGGGGTGTGATAAATATTGGAGTGTGTAGGAATATTGTGATGTGTTGGAATATTAGGGTGTGGAGGAATGTTGTGATGTGTTGGAATATTAGGGTGTGGAGGAATGTTGGGGTTTGTTGGAATATTGGGGTGTGTAGGAATGTTGGGGTTTGTTGGAATATTGGGGTGTGTTGGAATATTGGGGTGTGTAGGAATATTGGGGTGTGTAGGAATATTGGGGTGTGTAGGAATATTGGGGTGTGTAGGAATATTGGGGTGTGTTGGAATATTGGGGTTTGTTGGAATATTGGGGTGTGTAGGAATATTGGGGTGTGTAGGAATATTGGGGTGTGTAGAAATATTGGGGTGTGTAGGAATATTGGGGTGTGTTGGAATATTGGGGTGTGAAGGAATATTGGGGTGTGAAGGAATATTGGGGTGTGTAGGAATATTGGGGTGTGTTGGAATATTGGGGTTTGTTGGAATATTGGGGTGTGTAGGAATATTGGGGTGTGTAGGAATATTGGGGTGTGTAGAAATATTGGGGTGTGTAGGAATATTGGGGTGTGTTGGAATATTCGGGTGTGAAGGAATATTGGGGTGTGAAGGAATATTGGGGTGTGTAGGAATATTGGGGTGTGTAGGAATGTTGGGGTTTGTTGGAATATTGGGGTGTGTAGGAATATTGGGGTGTGTAGGAATATTGGGGTGTGTAGAAATATTGGGGTGTGTAGGAATATTGGGGTGTGTTGGAATATTGGGGTGTGAAGGAATATTGGGGTGTGAAGGAATATTGGGGTGTGAAGGAATATTGGGGTGTGTAGGAATATTGGGGTGTGTCAGAATATTGGGGTGTGTGAGAATGTTGGGGTGTGTAGAAATGTTGGGGTCTGTCGGAATATTGGGGTGTGTAGGAATATTGGGTTGTGTAGGAATATTGGGGTGTGTAGGAATATTGGGGTGTGTAGAAATATTGGGGTGTGTAGAAATATTGGGGTGTGTAGAAATATTGGGGTGTGTAGGAATATTGGGGTTTGTTGGAATATTAGGGTGTGTAGGAATGTTGTGGTGTGTTGGAATATTAGTGTGTGTTGTAATATTAATGTGTGTAGGAATATTGGGGTGTGTTGGAATATTGGGGTGTGAAGGAATATTGGGGTGTGAAGGAATATTGGGGTTTGTAGGAATATTGGGGTGTGTCGGAATATTGGAGTGTGTTGGAATATTGGGGTGTGAAGGAATATTGGGGTTTTGTAGGAATATTGGAGTGTGTTGGAATATTGGAGTGTGTTGGAATATTGGGGTGTGTTGGAATATTGGGGTGTGTTGGAATATTGGGGTGTGTAGGAATATTGGGGTGTGTAGGAATATTGGGGTGTGTAGAAATATTGGGGTGTGTAGGAATATTGGGGTGTGTTGGAATATTGGGGTGTGAAGGAATATTGGGGTGTGAAGGAATATTGGGGTGTGTAGGAATATTGGGGTGTGTAGGAATGTTGTGGTTTGTTGGAATATTGGGGTGTGTAGGAATATTGGGGTGTGTAGGAATATTGGGGTGTGTAGAAATATTGGGGTGTGTAGGAATATTGGGGTGTGTTGGAATATTGGGGTGTGAAGGAATATTGGGGTGTGTTAGAATCTTGGTATGTGTCGGAATCTTGGGGTGTGTAAGAATGTTGGGGTGTGTCGGAATATTGCGGTATGTAGGAATATTGGGGGGTGTAACAATATTGCGGGGGGTAACATTATTGGGGTGTGTAGAAATGTTGGGGTTTGTTGGAATATTAGGTTGTGTTGGAATATTGGGGTGTGTTGGAATATTGGGGTGTGTTGGAATATTGGGGTGTGTTGGAATATTGGGGTGTGTTGGAATATTGGGGTGTGTTGGAATATTGGGGTGTGTTGGAATATTGGGGTGTGTTGGAATATTGGGGTGTGTTGGAATATTGGGGTGTGTTGGAATATTGGGGTGTGTTGGAATATTGGGCTCTGTAGGAATGTTGGGGTGTGTCGGAATTTTGGGTTGTGTACGAATGTTGGGGTTTTTTGAATATTGGGTTGTGTCGGAATTTTGGGGTGTGTAGGAATATTGTGGTGTGAAGGAATTTTGGGGTGTGTAGGAATATTGGGGTGTGCAGGAATATTGGGTTCTGTAAGAATATTGGGGTGTGTAGGAATGTTGGGGTGTGTTGGAATAATGGGGTGTGTAGGAATGTTGGGGTGTGTTGGAATATTGGGGTGTGTAGGAATGTTCGGGTGTGTTGGAATAATGGGGTGTGTAGGAATGTTGGGGTGTGTTGGAATATTGGGGTGTGTTGGAATATTGGGGTGTGTTGGAATATTGGGGTGTGTTGGAATATTGGGCTCTGTAGGAATGTTGGGGTGTGTCGGAATTTTGGGTTGTGTACGAATGTTGGGGTTTTTTGAATATTGGGTTGTGTCGGAATTTTGGGGTGTGTAGGAATATTGTGGTGTGAAGGAATTTTGGGGTGTGTATAAATATTGGGGTTTTTATGAATATTGGGTAGTGTAAGAATATTGGGGTGAGTAGGAATATTGGGGTGAGCAGGAAAGTTGGGGTGTGTGAGAATATTGGGGTGTGAAGGAATATTGGGGTGTGAAGGAATATTGGGGTGTGTAAGAATATTGGGGTGTTTAAGAATATTGGGGTGTGTAGGAATATTGGGGTGTGAAGGAATATTGGGGTGTGAAGGAATATTGGGGTGTGTAAGAATATTGGGGTGTGTAAGAATATTGGGGTGTTTAAGAATATTGGGGTGTGTAGGAATATTGGGGTGTGTATGAATATTGGGGTGTTTAAGAATATTGGGGTGTTTAAGAATATTGGGGTGTTTAAGAATATTGGGGTGTGCAGGAATATTGGGGTGTGTAGGAATATTGGGGTGTTTAAGAATATTGGGGTGTTTAAGAATATTGCGTTCTGTAAGAATATTGGGGTGTGTAAGAATATTGGGGTGTTTAAGAATATTGGGGTGTTTAAGAATATTGGGGTGTGCAGGAATATTGGGGTGTGTCGGAATATTGGGGTGTGCAGGAATATTGGGTTGTGTAAGAATGTTGGGGTGTGTAGGAATATTGGGGTGTGCAGGAATATTGGGTTCTGTAAGAATATTGGGGTGTGTAGGAATGTTGGGGTGTGTTGGAATAATGGGGTGTGTAGGAATGTTGGGGTGTGTTGGAATATTGGGGTGTGTAGGAATGTTCGGGTGTGTTGGAATAATGGGGTGTGTAGGAATGTTGGGGTGTGTTGGAATATTGGGTTGTGTAAGAATGTTGGGGTGTGTCGGAATATTGGGGTGTGTCGGAATATTTGGGTGTGTCGGAATATTTGGGTGTGTAGGAATATTTGGGTGTGTAGGAACGTTGGGGTGTGTCGGAACGTTGGGGTGTGTCGGAACGTTGGGGTCTGTAGGAACGTTGGGGTGTGTTGGAATAATGGGGTGTGTAGGAATGTTGGGGTGTGTAGAAATGTTGGGGTGTTTAGGAATGTTGGGGTGTGTAGGAATGTTGGGGTGTTTAGGAATGTTGGGGTGTTTAGGAATGTTGGGGTGTGTAGGAATGTTGGGGTGTGTAGGAATGTTGGGGTGTTTAGGAATGTTGGGATGTGTAGGAATATTGGGATGTGTAGGAATGTTGTGGTATGTTGTAATATTGGGGTGTGTAGGAATATTGAGGTTTGCATGAATATTGGGGAGTGAAGGAATTTTGGGATGTGTAAGAATATTGGGTTGTGTTGGAATAATGGGATGTGTAGGAATATTGGGGTGTGTAAGAATATTGGGATGTGTCTGAATTTTGGGGTGTGAAAGAATATTGTGGTGTGTTGGAATAATGGGGTGTGTTGGAATATTGGGATGTGAAGGAATATTGGGATTTGTATGAATATTGGGGTGCGTCGGAATATTGGGGTGTGTATGAATGTTGGGGTGTGTTGGAATATTGGGATTTGTATGAATATTGGAGTGTGTCGGATGCTGGGATGTGAAGGAATATTGTGGGGTGTGTAGGAATATTGGGGTGCGAAGGAATTTTGGGGTGTGAAGGAATTTTGGGATGTGAAGGAATATTGTGGTGTGTGTCGGAATATTGGGGTGTGTATTAATATTGGGGTGTTTGGAATGTTGGGGTGTGTAGGAATAATGGGGTGTGTATGAATGTTGGGGTGTGTTGGAATATTGGGGTGTGTCGGAATATTGGGGGGTGTAGGAATGTTGGGGTGTGTTGGAATATTGGGATGTGTTGGAATATTGGGATGTGTAGGAATGTTGGGGTATGTTGTAATATTGGGGTGTGAAGGAATATTGGGGTGTGTAAGCATATTGGGGTGTCAAGAAATTTAGAGGTGTGTACCAATATTGGGATGTGTAAGAATATTGGGTTGTGTTGGAATAATGGGGTGTGTTGGAACAATGAGGTGTGTAGGAATATTGGGGTGTGTCGGAATATTGTGGTGTGTAGGAATGTTGGGGTGTGTAAGAATGTTGGGATTTGTATGAATGTTGGGGTGTGTCGGAATATTGGTGTGTGTGTCGGAATATTGGGGTGTGTAGGATGTTGGGATGTGAAGGAATATTGTGGGGTGTAGGAATATTGGGGGTGTGTCGGAATATTGGTGTGTGTGTCGGAATATTGGGGTGTGTAGGATGTTGGGATGTGAAGGAATATTGTGGGGTGTAGGAATATTGGGGTGTGAAGGAATATTGGGGTGTGAAGGAATATTGGGGTTTGTAGGAATAATGGAGTGTGTTGGAATATTAGGGTGTGTTGGAATGTTGGGGTGTGAAGGAATATTAGGGAGTGAAGGAAAATTAGGGAGTGAAGGAATATTGGGGTGTGTTGGAATATTAGGGTGTGTTGGAATGTTGGGGTGTGTTGGAATAATGGGGTGTGTGGGAATGTTGGAGATTGTTGGACTGTTGGGGTGTGTAAGAATATCGGGGTGTGTAGGAATGTTGGGGTGTGTAAGAATATTGGGGTGTAAAAGAATATTGGGGTGTTTTAGCATATTGGGGTGTGAAGGACTTTTGGGGTGCGTCGGAATACTGGGGTGTGTTGGAATAATGGGGTGTGTAGGAATATTGGGATGTGAAGGAATATTGTGGTGTGTGTCGGAATATTGGTGTGTGTAAGAATGTTGGGGTGTGAAGGAATATCGGGATGTGTAAGAATATCGGGATGTGTGTGAATATTGGGGTGCGTAGGAATATTGCGGTGTGAAGGCATATTGGTGTTTGTAAGAATATTGGGGTGTGAAGGAAAATTGGGGTGTGAAGGAAAATTGGGGTGTGAAGGAATATTGGGATTTGTAGGAATGTCGGGGTGTGCAGGAATATTGGGGTGTCAAGGAATGTTGGGGTGTCAAGGAATTTTGGGGTGTCAAGGAATAATGGGGTGTGTTGGAATAATGGGGTGTTAAGGAATGTTGGGGTGTGAAGGAATGTTGGGGTGTGAAGGAATATTGAGGTGTGTAAGAATATTGGGTTGTGTTGGAATAATGGGATGTGTAGGAATATTGGGGTGCGTAGGAATATTGGGGTCTGTCGGAATATTGGGGTGTGTAGGAATAATGGGGTGTTAAGGAATGTTGGGGTTTGAAGGAATGTTGGGGTGTGTCGGATGTTGGGATGTGAAGGAATATTGTGGGGTGTAGGCATATTGGGGGGTGTAGGCATATTGGGGGTGTGTAGGAATATTGGGGTGTGTAGGAATATTGGGGTTTGAAGGAATATTGGGATGTGTAAGCCTATTGGGGTGTGAAGGAATTTTGGGGTGTCTATGAATTCTGAGGTGTGCAGGTATGTTGGGGTGTGCAGGTATGTTGGGGTGTGTAGGAATTTTGAGGTGTGTATGAATATTGAGGTGTGCATGAATATTGGGGTGTGAAGGAATATTGGGGTGTGTAAGAATAATGGGGTGTGTTGGAACAATGAGGTGTGTAGGAATATTGGGGTGTGTTGGAATATTGTGGTGTGTAGGAATGTTGGGGTGTGAAGGAATATTGGGATTTGTATGAATATTGGGGTGTGTCGGATGTTGGGATGTGAAGGAATATTGTGGGGTGTAGGAATGTTGGGGTGTGTAGGAATGTTGGGGCGTGTAGGAATATTGGGGCGTGTAGTAATATTGGGGCGTGTAGGAATATTGGGGCGTGTAGGAATATTGGGGTGTGCAGGAATTTTGGGGTGTGCAGGAATTTTGGGGTGTGAAGGAATTTTGGGGTGTGAAGCAATATTAGGATGTGTCAGCATGTTGGGGTGTGAAAGAAATTTGGGGTGTGTACGAATATTGGGGTGTGTACGAATATTGGGGTTTGAAGGAATATTGGGATGTGTAAGCCTATTGGGGTGTGAAGGAATTTTGGGGTGTCTATGAATTCTGAGGTGTGCAGGTATGTTGGGGTGTGCAGGTATGTTGTGGTGTGTAGGAATATTGGGGTGTGTAGGAATTTTGGGGTGTGTATGAATATTGGGATGTGTAAGAATGTTGGGGTGTGTAGGAAGAATGTGGTGTGTAGGAATATTGGGATGTGAAGGAATATTGGGGTGTTTGGAATGTTGGGGTGTGAAGGAATATTGGGATGTGTAAGAATATTGGAATGTGCAAGAATATTGGGGTTTGTAGGAATGTTGGGGAGTGTAAGAATTTTGGGGTGTGAAGGAATGTTGTGGTGTTAGAGTATTGGGCTGTGAAAGAATATTGGGGTGCGTAGGAATATTGGGGTGTGTAGGAATGTTGGGGTGTGTCGGAATATTGGGGTGTGTCGGAATATTCGGGTGTGTAGGAATGTTGGGGTGTGTCGGAATATTGGGGTGTGTCGGAATATTGGGGTGTGTAGGAATGTTGGGGTGTGTAGGAATATTCGGGTGTGGAAGAATGTTGGGGTGTGTTGGAATATTGGGGTGTGTCGGAATATTGGGGTGTGTAGAAATATTGGGGTGTGTAGGAATATTGGGGTGTGTTGGAATATTGGGGTGTGAAGGAATATTGGGGTGTGAAGGAATATTGGGGTGTGTAGGAATATTGGGGTGTGTTGGAATATTGGGGTTTGTTGGAATATTGGGGTGTGTAGGAATATTGGGGTGTGTAGGAATATTGGGGTGTGTAGGAATATTGGGGTGTGTTGGAATATTGGGGTGTGAAGGAATATTGGGGTGTGAAGGAATATTGGGGTGTGTAGGAATATTGGGGTGTGTAGGAATGTTGGGGTTTGTTGGAATATTGGGGTGTGTAGGAATATTGGGGTGTGTAGGAATATTGGGGTGTGTAGAAATATTGGGGTGTGTAGGAATATTGGGGTGTGTTGGAATATTGGGGTGTGAAGGAATATTGGGGTGTGAAGGAATATTGGGGTGTGTCAGAATATTGGGGTGTGTGAGAATGTTGGGGTGTGTAGAAATGTTGGGGTGTGTCGGAATATTGGGGTTTGTTGGATTATTGGGGTGTGTAGGAATATTGGGGTGTGTAGGAATATTGGGGTGTGTAGGAATATTGGGGTGTGTAGAAATATTGGGGTGTGTAGGAATATTGGGGTTTGTTGGAATATTAGGGTGTGTAGGAATGTTGTGGTGTGTTGGAATATTAGTGTGTGTTGTAATATTAATGTGTGTAGGAATATTGGGGTGTGTTGGAATATTGGGGTGTGAAGGAATATTGGGGTGTGAAGGAATATTGGGGTGTGAAGGAATATTGGGGTTTGTAGGAATATTGGGGTGTGTCGGAATATTGGAGTGTGTTGGAATATTGGAGTGAGAAGGAATATTGGGGTTTGTAGGAATATTGGAGTGTGTTGGAATATTGGAGTGTGTTGGAATATTGGGGTGTGTTGGAATATTGGGGTGTGTTGGAATATTGGGGTGTGTTGGAATATTGGGGTGTGTTGGAATATTGGGGTGTGTAGGAATATTGGGGTGTGTAGGAATATTGGGGTTTGTTGGAATATTAGGGTGTGTCGGAATATTGGGGTGTGAAGGAATATTGGGGTGTGAAGGAATATTGGGGTGTGTTAGAATCTTGGTATGTGTAGGAATCTTGGGGTGTGGAAGAATATTAGGGTGTGTAAGAATGTTGGGGTGTATAGGAATATTGGGGTGTGCAGGAATATTGGGGTTTGTTGGATTATTGGGGTGTGTAGGAATATTAGGGTGTGTAGGAATATTGGGGTTTGTTGGAATATTAGGGTGTGTAGGAATGTTGTGGTGTGTTGGAATATTAGGGTGTGTAGGAATATTGGGGTGTGTAGGAATATTGGGGTGTGTAGGAATATTGGGGTGTGTAGGAATATTGGGGTGTGAAGGAATATTGGGGTGTGTAGGAATATTGGGGTGTGTAGGAATATTGGGGTGTGTAGGAATATTGGGGTGTGTAGGAATATTGGGGTGTGTAGGAATATTGGGGTGTGTAGGAATATTGGGGTGTGTAGGAATATTGGGGTGTGTAGGAATATTGGGGTGTGTAGGAATATTGGGGTGTGTAGGAATATTGGGGTGTGTAGGAATATTGGGGTGTGTAGGAATATTGGGGTGTGTAGGAATATTGGGGTGTGTAGGAATATTGGGGTGTGGAAGAATGTTGGGGTGTGTTGGAATGTTGGGGTGTGCAGGAATATTGGGGTGTGCAGGAATATTGGGGTGTGTAGGAATATTGGGGTTTGTTGGATTATTGGGGTGTGTAGGAATATTGGGGTGTGTAGGAATATTGGGGTGTGTAGGAATGTTGGGGTTTGTTGGAATATTGGGGTGTGTAGGAATATTGGGCTGTGTAGGAATATTGGGGTGTGTAGGAATATTGGGGTGTGTAGGAATATTGGGGTGCGTAGGAATATTGGGGTGTGTAGGAATATTGGGGTGTGGAAGAATGTTGGGGTGTGTTGGAATATTGGGGTGTGCAGGAATATTGGGGTGTGCAGGAATATTGGGGTGTGTAGGAATATTGGGGTGTGTTGGAATATTAGGGTGTGTAGGAATATTGGGGTTTGTTGGATTATTGGGGTGTGTAGGAATATTGGGGTGTGTTGGAATATTGGGGTGTGCAGGAATATTGGGGTGTGTAGGAATATTGGGGTGTGTAGGAATATTGGGGTTTGTAGGAATATTGGGTGTGTAGGAATATTGTTGTTTGTTGGATTATTGGGGTGTGTAGGAATATTGGGGTGTGTAGGAATGTTGGGGTGTGTAGGAATATTGGGGTTTGTAGGAATATTGTTGTTTGTTGGATTATTGGGGTGTGTAGGAATATTGGGGTGTGTAGGAATGTTGGGGTGTGTAGGAATATTGGGGTGTGTCGGAATATTGGGGTTTGTTGGATTATTGGGGTGTGTAGGAATATTGGGGTGTGTAGGAATATTGGGGTGTGTAGGAATATTGGGGTTTGTAGGAATATTGGGTGTGTCGGAATATTGGGGTGTGTAGGAATATTGGGGTTTGTAGGAATATTGGGGTGTGTAGGAATATTGGGGTTTGTAGGAATATTGGGGTGTGTCAGAATATTGGGGTGTGTAGGAATATTGGGGTTTGTTGGATTATTGGGGTGTGTAGGAATATTGGGGTGTGTAGGAATATTGGGGTGTGTAGGAATATTGGGGTTTGTAGGAATATTGGGGTGTGTAGGAATATTGGGGTTTGCAGGAATATTGGGGTTTGTAGGAATATTGGGGTGTGTCAGAATATTGGGGTGTGGAAGAATGTTGGGGTGTGTAGGACTATTGGGGTGTGTAGGAATATTGGGGTGTGTCGGAATATTGGGGTGTGTAGGAATATTGGGGTGTGTAGGAATGTTGGGGTGTGTTGGAATATTGGGGTGTGTTGGAATATTGGGGTGTGTAGGACTATTGGGGTGTGTAGGAATGTTGGGGTGTGTTGGAATATTAGGGTGTGTAGGAATATTGGGGTTTGTTGGAATATTAGGGTGTGTAGGAATGTTGTGGTGTGTTGGAATATTGGGGTGTGTCGGAATATTGGGGTTTGTTGGATTATTGGGGTGTGTAGGAATATTGGGGTGTGTTGGAATATTGGGCTCTGTAGGAATGTTGGGGTGTGTCGGAATTTTGGGTTGTGTACGAATGTTGGGGTTTTTTGAATATTGGGTTGTGTCGGAATTTTGGGGTGTGTAGGAATATTGTGGTGTGAAGGAATTTTGGGGTGTGTATAAATATTGGGGTTTTTATGAATATTGGGTAGTGTAAGAATATTGGGGTGAGTAGGAATATTGGGGTGAGCAGGAAAGTTGGGGTGTGTGAGAATATTGGGGTGTGAAGGAATATTGGGGTGTGAAGGAATATTGGGGTGTGTAAGAATATTGGGGTGTGTAAGAATATTGGGGTGTTTAAGAATATTGGGGTGTGTAGGAATATTGGGGTGTGAAGGAATATTGGGGTGTGATGGAATATTGGGGTGTGTAAGAATATTGGGGTGTGTAAGAATATTGGGGTGTTTAAGAATATTGGGGTGTGTAGGAATATTGGGGTGTGTATGAATATTGGGGTGTTTAAGAATATTGGGGTGTTTAAGAATATTGGGGTGTTTAAGAATATTGGGGTGTGCAGGAATATTGGGGTGTGTAGGAATATTGGGGTGTTTAAGAATATTGGGGTGTTTAAGAATATTGCGTTCTGTAAGAATATTGGGGTGTGTAAGAATATTGGGGTGTTTAAGAATATTGGGGTGTTTAAGAATATTGGGGTGTGCAGGAATATTGGGGTGTGTCGGAATATTGGGGTGTGCAGGAATATTGGGTTGTGTAAGAATGTTGGGGTGTGTAGGAATATTGGGGTGTGCAGGAATATTGGGTTCTGTAAGAATATTGGGGTGTGTAGGAATGTTGGGGTGTGTTGGAATAATGGGGTGTGTAGGAATGTTGGGGTGTGTTGGAATATTGGGGTGTGTAGGAATGTTCGGGTGTGTTGGAATAATGGGGTGTGTAGGAATGTTGGGGTGTGTTGGAATATTGGGTTGTGTAAGAATGTTGGGGTGTGTCGGAATATTGGGGTGTGTCGGAATATTTGGGTGTGTCGGAATATTTGGGTGTGTCGGAATGTGGGGTTGTGTAGGAACGTTGGGGTGTGTCGGAACGTTGGGGTCTGTAGGAACGTTGGGGTGTGTTGGAATAATGGGGTGTGTAGGAATGTTGGGGTGTGTAGAAATGTTGGGGTGTGTAGGAATGTTGGGGTGTGTAGGAATGTTGGGGTGTGTAGGAATGTTGGGGTGTGTAGGAATGTTGGGGTGTGTCGGAATATTTGGGTGTGTCGGAATATTTGGGTGTGTCGGAATGTGGGGTTGTGTAGGAACGTTGGGGTGTGTCGGAACGTTGGGGTCTGTAGGAATGTTGGGGTGTGTTGGAATAATGGGGTGTGTAGGAATGTTGGGGTGTGTAGAAATGTTGGGGTGTTTCGGAATGTTGGGGTGTGTAGGAATGTTGGGGTGTGTAGGAATATTGGGGTGTTTAAGAATGTTGGGGTGTGTCGGAATATTCGGGTGTGGAAGAATGTTGGGGTGTGTTGGAATATTGGGGTGTGTCGGAATATTGGGGTGTGTAGGAATGTTGAGGTGTGTCGGAATATTGGGGTGTGTATGAATATTGGGGTGTGTAGGAATATTCGGGTGTGGAAGAATGTTGGGGTGTGTCGGAATATTGGGGTGTGTCGGAATATTGGGGTGTGTAGGAATGTTGAGGTGTGTCGGAATATTGGGGTGTGTCGGAATATTGGGGTGTGTTGGAATATTGGGGTGTGTAGGAATGTTGGGGTTTGTTGGAATATTGGGGTGTGTAGGAATATTGGGGTGTGTAGGAATATTGGGGTGTGTAGGAATATTGGGGTGTGTAGGAATATTGGGGTGTGTAGGAATATTGGGGTGTGTAGGAATATTGGGGTGTGTAGGAATATTGGGGTGTGTAGGAATATTGGGGTGTGAAGGAATATTGGGGTGTGTAGGAATATTGGGGTGTGTTGGAATATTGGGGTTTGTTGGAATATTGGGGTGTGTAGGAATATTGGGGTGTGTAGGAATATTGGGGTGTGTAGGAATATTGGGGTGTGTAGGAATATTGGGGTGTGTAGGAATATTGGGGTGTGTTGGAATATTGGGGTGTGAAGGAATATTGGGGTGTGAAGGAATATTGGGGTGTGTCGGAATGTTGGGGTTTGTTGGAATATTGGGGTGTGTAGGAATATTGGGGTGTGTTGGAATATTGGGGTGTGAAGGAATATTGGGGTGTGAAGGAATATTGGGGTGTGTAGGAATATTGGGGTGTGTCAGAATATTGGGGTGTGTGAGAATGTTGGGGTGTGTAGAAATGTTGGGGTGTGTAGGAATATTGGGGTTTGTTGGATTATTGGGGTGTGTAGGAATATTGGGGTGTGAAGGAATATTGGGGTGTGTCGGAATGTTGGGGTTTGTTGGAATATTGGGGTGTGTAGGAATATTGGGGTGTGTTGGAATATTGGGGTGTGAAGGAATATTGGGGTGTGAAGGAATATTGGGGTGTGAAGGAATATTGGGGTGTGTCGGAATGTTGGGGTTTGTTGGAATATTGGGGTGTGTAGGAATATTGGGGTGTGTTGGAATATTGGGGTGTGAAGGAATATTGGGGTGTGAAGGAATATTGGGGTGTGTAGGAATATTGGGGTGTGTCAGAATATTGGGGTGTGTGAGAATGTTGGGGTGTGTAGAAATGTTGGGGTGTGTAGGAATATTGGGGTTTGTTGGATTATTGGGGTGTGTAGGAATATTGGGGTGTGTAGGAATATTGGGGTGTGTAGGAATATTGGGGTGTGTAGGAATATTGGGGTTTGTTGGAATATTAGGGTGTGTAGGAATGTTGTGGTGTGTTGGAATATTAGTGTGTGTTGTAATATTAATGTGTGTAGGAATATTGGGGTGTGTTGGAATATTGGGGTGTGAAGGAATATTGGGGTGTGAAGGAATATTGGGGTTTGTAGGAATATTGGGGTGTGTCGGAATATTGGAGTGTGTTGGAATAATGGGGTGTGAAGGAATATTGGGGTTTGTAGGAATATTGGAGTGTGTTGGAATATTGGAGTGTGTTGGAATATTGGGGTGTGTTGGAATATTGGGGTGTGTAGGAATATTGGGGTTTTTTGGAATATTGGAGTGTGTAGAAATGTTGGGGTGTGTTAGAATATTGGGGTGTGTAGGAATATTGGGGTGTGTAGGAATATTGGGGTTTGTTGGATTATTGGGGTGTGTCGGAATATTGGGGTGTGAAGGAATATTGGGGTGTGAAGGAATATTGGGGTGTTTATGAATATTGGGGTGTGTTAGAATCTTGGTATGTGTAGGAATCTTGGGGTGTGGAAGAATATTAGGGTGTGTAAGAATGTTGGGGTGTGTTGGAATATTGGGGTGTGCAGGAATATTGGGGTGTGTAGGAATATTGGGGTGTGGAAGAATATTGGAGTGTGTAAGAATGTTGGGGTGTGTTGGAATATTGGGGTGTGTAGGAATATTGGGGTGTGTTGGAATATTGGGGTGTGTTGGAATATTGGGGTGTGTTGGAATATTGGGGTGTGTTGGAATATTGGGGTGTGTTGGAATATTGGGGTGTGTTGGAATATTGGGGTGTGTTGGAATATTGGGGTGTGTTGGAATATTGGGGTGTGTTGGAATATTGGGGTGTGTTGGAATATTGGGCTCTGTAGGAATGTTGGGGTGTGTCGGAATTTTGGGTTGTGTACGAATGTTGGGGTTTTTTGAATATTGGGTTGTGTCGGAATTTTGGGGTGTGTAGGAATATTGTGGTGTGAAGGAATTTTGGGGTGTGTATAAATATTGGGTTTTTTATGAATATTGGGTAGTGTAAGAATATTGGGGTGAGTAGGAATATTGGGGTGAGTAGGAAAGTTGGGGTGTGTGAGAATATTGGGGTGTGAAGGAATATTGGGGTGTGAAGGAATATTGGGGTGTGTAAGAATATTGGGGTGTGTAAGAATATTGGGGTGTTTAAGAATATTGGGGTGTGTAGGAATATTGGGGTGTGAAGGAATATTGGGGTGTGAAGGAATATTGGGGTGTGTAAGAATATTGGGGTGTGTAAGAATATTGGGGTGTGTAGGAATATTGGGGTGTGTAGGAATATTGGGGTGTTTAAGAATATTGGGGTGTTTAAGAATATTGGGGTGTTTAAGAATATTGGGGTGTGCAGGAATATTGGGGTGTGTAGGAATATTGGGGTGTTTAAGAATATTGGGGTGTTTAAGAATATTGCGTTCTGTAAGAATATTGGGGTGTGTAAGAATATTGGGGTGTTTAAGAATATTGGGGTGTTTAAGAATATTGGGGTGTTTAAGAATATTGGGGTGTGCAGGAATATTGGGGTGTGTCGGAATATTGGGGTGTGCAGGAATATTGGGTTGTGTAAGAATGTTGGGGTGTGTAGGAATATTGGGGTGTGCAGGAATATTGGGTTCTGTAAGAATATTGGGGTGTGTAGGAATAATGGGGTGTGTAGGAATGTTGGGGTGTGTTGGAATAATGGGGTGTGTAGGAATGTTGGGGTGTGTTGGAATATTGGGGTGTGTAGGAATGTTCGGGTGTGTTGGAATAATGGTGTGTGTAGGAATGTTGGGGTGTGTTGGAATATTGGGTTGTGTAAGAATGTTGGGGTGTGTAGGAATATTGGGGAGTGTCGGAATATTTGGGTGTGTCGGAATATTTGGGTGTGTCGGAATGTGGGGTTGTGTAGGAACGTTGGGGTGTGTCGGAACGTTGGGGTCTGTAGGAACGTTGGGGTGTGTAGAAATGTTGGGGTGTTTAGGAATGTTGGGGTGTGTAGGAATGTTTGGGTGTGTAGGAATGTTGGGGTGTTTAGGAATGTTGGGGTGTGTAGGAATGTTGGGGTGTGTAGGAATGTTGGGGTGTGTCGGAATATTTGGGTGTGTCGGAATATTTGGGTGTGTCGGAATGTGGGGTTGTGTAGGAACGTTGGGGTGTGTCGGAACGTTGGGGTGTGTTGGAATAATGGGGTGTGTAGGAATGTTGGGGTGTGTAGAAATGTTGGGGTGTGTAGGAATATTGGGGTGTTTAAGAATATTGGGGTGTGTAGGAATATTGGGGTGTGTAGGAATATTGGGGTGTGTAGGAATATTGGGGTGTGTATTAATATTGGGGTGTGTAAGAATGTTTGGGTGTGTATGAATGTTGGGGTGTGTAAGAATGTTGGGGTGTGTACGAATGTTGGGGTGTGTATGAATATTGGGTTCTGTGAGAATATTGGGGTGTGTAAGAATGTTGGGGTGTGTAGGAATATTGGGGTGTGTAAGAATATTGGGGTGTTTAAGAATATTGGGGTGTGTATGAATATTGGGGTGTGTAAGAATATTGGGGTGAGTAGGAATATTGGGGTGAGTAGGAATATTGGGGTGTGTAAGAATATTGGGGTGTGTATGAATATTGGGGTGTGTAAGAATATTGGGGTGTGTAAGAATATTGGGGTGTGTAGGAATATTGGGTTCTGTGAGAATATTGGGGTGTGTAGGAATATTGGGGTGTGTCGGAATATTGGGATGTGCAGGAATATTGGGTTCTGTAAGAATATTGGGGTGTGTAGGAACGTTGGGGTGTTCAGGAATGTTGGGGTGTGTCGGAACGTTGGGGTCTGTAGGAACGTTGGGGTGTGTTGGACTCTTGGGGTGTTATGGAATATTGGGGCATGTAAGAATATTGGTATTTGTAGGAATGTTGGGGTGTGTAGGAATGTTAGGGTGTTTTGGAATGTTAGGGTGTGTCGGAATGTTGGGGTGTGTCGGAATGTTGGGGTGTGTCGGAATGTTGGGGTGTGCAGGAATATTGGGGTGTGTAGGAATATTGGGGTGTGTAGGAATATTGGGGTGTGTAGGAATATTGGGGTGTGTAGGAATATTGGGGTGTGTAGGAATGTTGGGGTGTGTCGGAATGTTGGGGTGTGTAGGAATGTTGGGGTGTGTAGGAATATTGGGGTGTGTAGGAATATTGGGGTGTGCAGGAATATTGGGGTGTGCAGGAATATTGGGGTGTGTCGGAATATTGGGGTGTGTAGGAATGTTGGGGTGTGTAGGAATGTTGGGGTGTGTAGGAATGTTGCGGTGTGTAAGAATGTTGGGGTGTGCAGGAATGTTGGGGTGTGTAGGAATATTGCGTTCTGTAAGAATATTGGGGTGTGTAGGAATATTCGGGTGTGTAGGAATATTGGGGTGTGTAGGAATATTGGGGTGTGTTGGAATATTGGGGTGTGTTGGAATATTGGGGTGTGTTGGAATATTGGGGTGTGTTGGAATATTGGGGTGTGTTGGAATATTGGGGTATGTTAGGAATATTGGGGTGTGTAGGAATATTGGGTTCTGTAAGAATATTGGGGTGTGTAGGAACATAGGGGTGTTCAGGAACGTTGGGGTGTTTCTGAATGTTGGGGTGTGTAGGAATGTTGGGGTGTGTAGGAATGTTGGGGTGTGTAGGAATGTTGGGGTGTATTGGAATGTTATGGTGTGTAGGAACGTTGGGGTGTGTAGGAATATTGGGGCGTGTAAGAATATTGGAGTGTGTAAGAATATTGGGGTGTGTAGGAATATTGGGTTCTGTGAGAATATTGGGGTGTGTAGGAATATTGGGGTGTGTCGGAATATTGGTTTGTGTAAAAATGTTGGGGTATGTCGGAATATTGGGGTGTGCAGGAATGTTGTGGTGTGCAGGAATGTTGGGTGTGTAGGAATATTTGGGTGTGTCGGAATGTTGGGGTGTGTCAGAATATTGGGGTGTGTAGGAATATTGGGGTGTGTCGGAATATTGGGGTGTGTAAGAATATTGGGGTGTGTTGGAATATTGGGGTGTGTAGGAATATTGGGGTGTGTTGGAATAATGGGGTGTGTAGGAATGTTGGGGTGTGTAGAAATGTTGGGGTGTGTAGGAATATTGGGGTGTTTAAGAATATTGGGGTGTGTAGGAATATTGGGGTGTGTAGGAATATTGGGGAGTGTCGGAATATTTGGGTGTGTCGGAATATTTGGGTGTGTCGGAATGTGGGGTTGTGTAGGAACGTTGGGGTGTGTCGGAACGTTGGGGTCTGTAGGAACGTTGGGGTGTGTTGGAATAATGGGGTGTGTAGGAATGTTGGGGTGTGTAGAAATGTTGGGGTGTTTAGGAATGTTGGGGTGTGTAGGAATGTTGGGGTGTGTAGGAATGTTGGGGTGTTTAGGAATGTTGGGGTGTGTAGGAATGTTGGGGTGTGTAGGAATGTTGGGGTGTGTAGGAATGTTGGGGTGTGTAGGAATGTTGGGGTGTGTCGGAATATTTGGGTGTGTCGGAATATTTGGGTGTGTTGGAATGTGGGGTTGTGTAGGAACGTTGGGGTGTGTCGGAACGTTGGGGTGTGTTGGAATAATGGGGTGTGTAGGAATGTTGGGGTGTGTAGAAATGTTGGGGTGTGTAGGAATATTGGGGTGTTTAAGAATATTGGGGTGTGTAGGAATATTGGGGTGTGTAGGAATATTGGGGTGTGTAGGAATATTGGGGTGTGTATTAATATTGGGGTGTGTAAGAATGTTTGGGTGTGTATGAATGTTGGGGTGTGTAAGAATGTTGGGGTGTGTACGAATGTTGGGGTGTGTATGAATATTGGGTTCTGTGAGAATATTGGGGTGTGTAAGAATGTTGGGGTGTGTAGGAATATTGGGGTGTGTAAGAATATTGGGGTGTTTAAGAATATTGGGGTGTGTATGAATATTGGGGTGTGTAAGAATATTGGGGTGAGTAGGAATATTGGGGTGAGTAGGAATATTGGGGTGTGTAAGAATATTGGGGTGTGTATGAATATTGGGGTGTGTAAGAATATTGGGGTGTGTAAGAATATTGGGGTGTGTAGGAATATTGGGTTCTGTGAGAATATTGGGGTGTGTAGGAATATTGGGGTGTGTCGGAATATTGGGATGTGCAGGAATATTGGGTTCTGTAAGAATATTGGGGTGTGTAGGAACGTTGGGGTGTTCAGGAATGTTGGGGTGTGTCGGAACGTTGGGGTCTGTAGGAACGTTGGGGTATGTTGGACTCTTGGGGTGTTATGGAATATTGGGGCATGTAAGAATATTGGTATTTGTAGGAATGTTGGGGTGTGTAGGAATGTTAGGGTGTTTTGGAATGTTAGGGTGTGTCGGAATGTTGGGGTGTGTCGGAATGTTGGGGTGTGTCGGAATGTTGGGGTGTGCAGGAATATTGGGGTGTGTAGGAATATTGGGGTGTGTAGGAATATTGGGGTGTGTAGGAATATTGGGGTGTGTAGGAATATTGGGGTGTGTAGGAATATTGGGGTGTGTCGGAATGTTGGGGTGTGTAGGAATGTTGGGGTGTGTAGGAATATTGGGGTGTGTAGGAATATTGGGGTGTGCAGGAATATTGGGGTGTGCAGGAATATTGGGGTGTGTCGGAATATTGGGGTGTGTAGGAATGTTGGGGTGTGTAGGAATGTTGGGGTGTGTAGGAATGTTGCGGTGTGTAAGAATGTTGGGGTGTGCAGGAATGTTGGGGTGTGTAGGAATATTGCGTTCTGTAAGAATATTGGGGTGTGTAGGAATATTCGGGTGTGTAGGAATATTGGGGTGTGTAGGAATATTGGGGTGTGTTGGAATATTGGGGTGTGTTGGAATATTGGGGTGTGTTGGAATATTGGGGTGTGTTGGAATATTGGGGTATGTTAGGAATATTGGGGTGTGTAGGAATATTGGGTTCTGTAAGAATATTGGGGTGTGTAGGAACATAGGGGTGTTCAGGAACGTTGGGGTGTTTCTGAATGTTGGGGTGTGTAGGAATGTTGGGGTGTGTAGGAATGTTGGGGTGTGTAGGAATGTTGGGGTGTATTGGAATGTTATGGTGTGTAGGAACGTTGGGGTGTGTAGGAATATTGGGGCGTGTAAGAATATTGGAGTGTGTAAGAATATTGGGGTGTGTAGGAATATTGGGTTCTGTGAGAATATTGGGGTGTGTAGGAATATTGGGGTGTGTCGGAATATTGGTTTGTGTAAAAATGTTGGGGTATGTCGGAATATTGGGGTGTGCAGGAATGTTGTGGTGTGCAGGAATGTTGGGTGTGTAGGAATATTTGGGTGTGTCGGAATGTTGGGGTGTGTCAGAATATTGGGGTGTGTAGGAATATTGGGGTGTGTCGGAATATTGGGGTGTGTAAGAATATTGGGGTGTGTTGGAATATTGGGGTGTGTAGGAATATTGGGGTGTGTAGGAATATTGGGGTGTGTCGGAATATTGGGGTGTGTCGGAATATTGGGGTGTGTCGGAATATTGGGGTGTGTCGGAATATTGGGGTGTGTCGGAATATTGGGGTGTGTAGGAATATTGGGGTGTGTCGGAATATTGGGGTGTGTCGGAATATTGGGGTGTGTAAGAATATTGGGGTGTGTTGGAATATTGGGGTGTGTCGGAATATTGGGGTGTGTTGGAATATTGGGGTGTGTAGGAATATTGGGGTGTGTAGGAATATTGGGGTGTGTCGGAATATTGGGGTGTGTTGGAATATTGGGGTGTGTTGGAATATTGGGGTGTGTTGGAATATTGGGGTGTGTTGGAATATTGGGGTGTGTTGGAATATTGGGGTGTGTTGGAATATTGGGGTGTGTTGCAATATTGGGGTGTGTAGGAATATTGGGGTGTGTCGGAATGTTTGGGTGTGTCGGAATGTTGGGGTGTGTCGGAATGTTGGGGTGTGTCGGAATATTTGGGTGTGTAGGAATATAGGGGTGTGTCAGAATATTGGGGTGTGTAAGAATATTGGGGTGTGTCGGAATATTGGGGTGTGTCGGAATATTAGGGTGTGTTGGAATATTGGGGTGTGTAGGAATATTGGGGTGTGTCGGAATATTGGGGTGTGTAGGAATATTGGGGTGTGTCGGAATATTGGTGTGTGTTGGAATATTGGGGTGTGTTGGGATATTGGGGTGTGTTGGAATATTGGGGTGTGTTGGAATATTGGGGTGTGTCGGAATATTGGGGTGTGTAAGAATATTGGGGTGTGTCGGAATATTGGGGTGTGTCGGAATATTGGGGTGTGTCGGAATATTGGGGTGTGTCGGAATATTGGGGTGTGTAGGAATATTGGGGTGTGTTGGAATATTGGGGTGTGTTGGAATATTGGGGTGTGTTGGAATATTGGGGTGTGTTGGAATATTGGGGTGTGTTGGAATATTGGGGTGTGTTGGAATATTGGGGTGTGTTGGAATATTGGGGTGTGTAGGAATATTGGGGTGTGTAGGAATATTGGGGTGTGTCGGAATGTTGGGGTGTGTTGGAATATTTGGGTGTGTCGGAATGTTGGGGTGTGTAGGAATATTGGGGTGTGTTGGAATATTTGGGTGTGTCGGAATGTTGGGGTGTGTAGGAATATTGGGGTGTGTTGGAATATTTGGGTGTGTAGGAATGTTGGGGTGTGTTGGAATATTGGGGTGTGTAGGAATATTGGGGTGTGTCGGAATGTTGGGGTGTGTTGGAATATTTGGGTGTGTCGGAATGTAGGGGTGTGTAGGAATGTTGGGGTGTGTAGGAATATTGGGGTGTGTAGGAATATTGGGGTGTGTAGGAATATTGGGGTGTGTAGGAATATTGGGGTGTGTTGGAATATTTGGGTGTGTAGGAATGTTGGGGTGTGTTGGAATGTTGGGGTGTGTTGGAATGTTGGGGTGTGTTGGAATATTGGGGTGTGTAGGAATATTGGGGTGTGTAAGAATATTGGGGTGTGTAAGAATATTGGGGTGTGTAGGAATATTGGGTTCTGTGAGAATATTGGGGTGTGTAGGAATATTGGGGTGTGTCGGAATATTGGGATGTGCAGGAATATTGGGTTCTGTAAGAATATTGGGGTGTGTAGGAACGTTGGGGTGTTCAGGAATGTTGGGGTGTGTCGGAACGTTGGGGTCTGTAGGAACGTTGGGGTGTGTTGGACTCTTGGGGTGTTATGGAATATTGGGGCATGTAAGAATATTGGTATTTGTAGGAATGTTGGGGTGTGTAGGAATGTTAGGGTGTTTTGGAATGTTAGGGTGTGTCGGAATGTTGGGGTGTGTCGGAATGTTGGGGTGTGTCGGAATGTTGGGGTGTGCAGGAATATTGGGGTGTGTAGGAATATTGGGGTGTGTAGGAATATTGGGGTGTGTAGGAATATTGGGGTGTGTAGGAATATTGGGGTGTGTAGGAATATTGGGGTGTGTAGGAATATTGGGGTGTGTCGGAATGTTGGGGTGTGTAGGAATGTTGGGGTGTGTAGGAATATTGGGGTGTGTAGGAATATTGGGGTGTGCAGGAATATTGGGGTGTGCAGGAATATTGGGGTGTGTCGGAATATTGGGGTGTGTAGGAATGTTGGGGTGTGTAGTAATGTTGGGGTGTGTAGGAATGTTGCGGTGTGTAAGAATGTTGGGGTGTGCAGGAATGTTGGGGTGTGTAGGAATATTGCGTTCTGTAAGAATATTGGGGTGTGTAGGAATATTCGGGTGTGTAGGAATATTGGGGTGTGTAGGAATATTGGGGTGTGTTGGAATATTGGGGTGTGTTGGAATATTGGGGTGTGTTGGAATATTGGGGTGTGTTGGAATATTGGGGTATGTTAGGAATATTGGGGTGTGTAGGAATATTGGGTTCTGTAAGAATATTGGGGTGTGTAGGAACATAGGGGTGTTCAGGAACGTTGGGGTGTTTCTGAATGTTGGGGTGTGTAGGAATGTTGGGGTGTGTAGGAATGTTGGGGTGTGTAGGAATGTTGGGGTGTATTGGAATGTTATGGTGTGTAGGAACGTTGGGGTGTGTAGGAATATTGGGGCGTGTAAGAATATTGGAGTGTGTAAGAATATTGGGGTGTGTAGGAATATTGGGTTCTGTGAGAATATTGGGGTGTGTAGGAATATTGGGGTGTGTCGGAATATTGGTTTGTGTAAAAATGTTGGGGTATGTCGGAATATTGGGGTGTGCAGGAATGTTGTGGTGTGCAGGAATGTTGGGTGTGTAGGAATATTTGGGTGTGTCGGAATGTTGGGGTGTGTCAGAATATTGGGGTGTGTAGGAATATTGGGGTGTGTCGGAATATTGGGGTGTGTAAGAATATTGGGGTGTGTTGGAATATTGGGGTGTGTAGGAATATTGGGGTGTGTTGGAATAATGGGGTGTGTAGGAATGTTGGGGTGTGTAGAAATGTTGGGGTGTGTAGGAATATTGGGGTGTTTAAGAATATTGGGGTGTGTAGGAATATTGGGGTGTGTAGGAATATTGGGGAGTGTCGGAATATTTGGGTGTGTCGGAATATTTGGGTGTGTCGGAATGTGGGGTTGTGTAGGAACGTTGGGGTGTGTTGGAATAATGGGGTGTGTAGGAATGTTGGGGTGTGTAGAAATGTTGGGGTGTTTAGGAATGTTGGGGTGTGTAGGAATGTTGGGGTGTGTAGGAATGTTGGGGTGTGTAGGAATGTTGGGGTGTGTAGGAATGTTGGGGTGTGTAGGAATGTTGGGGTGTGTAGGAATGTTGGGGTGTGTAGGAATGTTGGGGTGTGTCGGAATATTTGGGTGTGTCGGAATATTTGGGTCTGTCGGAATGTGGGGTTGTGTAGGAACGTTGGGGTGTGTCGGAACGTTGGGGTGTGTTGGAATAATGGGGTGTGTAGGAATGTTGGGGTGTGTAGAAATGTTGGGGTGTGTAGGAATATTGGGGTGTTTAAGAATATTGGGGTGTGTAGGAATATTGGGGTGTGTAGGAATATTGGGGTGTGTAGGAATATTGGGGTGTGTATTAATATTGGGGTGTGTATTAATATTGGGGTGTGTAAGAATGTTTGGGTGTGTATGAATGTTGGGGTGTGTAAGAATGTTGGGGTGTGTACGAATGTTGGGGTGTGTATGAATATTGGGTTCTGTGAGAATATTGGGGTGTGTAAGAATGTTGGGGTGTGTAGGAATATTGGGGTGTGTAAGAATATTGGGGTGTTTAAGAATATTGGGGTGTGTATGAATATTGGGGTGTGTAAGAATATTGGGGTGAGTAGGAATATTGGGGTGAGTAGGAATATTGGGGTGTGTAAGAATATTGGGGTGTGTATGAATATTGGGGTGTGTAAGAATATTGGGGTGTGTAAGAATATTGGGGTGTGTAGGAATATTGGGTTCTGTGAGAATATTGGGGTGTGTAGGAATATTGGGGTGTGTCGGAATATTGGGATGTGCAGGAATATTGGGTTCTGTAAGAATATTGGGGTGTGTAGGAACGTTGGGGTGTTCAGGAATGTTGGGGTGTGTCGGAACGTTGGGGTCTGTAGGAACGTTGGGGTGTGTTGGACTCTTGGGGTGTTATGGAATATTGGGGCATGTAAGAATATTGGTATTTGTAGGAATGTTGGGGTGTGTAGGAATGTTAGGGTGTTTTGGAATGTTAGGGTGTGTCGGAATGTTGGGGTGTGTCGGAATGTTGGGGTGTGTCGGAATGTTGGGGTGTGCAGGAATATTGGGGTGTGTAGGAATATTGGGGTGTGTCGGAATGTTGGGGTGTGTCGGAATGTTGGGGTGTGCAGGAATGTTGGGGTGTGTAGGAATATTGGGGTGTGTAGGAATATTGGGGTGTGTAGGAATATTGGGGTGTGTAGGAATATTGGGGTGTGTAGGAATATTGGGGTGTGTAGGAATATTGGGGTGTGTCGGAATGTTGGGGTGTGTAGGAATATTGGGGTGTGTCGGAATATTGGTGTGTGTTGGAATATTGGGGTGTGTTGGGATATTGGGGTGTGTTGGAATATTGGGGTGTGTTGGAATATTGGGGTGTGTCGGAATATTGGTGTGTGTAAGAATATTGGGGTGTGTCGGAATATTGGGGTGTGTCGGAATATTGGGGTGTGTCGGAATATTGGGGTGTGTCGGAATATTGGGGTGTGTAGGAATATTGGGGTGTGTAGGAATATTGGGGTGTGTTGGAATATTGGGGTGTGTTGGAATATTGGGGTGTGTTGGAATATTGGGGTGTGTTGGAATATTGGGGTGTGTTGGAATATTGGGGTGTGTTGGAATATTGGGGTGTGTTGGAATATTGGGGTGTGTTGGAATATTGGGGTGTGTTGGAATATTGGGGTGTGTTGGAATATTGGGGTGTGTAGGAATATTGGGGTGTGTAGGAATATTGGGGTGTGTAGGAATATTGGGGTGTGTCGGAATGTTGGGGTGTGTTGGAATATTTGGGTGTGTCGGAATGTTGGGGTGTGTAGGAATGTTGGGGTGTGTAGGAATATTGGGGTGTGTTGGAATATTTGGGTGTGTCGGAATGTTGGGGTGTGTAGGAATATTGGGGTGTGTTGGAATATTTGGGTGTGTAGGAATGTTGGGGTGTGTTGGAATATTGGGGTGTGTAGGAATATTGGGGTGTGTCGGAATGTTGGGGTGTGTTGGAATATTTGGGTGTGTCGGAATGTTGGGGTGTGTAGGAATATTGGGGTGTGTAGGAATATTGGGGTGTGTAGGAATATTGGGGAGTGTAGGAATATTGGGGTGTGTAGGAATATTGGGGTGTGTTGGAATATTTGGGTGTGTAGGAATGTTGGGGTGTGTTGGAATGTTGGGGTGTGTTGGAATGTTGGGGTGTGTTGGAATATTGGGGTGTGTAGGAATATTGGGGTGTGAAGGAATATTGGGGTGTGTCAGAATGTTGGGGTGTGTCGGAATGTTGGGGTGTGTCGGAATATTTGGGTGTGTAGGAATGTTGGGGTGTGTGGGAATGTTGGGGTGTGTTGGAATGTTGGGGTGTGTTGGAATATTTGGGTGTGTCGGAATGTTGGGGTGTGTCAGAATATTGGGGTGTGTCGGAATATTGGGGTGTGTCAGAATATTAGGGTGTGTCGGAATATTAGGGTGTGTTGGAATATTGGGGTGTGTAGGAATATTGGGGTGTGTCGGAATATTGGGGTGTGTAGGAATATTGGGGTGTGTCGGAATATTGGGGTGTGCAGGAATATTGGGTTGTGTAAGAATGTTGGGGTGTGTAGGAATATTGGGGTGTGCAGGAATATTGGGTTCTGTAAGAATATTGGGGTGTGTAGGAATGTTGGGGTGTGTTGGAATAATGGGGTGTGTAGGAATGTTGGGGTGTGTTGGAATATTGGGGTGTGTAGGAATGTTCGGGTGTGTTGGAATAATGGGGTGTGTAGGAATGTTGGGGTGTGTTGGAATATTGGGTTGTGTAAGAATGTTGGGGTGTGTCGGAATATTGGGGTGTGTCGGAATATTTGGGTGTGTCGGAATATTTGGGTGTGTCGGAATGTGGGGTTGTGTAGGAACGTTGGGGTGTGTCGGAACGTTGGGGTCTGTAGGAACGTTGGGGTGTGTTGGAATAATGGGGTGTGTAGGAATGTTGGGGTGTGTAGAAATGTTGGGGTGTGTAGGAATGTTGGGGTGTGTAGGAATGTTGGGGTGTGTAGGAATGTTGGGGTGTTTAGGAATGTTGGGGTGTGTAGGAATGTTGGGGTGTGTAGGAATGTTGGGGTGTGTCGGAATATTTGGGTGTGTCGGAATATTTGGGTGTGTCGGAATGTGGGGTTGTGTAGGAACGTTGGGGTGTGTCGGAACGTTGGGGTCTGTAGGAATGTTGGGGTGTGTTGGAATAATGGGGTGTGTAGGAATGTTGGGGTGTGTAGAAATGTTGGGGTGTTTAGCAATGTTGGGGTGTGTAGGAATGTTGGGGTGTGTAGGAATGTTGGGGTGTGTCGGAATATTTGGGTGTGTCGGAATATTTGGGTGTGTCGGAATGTGGGGTTGTGTAGGAACGTTGGGGTGTGTCGGAACGTTGGGGTCTGTAGGAATGTTGGGGTGTGTTGGAATAATGGGGTGTGTAGGAATGTTGGGGTGTGTAGAAATGTTGGGGTGTTTCGGAATGTTGGGGTGTGTAGGAATGTTGGGGTGTGTAGGAATATTGGGGTGTGTAGGAATATTGGGGTGTTTAAGAATGTTGGGGTGTGTCGGAATATTCGGGTGTGGAAGAATGTTGGGGTGTGTTGGAATATTGGGGTGTGTAGGAATGTTGAGGTGTGTCGGAATATTGGGGTGTGTCGGAATATTGGGGTGTGTCGGAATATTGGGGTGTGTAGGAATATTCGGGTGTGGAAGAATGTTGAGGTGTGTCGGAATATTGGGGTGTGTCGGAATATTGGGGTGTGTAGGAATATTGGGGTGTGTAGGAATATTGGGGTGTGTAGAAATATTGGGGTGTGTAGGAATATTGGGGTGTGTAGGAATATTGGGGTGTGTAGGAATATTGGGGTGTGTAGGAATATTGGGGTGTGTAGAAATATTGGGGTGTGTTGGAATATTGGGGTGTGAAGGAATATTGGGGTGTGAAGGAATATTGGGGTGTGAAGGAATATTGGGGTGTGTAGGAATATTGGGGTGTGTTGGAATATTGGGGTGTGTTGGAATATTGGGGTTTGTTGGAATATTGGGGTGTGTAGGAATATTGGGGTGTGTAGGAATATTGGGGTGTGTAGGAATATTGGGGTGTGTAGGAATATTGGGGTGTGTAGGAATATTGGGGTGTGTAGGAATATTGGGGTGTGAAGGAATATTGGGGTGTGTAGGAATATTGGGGTGTGTCGGAATGTTGGGGTTTGTTGGAATATTGGGGTGTGTAGGAATATTGGGGTGTGTTGGAATATTGGGGTGTGAAGGAATATTGGGGTGTGAAGGAATATTGGGGTGTGTAGGAATATTGGGGTGTGTCAGAATATTGGGGTGTGTGAGAATGTTGGGGTGTGTAGAAATGTTGGGGTGTGTAGGAATATTGGGGTGTGTAGGAATATTGGGGTTTGTTGGAATATTAGGGTGTGTAGGAATGTTGTGGTGTGTTGGAATATTAGTGTGTGTTGTAATATTAATGTGTGTAGGAATATTGGGGTGTGTTGGAATATTGGGGTGTGAAGGAATATTGGGGTGTGAAGGAATATTGGGGTTTGTAGGAATATTGGGGTGTGTCGGAATATTGGAGTGTGTTGGAATATTGGGGTGTGAAGGAATATTGGGGTTTGTAGGAATATTGGAGTGTGTTGGAATATTGGAGTGTGTTGGAATATTGGGGTGTGTTGGAATATTGGGGTGTGAAGGAATATTGGGGTTTGTTGGAATATTAGGGTGTGTAGGAATGTTGTGGTGTGTTGGAATATTGGGTTGTGAAGGAATATTGGGGTGTGAAGGAATATTGGGGTTTGTAGGAATATTGGGGTGTGAAGGAATATTGGGGTGTTTATGAATATTGGGGTGTTTATGAATATTGGGGTGTGTTAGAATCTTGGTATGTGTAGGAATCTTGGGGTGTGGAAGAATATTAGGGTGTGTAAGAATGTTGGGGTGTGTTGGAATATTGGGGTGTGTAGGAATATTGGGGTTTGTTGGATTATTGGGGTGTGTTGGAATATTAGGGTGTGTAGGAATATTGGGGTTTGTTGGAATATTAGGGTGTGTAGGAATGTTGTGGTGTGTTGGAATATTGGGGTTTGTAGGAATATTGGGGTGTGTAGGAATATTGGGGTGTGTAGGAATATTGGGGTGTGTAGGAATATTGGGGTGTGTAGGAATATTGGGGTGTGTAGGAATATTGGGGTGTGTAGGAATATTGGGGTGTGGAAGAATGTTGGGGTGTGTTGGAATATTGGGGTGTGCAGGAATATTGGGGTGTGCAGGAATATTGGGGTGTGTAGGAATATTGGGGTTTGTTGGATTATTGGGGTGTGTAGGAATATTGGGGTGTGTAGGAATATTGGGGTGTGTAGGAATGTTGGGGTGTGTTGGAATATTGGGGTGTGCAGGAATATTGGGGTGTGCAGGAATATTGGGGTGTGTAGGAATATTGGGGTTTGTTGGAATATTGGGGTGTGTAGGAATATTGGGCTGTGTAGGAATATTGGGGTGTGTAGGAATATTGGGGTGTGTAGGAATATTGGGGTGTGGAAGAATGTTGGGGTGTGTTGGAATATTGGGGTGTGCAGGAATATTGGGGTGTGCAGGAATATTGGGGTGTGTAGGAATATTGGGGTGTGTAGGAATATTGGGGTGTGAAGGAATATTGGGGTGTGTAGGAATATTGGGGTTTGTTGGATTATTGGGGTGTGTAGGAATATTGGGGTGTGTAGGAATATTGGGGTGTGTAGGAATGTTGGGGTTTGTTGGAATATTAGGGTGTGTAGGAATATTGGGGTGTGTTGGAATATTGGGGTGTGTAGGAATATTGGGGTGTGTAGGAATATTGGGGTGTGAAGGAATATTGGGGTGTGAAGGAATATTGGGGTGTGTAGGAATATTGGGGTGTGTCGGAATGTTGGGGTGTGTTGGAATATTAGGGTGTGTAGGAATATTGGGGTTTGTTGGATTATTGGGATGTGTAGGAATATTGGGGTGTGTTGGAATATTAGGGTGTGTAGGAATATTGGGGTTTGTTGGATTATTGGGGTGTGTAGGAATATTGGGGTGTGTAGGAATATTGGGGTGTGTAGGAATATTGGGGTGTGTAAGAATATTGGGGTGTTTTGGAATATTGGGATGTGTAGGAATATTGGGGTGTGTTGGAATATTAGGGTGTGTAGTAATATTGGGGTGTGTTGGAATATTGGGGTGTGTTGGAATATTAGGGTGTGTAGGAATATTGGGGTTTGTTGGATTATTGGGGTGTGTCGGAATATTGGGGTGTGTAGGAATATTGGGGTGTGTAGGAACATTGGGGTTTGCAGGAATATTGGGGTGTGTCGGAATATTGGGGTGTGTCGGAATATTGGGGTGTGGAAGAATGTTGGGGTTTGTTGGAATATTGGGATGTGTAGGAATATTGGGGTGTGTTGGAATATTAGGGTGTGTAGGAATATTGGGGTTTGTTGGATTATTGGGGTGTGTAGGAATATTGGGGTGTGTAGGAATATTGGGGTGTGTAGGAATATTGGGGTGTGTAGGAATATTGGGGTGTTTTGGAATATTGGGATGTGTAGGAATATTGGGGTGTGTTGGAATATTAGGGTGTGTAGTAATATTGGGGTGTGTTGGAATATTGGGGTGTGTTGGAATATTGGGGTGTGTTGGAATATTGGGGTGTGTTGGAATATTGGGGTGTGTTGGAATATTGGGGTGTGTTGGAATATTGGGGTGTGTTGGAATGTTGGGGTCTGTCGGAATGTTGGGGTCTGTCGGAATGTTGAGGTGTGCAGGAAAATTGGGGTGTGTTGGAATATTGGGGTGTGAAGGAATATTGGGGTGTGTTGGAATATTGGGGTGTGTTGGATTATTGGGGTGTGTTGGATTATTGGGGTGTGCAGGAAAATTGGGGTGTGTTGGAATATTGGGGTGTGCAGGAATATTGGGGTGTGTTGGAATATTGGGGTGTGTTGGAATATTGGGGTGTGCAGGAAAATTGGGGTGTGTTGGAATATTGGGGTGTGAAGGAATATTGGGGTGTGAAGGAATATTGGGGTGTGTTAGAATCTTGGTATGTGTAGGAATCTTGGGGTGTGGAAGAATGTTGGGGTGTGTCGGAATATTGCGGTATGTAGGAATATTGGGGGGTGTAACAATATTGCGGGGGGTAACATTATTGGGGTGTGTAGAAATGTTGGGGTGTGTTGGAATATTAGGTTGTGTTGGAATATTGGGGTGTGTTGGAATATTGGGGTGTGTTGGAATATTGGGGTGTGTTGGAATATTGGGGTGTGTTGGAATATTGGGGTGTGTTGGAATATTGGGGTGTGTTGGAATATTGGGGTGTGTTGGAATATTGGGGTGTGTTGGAATATTGGGGTGTGTTGGAATATTGGGGTGTGTTGGAATATTGGGGTGTGTTGGAATATTGGGCTCTGTAGGAATGTTGGGGTGTGTCGGAATTTTGGGTTGTGTACGAATGTTGGGGTTTTTTGAATATTGGGTTGTGTCGGAATTTTGGGGTGTGTAGGAATATTGTGGTGTGAAGGAATTTTGGGGTGTGTATAAATATTGGGTTTTTTATGAATATTGGGTAGTGTAAGAATATTGGGGTGAGTAGGAATATTGGGGTGAGTAGGAAAGTTGGGGTGTGTGAGAATATTGGGGTGTGAAGGAATATTGGGGTGTGAAGGAATATTGGGGTGTGTAAGAATATTGGGGTGTTTAAGAATATTGGGGTGTGTAGGAATATTGGGGTGTGAAGGAATATTGGGGTGTGAAGGAATATTGGGGTGTGTAAGAATATTGGGGTGTGTAAGAATATTGGGGTGTGAAGGAATATTGGGGTGTGAAGGAATATTGGGGTGTGTAAGAATATTGGGGTGTTTAAGAATATTGGGGTGTGTAGGAATATTGGGGTGTGTATGAATATTGGGGTGTTTAAGAATATTGGGGTGTTTAAGAATATTGGGGTGTGCAGGAATATTGGGGTGTGAAGGAATATTGGGGTGTGTATGAATATTGGGGTGTGTAAGAATATTGGGGTGTGTAAGAATATTGGGGTGTTTAAGAATATTGGGGTGTGTAGGAATATTGGGGTGTGTATGAATATTGGGGTGTTTAAGAATATTGGGGTGTTTAAGAATATTGGGGTGTTTAAGAATATTGGGGTGTGCAGGAATATTGGGGTGTGTAGGAATATTGGGGTGTTTAAGAATATTGGGGTGTTTAAGAATATTGCGTTCTGTAAGAATATTGGGGTGTGTAAGAATATTGGGGTGTTTAAGAATATTGGGGTGTTTAAGAATATTGGGGTGTTTAAGAATATTGGGGTGTGCAGGAATATTGGGGTGTGTCGGAATATTGGGGTGTGCAGGAATATTGGGTTGTGTAAGAATGTTGGGGTGTGTAGGAATATTGGGGTGTGCAGGAATATTGGGTTCTGTCAGAATATTGGGGTGTGTAGGAATGTTGGGGTGTGTTGGAATAATGGGGTGTGTAGGAATGTTGGGGTGTGTTGGAATAATGGGGTGTGTAGGAATGTTGGGGTGTGGTGGAATATTGGGGTGTGTAGGAATGTTCGGGTGTGTTGGAATAATGGTGTGTGTAGGAATGTTGGGGTGTGTTGGAATATTGGGTTGTGTAAGAATGTTGGGGTGTGTAGGAATATTGGGGTGTGTCGGAATATTTGGGTGTGTCGGAATATTTGGGTGTGTCGGAATGTGGGGTTGTGTAGGAACGTTGGGGTGTGTCGGAACGTTGGGGTCTGTAGGAACGTTGGGGTGTGTTGGAATAATGGGGTGTGTTGGAATAATGGGGTGTGTAGGAATGTTGGGGTGTGTAGAAATGTTGGGGTGTTTAGGAATGTTGGGGTGTGTAGGAATGTTGGGGTGTGTAGGAATGTTGGGGTGTTTAGGAATGTTGGGGTGTGTAGGAATGTTGGGGTGTGTCGGAATGTTGGGGTGTGTAGGAATGTTGGGGTGTGTCGGAATATTTGGGTGTGTCGGAATATTTGGGTGTGTCGGAATGTGGGGTTGTGTAGGAACGTTGGGGTGTGTCGGAACGTTGGGGTGTGTTGGAATAATGGGGTGTGTAGGAATGTTGGGGTGTGTAGAAATGTTGGGGTGTTTAGGAATGTTGGGGTGTGTAGGAATGTTGGGGTGTGTAGGAATATTGGGGTGTTTAAGAATATTGGGGTGTGTAGGAATATTGGGGTGTGTAGGAATATTGGGGTGTGTATTAATATTGGGGTGTGTAAGAATGTTTGGGTGTGTATGAATGTTGGGGTGTGTAAGAATGTTGGGGTGTGTACGAATGTTGGGGTGTGTATGAATATTGGGTTCTGTGAGAATATTGGGATGTGTAAGAATGTTGGGGTGTGTAGGAATATTGGGGTGTGTAAGAATATTGGGGTGTTTAAGAATATTGGGGTGTGTATGAATATTGGGGTGTGTAAGAATATTGGGGTGAGTAGGAATATTGGGGTGAGTAGGAATATTGGGGTGTGTAAGAATATTGGGGTGTGTATGAATATTGGGGTGTGTAAGAATATTGGGGTGTGTAAGAATATTGGGGTGTGTAGGAATATTGGGTTCTGTGAGAATATTGGGGTGTGTAGGAATATTGGGGTGTGTCGGAATATTGGGATGTGCAGGAATATTGGGTTCTGTAAGAATATTGGGGTGTGTAGGAACGTTGGGGTGTTCAGGAATGTTGGGGTGTGTCGGAACGTTGGGGTCTGTTGGAACGTTGGGGTATGTTGGACTCTTGGGGTGTTATGGAATATTGGGGCATGTAAGAATATTGGTATTTGTAGGAATGTTGGGGTGTGTAGGAATGTTAGGGTGTTTTGGAATGTTAGGGTGTGTCGGAATGTTGGGGTGTGTCGGAATGTTGGGGTGTGTTGGAATATTTGGGTGTGTCGGAATGTTGGGGTGTGTAGGAATGTTGGGGTGTGTAGGAATATTGGGGTGTGTTGGAATATTTGGGTGTGTCGGAATGTTGGGGTGTGTAGGAATATTGGGGTGTGTAGGAATATTGGGGTGTGCAGGAATATTGGGGTGTGCAGGAATATTGGGGTGTGTCGGAATATTGGGGTGTGTAGGAATGTTGGGGTGTGTAGGAATGTTGGGGTGTGTAGGAATGTTGCGGTGTGTAAGAATGTTGGGGTGTGCAGGAATGTTGGGGTGTGTAGGAATATTGGGGTGTGTAGGAATATTGGGGTGTGTAGGAATATTGGGGTGTGTTGGAATATTTGGGTGTGTAGGAATGTTGGGGTGTGTTGGAATGTTGGGGTGTGTTGGAATATTGGGGTGTGTCGGAATATTGGCGTGTGTAGGAATATTGGGGTGTGTTGGAATATTTGGGTGTGTAGGAATATTGGGGTGTGTTGGAATATTTGGGTGTGTCGGAATGTTGAGGTGTGTCGGAATGTTGGGGTGTGTCGGAATATTTGGGTGTGTAGGAATGTTGGGGTGTGTGGGAATGTTGGGGTGTGTTGGAATGTTGGGGTGTGTTGGAATATTTGGGTGTGTCGGAATGTTGGGGTGTGTCAGAATATTGGGGTGTGTCGGAATATTGGGGTGTGTCAGAATATTAGGGTGTGTCGGAATATTAGGTTGTGTTGGAATATTGGGGTGTGTAGGAATATTGGGGTGTGTCGGAATATTGGGGTGTGTAGGAATATTGGGATGTGTCGGAATATTGGTGTGTGTTGGAATATTGGGTTGTGTTGGAATATTTGGGTGTGTGGGAATGTTGGGGTGTGTGGGAATGTTGGGGTGTGTTGGAATGTTGGGGTGTGTTGGAATATTTGGGTGTGTCGGAATGTTGGGGTGTGTCAGAATATTGGGGTGTGTCGGAATATTGGGGTGTGTCAGAATATTAGGGTGTGTTGGAATATTGGGGTGTGTAGGAATATTGGGGTGTGTCGGAATATTGGGGTGTGTAGGAATATTGGGATGTGTCGGAATATTGGGGTGTGTTGGAATATTGGGGTGTGTAGGAATATTGGGGTGTGTAGGAATATTGGGGTGTGTTGGAATATTGGGGTGTGTTGGAATATTGGGGTGTGTAGGAATATTGGGGTGTGTAGGAATATTGGGGTGTGTAGGAATATTGGGGTGTGTTGGAATATTGGGGTGTGTTGGAATATTGGGGTGTGTTGGAATATTGGGGTGTGTAGGAATATTGGGGTGTGTTGGAATATTGGGGTGTGTAGGAATATTGGGGTGTGTCGGAATGTTGGGGTGTGTTGGAATATTTGGGTGTGTCGGAATGTTGGGGTGTGTAGGAATGTTGGGGTGTGTTGGAATATTGGGGTGTGTCGGAATGTTGGGGTGTGTTGGAATATTTGGGTGTGTCGGAATGTTGGGGTGTGTGGGAATGTTGGGGTGTGTAGGAATGTTGGGGTGTGTGGGAATGTTGGGGTGTGTTGGAATATTGGGGTGTGTTGGAATATTGGGGTGTGTAGGAATATTGGGGTGTGTCGGAATGTTGGGGTGTGTTGGAATATTTGGGTGTGTCGGAATGTTGGGGTGTGTCGGAATGTTGGGGTGTGTAGGAATGTTGGGGTGTGTGGGAATGTTGGGGTGTGTTGGAATGTTGGGGTGTGTTGGAATATTTGGGTGTGTCGGAATGTTGGTGTGTGTTGGAATATTTGGGTGTGTAGGAATGTTGGGGTGTGTGGGAATGTTGGGGTGTGTTGGAATGTTGGGGTGTGTTGGAATATTTGGGTGTGTAGGAATGTTGGGGTGTGTAGGAATGTTGGGGTGTGTAGGAATGTTGGGGTGTTTTGGAATATTGGGATGTGTAGGAATGTTGGGGTGTGTTGGAATATTTGGGTGTGTAGGAATGTTGGGGTGTGTAGGAATGTTGGGGTGTGTAGCAATATTGGGGTGTTTTGGAATATTGGGATGTGTAGGAATGTTGGGGTGTGTAGGAATGTTGGGGTGTGTAGGAATATTGGGGTGTGTCGGAATATTGGGGTGTGTGGGAATGTTGTGGTGTGTTGGAATGTTGGGGTGTGTTGGAATATTTGGGTGTGTAGGAATGTTGGGGTGTGTAGGAATGTTGGGGTGTGTCGGAATATTGGGGTGTGTGGGAATGTTGGGGTGTGTTGGAATGTTCGGGTGTGTTGGAATATTTGGGTGTGTAGGAATGTTGGGGTGTGTAGGAATGTTGGGGTATTTTGGAATATTGGGATGTGTAGGAATGTTGGGGTGTGTTGGAATATTTGGGTGTGTAGGAATGTTGGGGTGTGTAGGAATGTTGGGGTGTGTAGGAATATTGGGGTGTGTTGGAATATTTGGGTGTGTATTAAATCTGGGGTGTGAAGGATTATTGGTGTTTATAAGAATATTGGGATGTGTTGGAATATTGGGGTGTGTTGGAATATTGGGGTGTGTTGGAATATTGGGGTGTGTTGGAATATTGGGGTGTGTTGGAATATTGGGGTGTGTTGGAATATTGGGGTGTGTTGGAATATTGGGGTGTGTTGGAATGTTGGGGTCTGTCGGAATGTTGGGGTCTGTCGGAATGTTGAGGTGTGTTGGAATGTTGAGGTGTGTAGGAATGTTGGGGTGTGTTGGAATGTTGAGGTTTGTTGGAATGTTGAGGTGTGTTGGAATGTTGGGGTTTGTAGGAATGTTGGGGTGTGTAGGAATGTTGGGGTGTGTAGGAATGTTGGGGTGTGTAGGAATGTTGGGATGTGTAGGAATGTTGGGGTGTGTAGGAATGTTGGGGTGTGTAGGAATGTTGGGATGTGTAGGAATGTTAGGGTGTGTAGGAATGTTGGGGTGTGTCGGAATGTTGGGGTGTGTAGGAATGTTGGGGTGTGTTGGAATATTGGGATGTGTAGGAATGTTGGGGTGTGTTGGAATATTGGGATGTGTAGGAATGTTGGGGTGTTTTGGAATATTGGGATGTGTCGGAATGTTGGGGTGTGTAGGAATGTTGGGGTGTGTTGGAATGTAGGGATGTGTAGGAATAATGGGGTGTGTAGGAATGTTGGGATGTGTAGGAATGTTTGGGTGTGTAGGAATGTTGTGGTGTGCAGGAATGTTGTGGTGTGCAGGAATATTGGGGTGTGTCGGAATAATGGGGTGTGTAGGAATGTTGGGTGTGTAGGAATATTGGGGTGTGTAGGAATGTTGGGGTGTGTCGGAATATTGGGGTGTTTTTGGAATGTTGGGGTGTGTCGGAATGTTGGGGTGTGTCGGAATGTTGGGGTGTGTTGGAATATTTGGGTGTGTCGGAATGTTGGGGTGTGTCGGAATGTTGGGGTGTGTCGGAATGTTGGGGTGTGTTGGAATATTTGGGTGTGTCGGAATGTTGGGGTGTGTCGGAATGTTGGGGTGTGTCGGAATGTTGGGGTGTGTTGTAATATTTGGGTGTGTAGGAATGTTGGGGTGTGTAGGAATGTTGGGGTCTGTCGGAATATTGGGATGTGTCGGAATAATGGGGTGTGTTGGAATGTTGGGGTGTGTTGGAATATTTGGGTGTGTAGGAATGTTGGGGTGTGTAGGAATGTTGGGGTGTTTTGGAATATTGGGATGTGTAGGAATGTTGGGGTGTGATGGAATATTGGGGTCTGTCGGAATGTTGGGGTCTGTAGGAATGTTGGGGTGTTTTGGAATATTGGGATGTGTAGGAATATTGGGGTATGTTGGAATGTTGGGGTCTGTAGGAATGTTGGGGTGTTTTGGAATATTGGGATGTGTCGGAATTTTGGGGTGTGTAGGAATGTTGAGGTGTGTTGGAATATTGGGATGTGTAGGAATGTTGGGGTGTTTTGGAATATTGGGATGTGTCGGAATGTTGGGGTGTGTAGGAATGTTGGGGTGTGTTGGAATGTAGAGATGTGTAGGAATAATGGGGTGTGTAGGAATGTTGGGATGTGTAGGAATGTTTGGGTGTGTAGGAATGTTGTGGTGTGCAGGAATGTTGTGGTGTGCAGGAATATTGGGGTGTGTCGGAATAATGGGGTGTGTAGGAATGTTGGGTGTGTAGGAATATTGGGGTGTGTAGGAATGTTGGGGTGTGTCGGAATATTGGGGTGTGTCGGAATGTTGGGGTGTGTCGGAATGTTGGGGTGTGTTGGAATGTTTGGGTGTGTCGGAATGTTGGGGTGTGTCGGAATGTTGGGGTGTGTCGGAATATTGGGGTGTGTCGGAATGTTGGGGTGTGTCGGAATATTGGGGTGTGTCGGAATGTTGGGGTGTGTCGGAATGTTGGGGTGTGTCGGAATGTTGGGGTGTGTCGGAATGTTGTGGTGTGTCGGAATGTTGGGGTGTGTAGGAATATTGGGATTTGTAGGAATGTTGTGGTGTGTCGGAATAATGGGGTGTGTTGGAATGTTGGGGTGTGTTGGAATATTTGGGTGTGTAGGAATGTTGGGGTGTTTTGGAATATTGGGATGTGTAGGAATGTTGGGGTGTGTTGGAATATTTGGGTGTGTCGGAATGTTGGGGTGTCTCGGAATGTTGGGGTGTGTCGGAATGTTGGGGTGTGTCGGAATGTTGGGGTGTGTTGGAATGTTGGGGTTTGTTGGAATATTTTGGTGTGTAGGAATGTTGGGGTGTGTAGGAATGTTGGGGTGTTTTGGAATATTGGGGTGTGTAGGAATGTTGGGGTGTGTTGGAATATTTGGGTCTGTAGGAATGTTGGGGTGTGTCGGAATGTTGTGGTGTGTCGGAATGTTGGGGTGTGTCGGAATGTTGGGGTGTGTTGGAATATTTGGGTGTGTCGGAATGTTGGGGTGTGTTGGAATATTTGGGTGTGTAGGAATGTTGGGGTGTGTCAGAATATTGGGGTGTGTCGGAATGTTGGGGTGTGTCGGAATGTTGGGGTGTGTTGGAATATTGGGATTTGTAGGAATGTTGAGGTGTGTTGGAATATTGGGATGTGTCGGAATAATGGGGTGTGTTGGAATGTTGGGGTGTGTTGGAATATTTTGGTGTGTAGGAATGTTGGGGTGTGTAGGAATGTTGGGGTGTTTTGGAATATTGGGATGTGTAGGAATGTTGGGGTGTGTTGGAATATTTGGGTGTGTAGGAATGTTGGGGTGTGTAGGAATGTTGGGGTGTTTTGGAATATTTGGGTGTGTAGGAATGTTGGGGTGTGATGGAATATTGGTGTGTGTTGGAATAGTGGGGTGTTTTGGAATGTTGGGGTCTGTCGGAATGTTGGGGTCTGTCGGAATGTTGGGGTGTTTTGGAATATTGGGATGTGTAGGAATGTTGGGGTGTGTTGGAATGTTGGGGTGTGTCGGAATGTTGGGGTGTGTTGGAATATTTGGGTGTGTCGGAATGTTGGGGTGTGTCGGAATGTTGGGGTGTGTCGGAATGTTGGGGTGTGTTGTAATATTTGGGTGTGTAGGAATGTTGGGGTGTGTTGGAATATTGGGATTTGTAGGAATGTTGAGGTGTGTTGGAATATTGGGATGTGTCGGAATAATGGGGTGTGTTGGAATGTTGGGGTGTGTTGGAATATTTGGGTGTGTAGGAATGTTGGGGTGTGTAGGAATGTTGGGGTGTTTTGGAATATTGGGATGTGTAGGAATGTTGGGGTGTGATGGAATATTGGGGTCTGTCGGAATGTTGGGGTCTGTAGGAATGTTGGGGTGTTTTGGAATATTGGGATGTGTAGGAATATTGGGGTATGTTGGAATGTTGGGGTCTGTAGGAATGTTGGGGTGTTTTGGAATATTGGGATGTGTCGGAATTTTGGGGTGTGTAGGAATGTTGAGGTGTGTTGGAATATTGGGATGTGTAGGAATGTTGGGGTGTTTTGGAATATTGGGATGTGTCGGAATTTTGGGGTGTGTAGGAATGTTGAGGTGTGTTGGAATATTGGGATGTGTAGGAATGTTGGGGTGTTTTGGAATATTGGGATGTGTCGGAATGTTGGGGTGTGTAGGAATGTTGGGGTGTGTTGGAATGTAGAGATGTGTAGGAATAATGGGGTGTGTAGGAATGTTGGGATGTGTAGGAATGTTTGGGTGTGTAGGAATGTTGTGGTGTGCAGGAATGTTGTGGTGTGCAGGAATATTGGGGTGTGTCGGAATAATGGGGTGTGTAGGAATGTTGGGTGTGTAGGAATATTGGGGTGTGTAGGAATGTTGGGGTGTGTCGGAATATTGGGGTGTGTCGGAATGTTGGGGTGTGTCGGAATGTTGGGGTGTGTCGGAATGTTGGGGTGTGTCGGAATGTTTGGGTGTGTCGGAATGTTGGGGTGTGTCGGAATGTTGGGGTGTGTCGGAATATTGGGGTGTGTCGGAATGTTGGGGTGTGTCGGAATGTTGGGGTGTGTCGGAATGTTGGGGTGTGTCGGAATGTTGGGGTGTGTTGGAATATTTGGGTGTGTAGGAATGTTGGGGTGTGTCGGAATGTTGGGGTGTGTCGGAATGTTGGGGTGTGTCGGAATGTTGGGGTGTGTCGGAATATTGGGGTGTGTCGGAATGTTGGGGTGTGTCGGAATGTTGGGGTGTGTCGGAATGTTGGGGTGTGTAGGAATATTGGGATTTGTAGGAATGTTGTGGTGTGTCGGAATAATGGGGTGTGTTGGAATGTTGGGGTGTGTTGGAATATTTGGGTGTGTAGGAATGTTGGGGTGTTTTGGAATATTGGGATGTGTAGGAATGTTGGGGTGTGTTGGAATATTTGGGTGTGTCGGAATGTTGGGGTGTGTCGGAATGTTGGGGTGTGTCGGAATGTTGGGGTGTGTCGGAATGTTGGGGTGTGTCGGAATGTTGGGGTGTGTTGGAATGTTGGGGTGTGTTGGAATATTTTGGTGTGTAGGAATGTTGGGGTGTGTAGGAATGTTGGGGTGTTTTGGAATATTGGGATGTGTAGGAATGTTGGGGTGTGTTGGAATATTTGGGTGTGTAGGAATGTTGGGGTGTGTCGGAATATTGGGGTGTGTCGGAATGTTGGGGTGTGTCGGAATGTTGGGGTGTGTCGGAATGTTGGGGTGTGTCGGAATGTTGGGGTGTGTTGGAATATTTGGGTGTGTCGGAATGTTGGGGTGTGTTGGAATATTTGGGTGTGTCGGAATGTTGGGGTGTGTCAGAATATTGGGGTGTGTCGGAATGTTGGGGTGTGTCGGAATGTTGGGGTGTGTTGGAATATTGGGATTTGTAGGAATGTTGAGGTGTGTTGGAATATTGGGATGTGTCGGAATAATGGGGTGTGTTGGAATGTTGGGGTGTGTTGGAATATTTTGGTGTGTAGGAATGTTGGGGTGTGTAGGAATGTTGGGGTGTTTTGGAATATTGGGATGTGTAGGAATGTTGGGGTGTGTTGGAATATTTGGGTGTGTAGGAATGTTGGGGTGTGTAGGAATGTTGGGGTGTTTTGGAATATTTGGGTGTGTAGGAATGTTGGGGTGTGATGGAATATTGGTGTGTGTTGGAATAGTGGGGTGTTTTGGAATGTTGGGGTCTGTCGGAATGTTGGGGTCTGTCGGAATGTTGGGGTGTTTTGGAATATTGGGATGTGTAGGAATATTGGGGTATGTTGGAATGTTGGGGTCTGTAGGAATGTTGGGGTGTTTTGGAATATTGGGATGTGTCGGAATTTTGGGGTGTGTAGGAATGTTGAGGTGTGTTGGAATATTGGGATGTGTAGGAATGTTGGGGTGTGTAGGAATGTTGGGATGTGTAGGAATGTTGGGGTGTGTAGGAATGTTCGGATGTGTAGGAATAATGGAGTGTGTAGGAATGTTGGGGTGTCTTGGAATATTTGGGTGTGTAGGAATGTTGGGGTGTGTCGGAATATTGGGGTGTGTAGGAATGTTGGGGTGTGTAGGAATGTTGGGGTGTGTAGGAATGTTGGGGTGTGTAGGAATGTTGGGGTGTTTTGGAATATTGGGATGTGTAGGAATGTTGGGGTGTGTAGGAATGTTGAGGTGTGTTGGAATATTGGGATGTGTAGGAATGTTGGGGTGTGTTGGAATATTGGGATGTGTAGGAATGTTGGGGTATTTTGGAATATTGGGATGTGTCGGAATGTTGGGGTGTGTTGGAATATTGGGATGTGTAGGAATGTTGGGGTGTGTTGGAATATTGGGATGTGTAGGAATGTTGGGGTGTTTTGGAATATTGGGATGTGTAGGAATGTTGGGGTGTTTTGGAATATTGGGATGTGTAGGAATGTTGGGGTGTGTTCGAATATTTGGGTGTGTAGGAATTTTGGGGTGTTTAGGAATGTTGGGGTGTGTTGGAATATTGGGATGTGTAGGAATAATGGGGTGTGTAAGAATATTGGGGTGCATATTAAAACTGGGGTGTGTCAGAATATTGGTGTTTGTTGGAATATTGGGGTGTGTATTAAAACTGGGGTGTGAAGGAATATTGGTGTTTATAAGAATATTGGGGTTTGTTCTCATATTGGGGTGTGTGTGATGGAATGTTGGGGTGTGAAGGAATATTGGGGTCTGTAGGAATGTTGGGGTGTGTCGGAATATTGGGGTGTGTCGGAATGTTGGGGTGTGTCGGAATGTTGGGGTGTGTAAGAATATTGGGGTTTTTTGGAATATTGGGGTGTGTGTGATGGAATGTTGGGGTGTGAAGGAATATTGAGGTGTTTTGGAATGTTGGGGTGTGTCGGAATATTTGGGTCTGTAGGAATGTTGGGGTCTGTAGGAATGTTGGGGTGTTTTGGAATATTTGGGTGCGTAGGAATGTTGGGGTCTGTAGGAATGTTGGGGTGTTTTGGAATATTTGGGTGCGTAGGAATGTTGGGGTCTGTAGGAATGTTGGGGTGTTTTGGAATATTGGGATGTGTCGGAATGTTGGGGTGTGTAGGAATGTTGGGGTGTGTAGGAATGTTGGGGTGTGTAGGAATGTTGGGATGTGTAGGAATGTTGAGGTGTGTTGGAATATTGGGATGTGTAGGAATAATGGAGTGTGTAGGAATGTTGGGGTGTCTTGGAATATTTGGGTGTGTAGGAATGTTGGGGTGTGTAGGAATATTGGGGTGTGTAGGAATGTTGGGGTGTGTAGGAATATTGGGGTGAGTAGGAATATTGGGGTGTGTAGGAATGTTGGGATGTGTAGGAATGTTGGGGTGTGTCGGAATAATGGGGTGTGTAGGAATATTGGGGTGTGAAGGAATATTGAGTTCTGTTCGATTGTTCGGTCTGTTGGAATATTGGTGTATAGAAATATTCGGTCTGTAGGAATGTTGGGGTGCGTAGGGATGTTGGGATGTTTTTGGAATGTTGAGGTGTGTAGGAATGTTGGGGTCTTCAGGAATGTTGGGTCTTTGGGAATGTTGGCATCTGTCGGAACTTGTGGTGTGTGGGAATGTTGAAGTTTTGAGGAATGTTGGTGTCTGTCGGAATGATGGGGTGTGTAGGAATGTTCTGTCTGTTGGAATGTTGGAGTGCGTAGGAATCTTGGTTTGTGTGGGATGGTTGGGGTTTATAGGAATGTTGGGTCTGTTGGAATGTTGGGTCTGTAGGAATGTTGAGGCCTGTAGGAATATTGGGGTGAGGAAGAATATTGGGGTGTAGGAATATTGGGGTGAGGAAGAATATTGGGGTGTGTCGGAATATTGGGGTGTGTCGGAATATTGGGGTGTGTAGGAATATTGGGGTGTGTCGGAATATTGGGGTGTGTTGGAATATTGGGGTGTGTCGGAATATTGGAATAGAGGTTTTGAAAATCAGGTCGGGGTTCGTTAGGGTGGATGTGGAGAATCTGTTTCCACTTGTGGGTGAGTCCTGAACAAGGGGGTATAAATATATGATAGCCACTAACAGATCAAATAAAGAATTTAGGAGAGATTTCTTTACACACAGAGTGGTGAGAATATGAAACTCACTGCTGCATGGAATGACTGAAGCAGATAATATTTATGCATTTAAAGGGAGGTTTGATGTATCCACAAGGTAGAAGGGAATAGAGGGACACGGGGCAGGGTGGGAAGTGGTAATTCGGGTGGGAGGAGCCTCGTGTGGAGTATAAACACCAACATAGACCAGTTGGCCTATTTCTGTGCTGTAGATTCAACGCTTCTTCCAAAAAAAGCAACTTTCGATTGAACTTTGTGAGTTCAGCAGGTCAGGCTTCTGGGTTACTCAACAGGCCATCTTATATTGTCACAGTGAGCACTGGGGAGAGAGCTCACCCAAACTTCAGGGACTTTAGCCTGGGACCTCACTGTCGGACCTCCTGCACAAGGAGGCTGACGCTGGTGGGCAGTTTTCACCCACTTTTTTGTCTGCCACTATTTGCATGTTCAGCAACTCCCCACCCAAGCTCACCAGATTTATCAAATTCAGTTTCTCAAGCTGCCATCGTGGCACTTTGACCTCATGACCATGGATTGTCTAGTTGAGTACCATCCCCACTAGGTTACTGTAGAAGGTTGGGTTCATGTCCCACTCCAGAGACTTGAGCACAAAATCTAGGCTGACATTCCAGTGCAGTACTGAGAGAGTGCTGCACTGTCAGAGATGCTGTCTTTCGAATGAGATGTTAAACCAATTCTGTCCTCTTAGGTGGACATAACAGATTCCATGGCCACTATTTGAAGAAGAGCAGGGCAGTTCTCCCTGGTGTCCTGGCCAATATGTATCCCTCTGCCAACATCACTAAAACAGATTACTTGGTTATTATCACATTGCTGTTTGTGGGATCTTGCTGTGCGAAAATGGGATGCCACGTTTCCTACATTACAACAGTGACTACACTTCAAAAGTACTTCATTGGCTGAAAAGTTCTTTGGGACGTCCTGAGGTCGTGAAAGTGCTATATAAATGCAAGTCTTTCTTTCGTACCTGTGATGGTATGTAGGGTGTTAGTGGACAGACTCGGTGGTATATTGGTGATTTAATGTTACCAGATTAACTGATAGAGTCCTCTGTATTGTAACTCCTCCACATCTTCATCAATCAGATGCAGGAGCAAAATTGGTGACTAGGCTCCGTGACAAAATCATGTTGCCAATTCACTCAGACTTGTTTGATCCACCAACAGCGTGGCTTTCTTCGAGGCACCCATTATGGCCAACCTTCCCTGAATCCTTTGCCTTTTCCTTACCAATTCGCTGGTGTGAAGAGTGGGCGCCAGATTGCTCCTATACATCACCATATCGTCTCCGATGCTACAGACCGTCAACCAGGATTCAACTGGCCACATCGTAGTTGGGCGTCTCTCTACTGCTCGCACTCTACAGGGACAGTGTGGCTCAAATCCTCACCTTTGTGACGATGACAAATGTCCTTGAGGGCAAAAAGAAACCAAGTCATATATCCTTGAATCGTGCCCGCTGACCGAACTATCTGGGGGCCTAAGCACATTGCGTGCTGGTGACACCGATGCTTTAAGATTGCTGGAATTATACACAAAGTCTGCATACGCTAAATAAATAATAACTGATAGACGTATATGAAATATTAAATTATATGGATAATATAAACCCTGAATATTATTTCAAGATAAGCCAGGATAATAGGGACAAAGGAGCTAAATATCAATGAGTGAAAAGTGAATTTAAAACAAATATTAGAAAGAACTTTGTCCCAAAGAGTGCAAAATGTTTGGGATAATCCACTAGGCAGAGTACTGGAGGCAGAAAGTTTTGGGGATCTTTGAAATACAATGGATGCTGCGATGGGAGATTTCTAGTACTGGAGGGATGAGCTTCGAAGGGTGACGGGGTGTAGCTGACCGATATGCTAGCTTATTCACATTATATATATTCCAACAGTGCAGAGCAACCCATTCAAGAGATAGGGCCGACCAAAATGGGTAAAAGAAGAGGCAGTGACAGCCTTGATTACAGAGCTGTAAAAACTCAACTATTACGTTCAACAAATCCCATCTTTCTATTCACCAGCAGTGTGAGGACCCAATAGTCCTTGTCGATCCGAGGACAATTAGAGCTTTCAAGACTGAGATCATTAGATTTTTGTTGGTATCAAAGGATATGGAGCAAAGGCAGGAAAATGGAGTTGAGGTGCAGATCAGTCATGATCTAATTGGATGGCGGAGCAGGCTCGAGGGGCTGAATGGCCTACTCCCGTTCCTATGTTCCCTGTTTGTAGGTCGGGGCAAGGACCTGTATTATTAACACAGATATGCATTCCATGGTGTGACAGGTCATACTGTATCTTCATAAGCAGCAGACCATCCCTACACCTCAGTTTGGTAACTGGCAGCAACACTCTCTGTCTTGCTGGTGGTCCCACACCTGCAGTCCCCACTGCCATAGGTGAAGTCTCCTAACTGGGCTTGCCAAGTCCAAAACCAGACAGGAGGAAAGAAGGGGAAATCAATCATGGCTTAGGTTGTGGTGGACATGAGATTTCACTGGGAACCTTATTAATTAATGCCTCCATATCAGAAGCAATTAGAAGAACTAGATTTCTGTTTTATGAAGCAGGCTTTTGGTGTCTGGTTTACATTTTAGGAATTTCTGGACAACGCGCTGGACAACCAGTCAGGCGGCTGGCACCACTGGTTCAGGGTTTGCCCGACAGTGAGGTGTACTAATGCTCTTCTTTTGATTGTCCCCAGGTGGCCAACTTGCTTCGCTTGTTCCAGATTCCCCAGATCAGCTATGCCTCCACCAGCGCCAAGCTGAGCGACAAGTCGCGCTACGATTACTTTGCACGGACTGTACCTCCAGATTTCTACCAGGCGAAAGCCATGTCTGACATCCTGCGCTTCTTCAACTGGACCTACATCTCCACCGTGGCGTCTGAGGGTGACTACGGCGAGACGGGCATCGACGCCTTCGAGCAGGAGGCTCGTTCCAGGAACATCTGCATCGCCACCTCTGAGAAGGTTGGGCGCTCCATGAACCAGATGACGTACGACAGGGTCATCAAAGCTCTGATGCAGAAGCCCAACGCCAAAGTGGTGGTCCTGTTCACAAAGAGCGAGGATGCTCGGGAGCTGCTGGCCGCAGCCCACAGGCTTAACGTGTCCTTCATGTGGGTGGCCAGCGACGGCTGGGGCGCCCTGGAGAACGTGGTCAAAGGCAGCGAGCAGGCAGCCAATGGGGCCATAACTATCGAGCTCGCAGCTTACCCCATCAAGGAGTTTGCAACCTATTTCGTCAACCTCAACCCTTACAACAACAGTAGGAATTCCTGGTTTAGGGAGTTCTGGGAACAGAAGTTCCATTGCAGCTTCAGGTCACTGGACTGCGGGAAGAACTCCCTCAAGAAAGTGAAGTTTGAGCAGGAGTCAAAGATCATGTTTGTGTTGAATGCGGTGTATGCCATGGCTCAGGCCCTTCACAACATGCAACGGGCCCTCTGTCCCAACACCACCAGGATCTGTGAGAACATGAGGCCCGTGAATGGGAAGAGGTTTTACAAGGATTACATCATAAAAGTTCACTTTGATGGTAAATGAGTTCTTTCTTCTTACTTCATTTCAGTAAAGAAAAAGGAAGAACTTGCATTTCTATAGCACCTTCCACGACCTCAGGACGTTCCAAAGCGCTTTACAGCCAATTAATTACTTTTGAAGTGTAGTCACTGTTGTAACGTAGGGAAACATGGCAGCCAATCTGCGCACAGCAAGATCCCACAAACAGCAACGCGATAAATGAGATAGTCTGTTTTAGTGATGTTGGTTGAGGGATAAATATTGGCCTGCTCTTCTTCGAAATACTGCCATAGGATCTTTTACATCCACCCGAGAGGGCGGACGGGGCCTCGATTTAACATTTCATCCGAAAGACGGCACCTCCGACAGTGCAGCACTCCCTCAGTTCAGCACTGGAGTGCACTCCCTGTTTCACCGAACGTGTGCAGGCCGTGTCTTTCCTATTGGCTCATTTGCTGAGCACACGGGCCGTAGCGTGAATATGAGGCTAGATTTATCCGGGTAGTGGGATAGGGATGGAACACGTGGCATGGAAAGGGTGAGCAAGAGCCATGAGTGGGATAGAAAATCAAGCAGGAGCAGGATAGTTGTGATAACAGTGAAATCCAGTTGAACTTGGTAAGTGCACTGCCCAGTGTGGAACTGAGCCATGCAGACCACAAGGGAAGACCCAGATCCCAGGACTGTGCTGAATAAGCTGATGTCAGTGGGGGCATGACAATTTGCCTCAGTACCCCAGGACTAGGGAGGGGAAAAATCAGGCTGTACTTGCCCTCCTGATCACTATCCCATGACCCCTGCTGGAAAGTATACTGCATTTACAGTCGAATAGCCCACCAACACTCTCCGTCCAGACTCGCTCCTGAAGAATGACCATTTGGGTGAGGTTCTACTGGGCAGACAATCGCACAGGACACCGTCAAGTTTGGAAAGATTAGGAGAGGAGGGGAGATCAATCAAGAAGTGTTGTTCAGGTGATGCTAAATTTGGGTTTTAAAAGTCTGCAGGTTGTAGGGTTGACTCAGGAAAATAATTCTGGGAAAATGCATTCACAGAGTGGATGGTTTGATGAACTTTGGTTTCAACACAGCAAGGATCCCATCACCTACAGTCTGATCCCATGCTTGCTATAATCTCACTGAGTTAATTTATTTGAGAGACCCTGTTGATCTGTTCTCTTCTCTTTTCCCCCCAGCTCCTTTTAGACCTCACGCTACGCACAGCGAAATCCGATTTGATTCGTATGGAGATGGAATCGGCCGATACAATATCTTCAACTTCCAGTCTAAAGGTGGGAGGTACGCCTATCAGAAGGTTGGGTACTGGGGAGAAGATCTCACACTGAACACCAGCTTGATTCCCTGGGCCAAGTCATCCATCCCAACATCTCAGTGCAGTGACCCCTGTGCCAAGAACGAAGTTAAGAGCATGCAGCCCGGAGATGTCTGCTGTTGGCTCTGCATTGCCTGCCAACCTTATCAGTTTCTCTACGATGAATTCACTTGTGTGGACTGTGGGCCTGGAAGGTGGCCCGCTGAGGATCTCAGCACCTGCTACGACCTTCCCGAAGAGTATATCAAATGGGAAGACGCTTGGGCCATTGGACCCATCACTATTTCCTGCCTGGGCATCATTTCTACCATCTGTGTGTTTGGGATCTTCGTTAAAAACAATGACACCCCAGTGGTGAAGGCGTCGGGACGAGAGCTCTGTTACATCCTTCTCATTGGGGTCCTGATGTGCTACAGCATGACCTTAATCTTCATTGCCAAGCCCTCGACCGCAGTGTGCACCTTGCGCCGCTTGGGATTGGGATCTTCCTTTGCGGTTTGCTACTCGGCCCTGCTCACCAAGACGAACCGCATCGCCAGAATCTTCAACGGCGTAAAAGATGGGACGCAGAGGCCACGATGCATCAGCCCAACTTCCCAGGTGGTGATCTGCTTGGCACTGATCTCTTGCCAATTGATTGTCATCGCCGTGTGGCTTGTGGTGGAAACGCCCGGTACCAGAAAGGAGACGACGCCCGAGAAACGGGACATTGTCACTCTCAAGTGCAACACCAAGGAGTCCAGCATGCTCACCTCGTTGACATACACCGTGGTTCTCATCGTGCTCTGCACTGTGTACGCCTTTAAAACCAGGAAGTGCCCTGAGAATTTCAACGAAGCCAAGTTTATTGGGTTCACCATGTACACCACATGCATCATTTGGCTGGCCTTCCTGCCAATCTTCTACGTCACCTCCAGCGACTACAGGGTAAGCAATGCACCATGACCCTTATTCTACCAGTGGGGAACCAAACCTGAACTAGCCCAACCTCTCATTACTGAGTTCTTGAATTACTTGTCAGCTGCCTCAAGTTTTGGAGACTGTTCTCATTTTTACCCCATAGTCCTGAGCCCCAATCTCAGCCCTCTTGTGCTCCAATTTTCTAAATTGTGCACGGAATATTTAATCATTTACAAATCCTCATGGTCCACAAGATATGGCTCACCTCTGGCACTTTCCTGCAGGGCCTGTCATTTGCCCCTCCCCTGGTGTTACTCTGGTTTTCTCTGCCCTGTTCCCCTGTCTGTGACTCAACCTGATCCCCTATCGACCCACTGTTTTTTCTAAATTTGTGCTCGTTGATGTGAGGTATGAGAGCGCTGGGGAAATGGAACTCTTCCATTTTCAGGCACCTAGTGTGAGCATCAAGCATTCCTACATCAGGCATGGCACAGCCAGAATTAGAGCTGAGCTCCCTCTACCCCACCCTACAATGTTCCTGAGACCTAAGCTTGGAAGAGCAACCATGCTGTACTAACATTTTTTCCTACTTCCCACACCAGCCATCCTGTGTGCTCTCTGAACGAGATCGCCAAGGAGTGCGGAGTTAGAGACGGCTTTGTGCTGTAGGTCCATGCCTGCTAAGAACTGGATTGAGACTGCCCAAAATCATCTCCCATTGGACCCTTACGGCAGCAGACAGAGGAGAATTTCATCCCATCAGTCTGATTCCAAGTCCCATTGGGAAAAGCTAGTGTTTAATCCATTGTTCTGTACAGGGCCCCCACTCACTGGTTTAATTCTGCTACAACTCACTTACACTCTCCTGGTAGTGACTCTGCTGATGTTCTATCACCCTCTTTGCCTGTTTGTGGTTCTACTTTCATCTTCCATTGCACCCTCCATACCTCTTGAACCTCCCTGGTCTCCCCTTCACTGGACTTGACTCTGGACTGCTCCTCCCTCTCCCCCTAATTTTGACTTTGTATGGCTCTGCTCCAATTATGACTCCACCTGGTCTTGTTTGCCCTCTTCGCCAGTTAAGTCTCTACCTGGCCTCCTCTACCATCTCCCCATGTATGACCCTGTGACGTCCTCTACCTATTCCCCATGTATGACCCTGTGACGTCCTCTACCCATTCCCCATGTATGACACTGTGACCTCCTCTACCCTCTTCCCCTGTATAACTCTGACTGACCTCCTCTACCCTCTCCCCCTGTATAACTCTGACTGACCTCCTCTACCCTCTCCCCCTGTATAACTCTGACTGACCTCCTCTACCCTCTCCCCCTGTATAACTCTGACTGACTTTCTCTACCCTCTCCCTGTGTATAACTCTGACTGACCTTCTCTACCCTCTCCCCCTGTATAACTCTGACTGACCTCCTCTACCCTCTCCCCCTGTATAACTCTGACTGACCTTCTCTACCCTCTCCCCCTGTATAACTCTACTTGACCTAATCTACTGCCCTGAGAAAGTTGTGATGGGGCTTCTGGGTTTGGTGCAACTGAGTGACTTGGTAGGCCACTTCAAAGGGCAGTTAAGGAGAGTCAATCACATTGGTGTGGGATTGGAGACACATATAGGTCACATACAGGGCCTTTCACATCCTCAGGACGTCTCAATGTCAATGGATTGCTTTGGAAGTGCAGTCACTGTTGTTTTGAAGGTAAATACACCATCCAGTTTGCACACAGCAAGATCCCACAAACAGCAAATGAAATAAATGACCAGTTAAATCTGTTGTGGTGGTGTTGGTTGAGAGATGAATGAGAACTCCCTACTTTTCTTTGGGAAAGTGACAGGACATCTTTTACACCTACCTGAACAGGCAGCGAGGCCTCAGTTTAACATCCTACCCGAAAGATGCCACTTCTAACAATACAGCACTCCATCAAAGCAACACTGAAGTGCTGGCCTCAATTATATGCTCAAATCCAGTAGTGGGAATTCGCCCACAGCCTTTGGACTCAGGTGAAGCTTGACAGCTGGGCCAAGGTTGGCACTTACAGCAGACCCCTCAATCCTAACAAGTTATAAACGACACGAGTCTGAGAGACTCTCGGGCTTGAAAGAAAGAATTACTGTCGACAGCCTGAACAATCAGTGAAAGTGCAGCCTGTGATCCTGTAACAATAACACTGAGAATGACTCTTATCAAAAGGTAACAACTGAAAGGACTTATTAAAAAATTTTGTGGTCCACGAAACATAGTCTGATATAACACACTCCTCACTATAACAGTCCAATATAACATAGTCTCTGATATAACACACCCCTCACTATAACAGTCCAATAGTTCACCGTCTCTGATATAACACACCCCTCACTGTAACAGTCCAATATACCATAGTCTCTGGTATAACACACTCCTCACTATAACAGTCCAATAAACCATATTCTCCGAAAAACACACCCCGCACGATAACAGTCCAGTAGTTCACAGTCTCTGATATAACACACTCCTCACTATAACAGTCCAATATAAAATAGTCTCTGATATAACACACCCCTCACTATAACAGTCCAATATAATATAGTCTCTGATATAACACACCCCTCACTATAACAGTCCAATAAACCATATTCTCTGAAATAACACACCCCTCACGATAACAGTCCAATAAACCATATTCTCTGACATAACACACCCCTCACGATAACAGTCCAATAAACCATATTCTCTGAAATAACACACCCCTCACGATAACAGTCCAATAAACCATATTCTCTGATATAACACACCCCTCACTATAACAGTCCAATATACCACAGTCTCTGATATAACACACCCCTCACCATAACAGTCCAATATATCATAGTCTCTGATATAACACACCCCTCACTATAACAGTCCAATATACCACAGTCTCTGATAGAACACACCCCTCACTATAACAGTCCAATATAACATAGTCTCTGATATAACACACCCCTCACTATAACAGTCCAATAATCTATAGTCTCTGATATGACACACCCCTCACTATAACAGTCCAATATAACATAGTCTCTGATATAACACACACCTCACCATAACAGTCCAATAGTTCACAGTCTCTGATATAACACACCCCTCACTATAACAGTCCAATATAGCATAGTCTCTGATATAACACACCCCTCACTATAACAGTCCAATAATCAAAAGTCTCTGATATAACACACCCCTCACTATAACAGTCCAATATAACATTGTCTCTGATATAACACACCCCTCACTATAACAGTCCAATAGTTCACAGTCTCTGATATAACACACTCCTCACCATAACAGTCCAATATAACATAGTCTCTGATATAACACACCCCTCACTGTAACAGTCCTATATAACATAGTCTCTGATATAACACACCCCTCACTATAACAGTCCAATAGTTCACAGTCTCTGATATAACACACCCCTCACAATAACAGTCCAATAGTTCACAGTCTCTGATATAACACACTCCTCACTACAACAGTCCAATATAGCATCGTCTCTGATATAACACACCCCTCACTATAACAGTCCAATAATCTATAGTCTCTGATATAACACAACCCTCACTATAACAGTCCAATAGTTCACAGTCTCTGACATAACACACCCCTCACTATAACAGTCCAATATACCACAGTCTCTGATATAACACACCCTTCACTATAACAGTCCAATATAACATAGTCTCTGATATAACACACCCCTCACTATTACAGTCCAATAGTTCACAGTCTCTGATATAACACACTCCTCACTATAACAGTTCAATATAGCATAGTCTCTGATATAACACACCCCTCACTATAACAGTCCAATATATCATAGTCTCTGATCAAACACACTCCTCACTATAACAATCAAATAGTTCACAGTCTCTGATATCACACACTCCTCACTATAACAGTCCAATATAACATAGTCTCGGATATAACACACCCCTCACTGTAACAGTCCAATAAACCATATTCTCTGATATAACACACCCCTCACTATAACAGTCCAATAAACCATATTCTCCGATATAACACACCCCTCACTGTAACAGTCCAATAAACCATATACTCTGATATAACACACCCCTCACTATAAAAGTCCAATAAACCATATTCTCCGATATAACACACCCCTCACTATAACAGTCCAATAGTTCACAGTCTCTGATATAACACACCCCTCACCATAACAGTCCAATATACCACAGTCTCTGATATAACACACCCCTCACTATAACGGTACGATATACCATAGTCTCTGATATAACACACCCCTCACTATAATGGTACGATATACCATAGTCTCTGATATAACACACACCTCACTATAACAGTCCAATATATCATAGTCTCTGATCTGACACACCCCTCACTATAACGGTACGATATACCACAGTCTCTGATATAACACACCCCTCACTATAACAGTCCAATATACCATAGTCTCTGATATAACACACACCTCACCATAACAGTCCAATAGTTCACAGTCTCTGATATAACACACCCCTCACTATAACAGTCCAATAATCTATAGTCTCTGATATAACACACCCCTCACTATAACAGTCCAATAATCTATAGTCTCTGATATAACACACCCCTCACTATAACAGTCCAATAGTTCACAGTCTCTGATATAACACACCCCTCACTATAACAGTCCAATATAGCATAGTCTCTGATATAACACACCCCTCACTATAACAGTCCAATAATCAAAAGTCTCTGATATAACACACCCCTCACGATAACAGTCCAATATAACATTGTCTCTGATATAACACACCCCTCACTATAACAGTCCAATAGTTCACAGTCTCTGATATAACACACTCCTCACTATAACAGTCCAATATAACATAGTCTCTGATATAACACACCCCTCACTGTAACAGTCCAATATAACATAGTCTCTGATATAACACACCCCTCACTATAACAGTCCAATATAACATAGTCTCTGATATAACACACCCCTCACTATAACAGTCCAATAATCAAAAGTCTCTGATATAACACACCCCTCACGATAACAGTCCAATATAACATAGTCTCTGATATAACACACCCCTCACTATAACAGTCCAATATACCACAGTCTCTGATATAACACACCCCTCACTATAACAGTCCAAAATATCATAGTCTCTGATATAACACACTCCTCACTGTAACAGTCCAATATAAGATAGTCTCTGATATAACACACCCCTCACTATAACAGTCCAATATAACATAGTCTCTGATATAACACACCCCTCACTATAACAGTCCAATATACCACAGTCTCTGATATAACACACCCCTCACTATAACAGTCCAATATATCATAGTCTCTGATAGAACACACCCCTCACTATAACAGTCCAATATATCATAGTCTCTGATCTAACACACTCCTCACTATAACAATCAAATAGTTCACAGTCTCTGATATCACACACTCCTCACTATAACAGTCCAATATAACATAGTCTCTGATATAACACACCCCTCACTGTAACAGTCCAATAAACCATATTCTCTGATATAACACACCCCTCACTATAACAGTCCAATAAACCATATTCTCCGATATAACACACCCCTCACTGTAACAGTCCAATAAACCATATTCTCTGATATAACACACCCCTCACTATAACAGTCCAATAAACCATATTCTCCGATATAACACACCCCTCACTGTAACAGTCCAATAAACCATATTCTCCGATATAACACACCCCTCACTGTAACAGTCCAATATACCATAGTCTCTGATATAACACACACCTCACTATAACAGTCCAATATAACATAGTCTCTGATATAACACACCCCTCACTATAACAGTCCAATAATCTATAGTCTCTGATATGACACACCCCTCACTATAACAGTCCAATAGTTCACAGTCTCTGATATAACACACCCCTCACTATAACAGTCCAATAATCTATAGTCTCTGATATAACACACCCCTCACTATAACAGTCCAATATACCACAGTCTCTGATATAACACACCCCTCACTATAACGGTACGATATACCATAGTCTCTGATATAACACACACCTCACTATAACAGTCCAATAGTTCACAGTCTCTGATATAACACACCCCTCACTATAACAGTCCAATATAGCATAGTCTCTGATATAACACACCCCTCACTATAACAGTCCAATAATCAAAAGTCCCTGATATAACACACCCCTCACGATAACAGTCCAATATAACATTGTCTCTGATATAACACACCCCTCACTATAACAGTCCAATAGTTCACAGTCTCTGATATAACACACTCCTCACTATAACAGTCCAATATAACATAGTCTCTGATATAACACACCCCTCACTGTAAACAGTCCAATATAACATAGTCTCTGATATAACACACCCCTCACTATAACAGTCCAATATAACATAGTCTCTGATATAACACACCCCTCACTATAACAGTCCAATAATCAAAAGTCTCTGATATAACACACCCCTCACGATAACAGTCCAATATAACATAGTCTCTGATATAACACACCCCTCACTATAACAGTCCAATATACCACAGTCTCTGATATAACACACCCCTCACTATAACAGTCCAAAATATCATAGTCTCTGATATAACACACTCCTCACTGTAACAGTCCAATATAAGATAGTCTCTGATATAACACACCCCTCACTATAACAGTCCAATATAACATTGTCTCTGATATAACACACCCCTCACTATAACAGTCCAATAGTTCACAGTCTCTGATATAACACACTCCACACTATAACAGTCCAATATAACATAGTCTCTGATATAACACACCCCTCACTGTAACAGTCCTATATAACATAGTCTCTGATATAACACACCCCTCACTATAACAGTCCAATAGTTCACAGTCTCTGATATAACACACCCCTCACAATAACAGTCCAATAGTTCACAGTCTCTGATATAACACACTCCTCACTACAACAGTCCAATATAGCATCGTCTCTGATATAACACACCCCTCACTATAACAGTCCAATAATCTATAGTCTCTGATATAACACAACCCTCACTATAACAGTCCAATATACCACAGTCTCTGATATAACACACCCTTCACTATAACAGTCCAATATAACATAGTCTCTGATATAACACACCCCTCACTATTACAGTCCAATAGTTCACAGTCTCTGATATAACACACTCCTCAAAATAACAGTCCAATATAGCATAGTCTCTGATATAACACACCCCTCACTATAACAGTCCAATATATCATAGTCTCTGATCTAACACACTCCTCACTATAACAATCAAATAGTTCACAGTCTCTGATATCACACACTCCTCACTATAACAGTCCAATATAACATAGTCTCTGATATAACACACCCCTCACTGTAACAGTCCAATAAACCATATTCTCTGATATAACACACCCCTCACTATAACAGTCCAATAAACCATATTCTCCGATATAACACACCCCTCACTGTAACAGTCCAATAAACCATATTCTCTGATATAACACACCCCTCACTATAACAGTCCAATAAACCATATTCTCCGATATAACACACCCCTCACCATAACAGTCCAATATACCACAGTCTCTGATATAACACACCCCTCACTATAACGGTACGATATACCATCGTCTCTGATATAACACACACCTCACTATAACAGTCCAATATATCATAGTCTCTGATCTGACACACCCCTCACTATAACGGTACAATATACCATAGTCTCTGATATAACACAACCCTCACTATAACAGTCCAATATATCATAGTCTCTGATATAACACACTCCTCACTATAACGGTACGATATACCATAGTCTCTGATATAACACACCCCTCACTATAACAGTCCAATATAACATAGTCTCTGATATAACACACCCCTCACTATAACAGTCCAATATACCATAGTCTCTGATATAACACACCCCTCACTATAACAGTCCAATATACCATAGTCTCTGATATAACACACCCCTCACTATAACAGTCCAATATACCATAGTCTCTGATATAACACACCCCTCACTATAACAGTCCAATATAACATAGTCTCTGATATAACACACTCCTCACTATAACAGTCCAATATAACATAGTCTCTGATATAACACACCCCTCACTATAACAGTCCAATATAACATAGTCTCTGATATAAGACACCCCTCACTATAACAGTCCAATATACTATAGTCTCTGATATAACACACCCCTCACTATAACAGTCCAATATACTATAGTCTCTGATATAACACACCCCTCACTATAACAGTCCAATATACTATAGTCTCTGATATAACACACCCCTCACTATAACAGTCCAATATACCATAGTCTCTGATATAACACACCCCTCACTATAATGGTACGATATACCATAGTCTCTGATATAACACACCCCTCACTATAACGGTACGATATACCATAGTCTCTGATATAACACACCCCTCACTATAATGGTACGATATACCATAGTCTCTGATATAACACACCCCTCACTATAACAGTCCAATATACCATAGTCTCTGATATAACACACTCCTCACTATAACGGTACAATATACCATAGTCTCTGATATAACACACCCCTCACTATAACAGTCCGATATATCATAGTCTCTGATATAACACACCCCTCACTATAACAGTCCAATATATCATAGTCTCTGATATAACACACCCCTCACTATAACAGTCCAATATATCATAGTCTCTGATATAACACACTCCTCACTATAACAGTCCAATAGTTCACAGTCTCTGATATAACACACCCCTCACTATAACAGTCCAATATACCATAGTCTCTGATATAACACACCCCTCACTATAACAGTCCAATATAACATAGTCTCTGATATAACACACTCCTCACTATAACAGTCCAATATAACATAGTCTCTGATATAACACACCCCTCACTATAACAGTCCAATATAACATAGTCTCTGATATAACACACCCCTCACTATAACAGTCCAATATACTATAGTCTCTGATATAACACACCCCTCACTATAACAGTCCAATATACTATAGTCTCTGATATAACACACCCCTCACTATAACAGTCCAATATACCATAGTCTCTGATATAACACACCCCTCACTATAACAGTCCAATATACCATAGTCTCTGATATAACACACTCCTCACTATAACAGTCCAATATACTATAGTCTCTGATATAACACACCCCTCACTATAACAGTCCAATATACCATAGTCTCTGATATAACACACCCCTCACTATAATGGTACGATATACCATAGTCTCTGATATAACACACCCCTCACTATAACGGTACGATATACCATAGTCTCTGATATAACACACCCCTCACTATAATGGTACGATATACCATAGTCTCTGATATAACACACCCCTCACTTTAACGGTACAATATACCATAGTCTCTGATATAACACACCCCTCACTATAACGGTACGATATACAACTGTTTCTAATATCTAACATAGATAACTGAGTCTTCAGGAACAACATTCAATCTGAATGTCAGCATGCATGACCTGACCTCAAAAGCAGACTGTTTCTAACCTCTATACAGGCATGCACTGTCTGGTATATTCACATTCTTATAATTCTAAGCTTTTACTACAGAGCTAATATAAAATGGAGCCTAATATGAAAGGATTCTTTTTGTACAAAATGCATCCCTTTACTATCTCTCCATCTTGATCTCTAACACCCAACTAATGAGTTGTCCCTCTCTTTCGAGTGGCCCCTGCTTTTTATTCCCGATGTCCCTTCCATCTGCCAGGCCAGTACATGACTGAAATTCCAGTTTCCACCACTATCCGTCTTCCAGATGAGATGTTAAACCAAGGCCTCGTCTGCCTATTCAGCTGGACTTAAAAATCCCACGGCACTATTTGAAGAAGAGCAGAGGAATTCTTCTCGGTGTCCTGGCCAATATTCATCCTTCAGCCAACACACAGATTAACTGGTTATTCATCTCACTGATCAAAGAATCATAGAATGATACATCACGGAAGGAGGCCATTCAGCCCATCGTACCTGTGCCGGCTCTTTGAATGTTAGTCCCACTGCCCTGCTCTTTCCTTATAACCCTGTACATTTTTGCCCTTCAAATATTTATCCAATTCCCTTTTGAAAGTTACTATTGAATCTGCTTCCTCCACCCTTTCAGGCAGTGCATTCCAGATCATCACAACTCGCTGAGTAAAATTATGTTTCCTCATGTCGCCTCTGGTCCTTTTGCCAATTATCTTAAATCCACTGGTTACTGACCCTTCTGCCACTGGAAACAGTTTCTCCTTATTTACTCTATCAAAACCCCTCATGATTTTGAATACCTCTATCAAATCTCCTCTTAACCTTCTCTGCTCTAAAGAGAACAACCCCAGTTTCTCCAGTCTCTCCACATAACTGAAGTCCCTCATCCCTGGTACCATTCCAGTGAATCTGCTCTGCACCCTCTCTAAGGCTATGACATCCTTCCTAAACTGTGGTGCCCAGAATTGAACACACTACTCCTGCTGGGACTAAACCAGTGTTTTATAAAGGTTTAGCATAACTTCCTTGGTTTCCTACTGTATGCCTCTACTTATAAAGCCAAGGATCCCATTTGCTTTTTTAACAGTCTTCTCAACTTGTTCTGTCACCTTCAAAGATTTATCTACATACACCCCCAGGTCTCTCTGTTCCCTTTATAATTGTACAATTTAGTGAGATGATTGTGGGATCTTGCTGTGTACAATCTTGCCACCGTGTTACCCTACAAAACAACAGTGACCACATTTTGAAGGCAGTTTACTGGCTGTTAAGCATTTGGGACATACTGAGGATGAGAAAGGCAGTATAGAAATGCAAGCTTTTTCTTAATAGGAAAAAAAGTTATCTTATTGCTGAAAGTCACGTCCTGGACAAGGAGAACGGTCGAACATTTAATCTGTCAAGGGGCAGAAACACCTGAAAAATGTCAATGGTTTTTAACAAGCAGCAGTGTTTGGAGGTGGTCCTGGTTTTGATCTGACTCTGTCTCTCCTCACAGGTCCAGACGACCACCATGTGTATCTCCGTCAGTCTGAGTGGCTCTGTCGTGTTGGGCTGTCTGTTCGCCCCCAAGATCCACATCATCCTCTTCCAGCCCCAGAAAAATGTGGTCACCCACAGGGTGGCAACCAGCCGTTTCAGTGTCACTGGGTCAGCAGCTGTCCAATCACACGGTTAGTATCTCCCTCGGCCACTGCCGAGGCTTCAGGATTTCTCCCTGTCACTGAGTTTGGCCGGATTGGGGGGAGAGGGGTGCAGGTGGAGGGGGAGTGGGGAGTGTAGGTGGAGGGGGAGTGGGGGGTGTAGGTGGAGGGGGAGTGGGGTGTGTAGGTGGAGGGGGAGTGGGGTGTGTAGGTGGAGGGGGAGTGGGGTGTAGGTGGAGGGGGAGTGGGGGTGTAGGTGGAGGGGGAGTGGGGTGTGTAGGTGGAGGGGGAGTGGGGTGTGTAGGTGGAGGGGAGTGGGGTGTGTAGGTGGAGGGGGAGTGGGGGTGTAGGTGGAGGGGAGTGGGGGTGTAGGTGGAGGGGGAGTGGGGGGTGTAGTGGAGGGGGAGTGGGGGTGTAGGTGGAGGGGGAGTGGGGGTGTAGGTGGAGGGGAGTGGGGGGTGTAGGTGGAGGGGGAGTGGGGTGGAGGTGGAGGGGGAGTGGGGTGTGTAGGTGGAGGGGGAGTGGGTGTGTAGGTGGAGGGGGAGTGGGGTGTGTAGGTGGAGGGGGAGTGGGGGGTGTAGGTGGAGGGGAGTGGGGGGTGTAGGTGGAGGGGAGTGGGGGGTGGAGGGGAGTGGGGGGGTGGAGGGGGAGTGGGGGGGTGGAGGGGAGTGGGGGGGTGGAGGGGGAGTGGGGGGGGTGGTGGGGAGTGGGGGGGTGGTGGGGGAGTGGGGGGGTGGTGGGGAGTGGGGGGGTGGTGGGGAGTGGGGGGGTGGTGGGGGAGTGGGGTGTAGGTGGAGGGGGGGCAGGGGGTGTAGGTGGTGGGGGAGGGGAAGTGTAGGTGGTGGGGGAGTGGGGTGTAGGTGGAGGGGAGCGGGGGGTGTAGGTGGAGGGGGAGGGGGGGTGTAGGTGGAGGGGGAGGGGGAGTGTAGGTGGAGAGGAGCGGGGGAGTGTAGGTGGAGGGGGAGGGGGAGTGTAGGTGGAGAGGAGGGGGGGTGGAGGGGAGAGCGGGGTGGAGGTGGAGGGGGAGGGGAGTGTAGGTGGAGAGGAGCGGGGGGGTGTAGGTGGAGGGGAGGGGGGGTGGAGGTGGAGGGGAGAGCGGGGGGGTGTAGGTTGAGGGGAGCGGGGTGTAGGTGGAGGGGAGGGGGGGGATTAGGTGGAGGTGAGCAGGGTGTAGGTGGAGGGGAGGGGGGTGGAGGTGGAGGGGAGGGGGTTGTAGGTGGAGGGAGGGGGTGAAGGTGGAGGGGTGGGGAGTGGAGGTGGAGGGTGAGCGGGGGTGTAGGTGGAGGAGGGAGCAGAGGTTGTAGTGGAGGGGACAGTGGGGAGGTGTAGGTGGAGGGGAGTGGGGTGTAGGTGGAGGGAGGGGATGAAGGTGGAGGGAGCAGGGGGTGTAGGTGGAGGGGAGGGGGGTGGAGGTGGAGGGGTGAGGGGTGTTGGTGGAGGGGTGGGGATGAAGGTGGAGGGGAGCAGGGGGTGTAGGTGGAGGGGAGGGGGGTGGAGGTGGAGGGGTGAGGGATGTTGGTGGAGGGGTGAGGGGTGGAGGTGGAGGGGGAGTGGGGGGTGTAGGTGGAGGGAGCAGAGGTTGTAGGTGGAGGGGGGAGCCGGGGGGTGTAGGTGGAGGGGGGAGCCGGGGGGTGTAGGTGGAGGGGAGGGGGGGATGAAGGTGGAGGGGAGGGGGGTGAAGGTGGAGGGGAGCGGGGGATAAAGGTGGAGGGGAGGGGGGTGAAGGTGGAGGGGTGGGGAGTGGAGGTGGAGGGTGAGCGGGGGGTGTAGGTGGAGGGAGCAGAGGTTGTAGGTGGAGGGGGGAGCCGGGGGGTGTAGGTGGAGGGGGGAGCCGGGGGGTGTAGGTGGAGGGGGAGCAGGGGGTGAAGGTGGAGGGGAGAGCGGGGGGGGTGTAGGTGGAGGGGAGTGGGGTGTAGGTGGAGGGGAGGGGGCTTGTAGGTGGAGGGGGAGCAGGGGTGTAGGTGGAGGGGGAGCAGGGGGGTGTAGGTGGAGGGGGGAGCCGGGGGGTGTAGGTGGAGGGGGGAGCCGGGGGGTGTAGGTGGAGGGGGGAGCAGGGGTGTAGGTGGAGGGGGAGCAGGGGGGTGTAGGTGGAGGGGGAGCCGGGGGGTGTAGGTGGAGGGGGAGCCGGGGGGTGTAGGTGGAGAGGGAGCAGGGGGGTTTAGGTGGAGGGGGAGTGGGGGGTGAAGGTGGAGGGGAGCAGGGGTGTAGGTGGAGGGGGAGCAGGGGGGTGTAGGTGGAGGGGGAGCAGGGGTGTCGGTGGAGGGGGAGCAGGGGGGTGTAGGTGGAGGGGGAGTGGGGGGTGAAGGTGGAGGGGGAGCAGGGGTGTAGGTGGAGGGGGAGCAGGGGGGTGTAGGTGGAGGGGGAGCAGGGGTGTAGGTGGAGGGGGAGCAGGGGGGTGTAGGTGGAGGGGGAGCAGGGGGGTGTAGGTGGAGGGGGAGCAGGGGGTGAAGGTGGAGGGGGAGCAGGGGGTGAAGGTGGAGGGGAGAGCGGGGGGGGGTGTAGGTGGAGGGGAGTGGGGGGAGTAGGTGGAGGGGAGTGGGGGGAGTAGGTGGAGGGGAGTGGGGGGAGAAGGTGGAGGGGAGTGGGGGGAGTAGATGGAGGGGAGTGGGGGGAGTAGGTGGAGGGGGAGCAGGGGGTGTAGGTGGAGGGGGAGCAGGGGGTGTAGGTGGAGGGGGAGAAGGGGGTGAAGGTGGAGGGGAGAGCGGGGGGGGGTGTAGGTGGAGGGGAGTGGGGTGTAGGTGGAGGGGAGGGGGGTTGTAGGTGGTGGGGAGGGGGGTTGTAGGTGGAGGGGAGTGGGGGGAGTAGGTGGAGGGGAGTGGGGGGAGTAGGTGGAGGGGGAGCAGGGGTGTAGGTGGAGGGGAGTCGGGGGAGTAGGTGGAGGGGGACGGGGGGTGTAGGTGGAGGGGAGGGGGGTGTAGGTGGAGGGGAGGGGGGTGGAGGTGGAGGGGAGGGGGGTGGAGGTGGAGGGGTGAGGGGTGTTGGTGGAGGGGTGGGGATGAGGTGGAGGGGAGCAGGGGGTGTAGGTGGAGGGAGCGGAGGTTGTAGGTGGAGGGGAGGGGGGTGGAGGTGGAGGGGTGAGGGGTGTTGGTGGAGGGGTGAGGGGTGGAGGTGGAGGGGTGAGGGGTGGAGTTGGAGGGGGAGTGGGGGGTGTAGGTGGAGGGGAGGGGGGTGTAGGTGGAGGGGAGGGGGGTTGAAGGTGGAGGGGAGGGGGGTTGTAGGTGGAGGGGAGGGGGGTGTAGGTGGAGGGGAGCGGGGGATGAAGGTGGAGGGGAGGGGGGTGAAGGTGGAGGGGTGGGGAGTGGAGGTGGAGGGTGAGCGGGGGGTGTAGGTGAAGGGAGCAGAGGTTGTAGGTGGAGGGGGGAGCCGGGGGGTGTAGGTGGAGGGGGAGCAGGGGTGTAGGTGGAGGGGGAGCAGGGGGGTGTAGGTGGAGGGGAGAGCGGGGGGGGGTGTAGGTGGAGGGGAGTGGGGGGTGTAGGTGGAGGGGAGTGGGGGGAGTAGGTGGAGGGGAGTGGGGGGTGAAGGTGGAGGGGAGTGGGGGGAGTAGGTGGAGGGGAGTGGGTGGAGTAGGTGGAGGGGAGTGGGGGGAGTAGGTGGAGGGGAGTGGGGGGAGTAGGTGGAGGGGAGTGGGGGGAGTAGGTGGAGGGGAGTGGGGGGAGTAGGTGGAGGGGAGTGGGGGGAGTAGGTGGAGGGGAGTGGGGGGAGTAGGTGGAGGGGAGTGGGAGGAGTAGGTGGAGGGGAGTGGGGGGAGTAGGTGGAGGGGGAGCAGGGGGTGTAGGTGGAGGGGGAGCAGGGGGGTGTAGGTGGAGGGGGAGCAGGGGTGTAGGTGGAGGGGGAGCAGGGGGGTGTAGGTGGAGGGGGAGTGGGGGGTGAAGGTGGAGGGGGAGCAGGGGTGTAGGTGGAGGGGGAGAAGGGGGTGAAGGTGGAGGGGAGAGCGGGGGGGGGTGTAGGTGGAGGGGAGTGGGGTGTAGGTGGAGGGGAGGGGGGTTGTAGGTGGAGGGGAGGGGGGTTGTAGGTGGAGGGGAGTGGGGGGAGTAGGTGGAGGGGAGTGGGGGGAGTAGGTGGAGGGGGAGCAGGGGTGTAGGTGGAGGGGAGTCGGGGGAGTAGGTGGAGGGGGAGCGGGGGGTGTAGGTGGAGGGGAGGGGGGTGTAGGTGGAGGGGAGGGGGGTGGAGGTGGAGGGGTGAGGGGTGTTGGTGGAGGGGTGGGGATGAGGTGGAGGGGAGCAGGGGGTTTAGGTGGAGGGAGCGGAGGTTGTAGGTGGAGGGGAGGGGGGTGGAGGTGGAGGGGTGAGGGGTGTTGGTGGAGGGGTGAGGGGTGTTGGTGGAGGGGTGAGGGGTGGAGGTGGAGGGGTGAGGGGTGGAGTTGGAGGGGGAGTGGGGGGTGTAGGTGGAGGGGAGGGGGGTGTAGGTGGAGGGGAGGGGGGTTGAAGGTGGAGGGGAGGGGGGTTGTAGGTGGAGGGGAGGGGGGTGTAGGTGGAGGGGAGCGGGGGATGAAGGTGGAGGGGAGGGGGGTGAAGGTGGAGGGGTGGGGAGTGGAGGTGGAGGGTGAGCGGGGGGTGTAGGTGAAGGGAGCAGAGGTTGTAGGTGGAGGGGGGAGCCGGGGGGTGTAGGTGGAGGGGGAGCCGGGGGGTGTAGGTGGAGGGGAGAGCGGGGGGGGGTGTAGGTGGAGGGGAGTGGGGGGAGTAGGTGGAGGGGAGTGGGGGGAGTAGGTGGAGGGGAGTGGGGGGAGTAGGTGGAGGGGAGTGGGGGGAGTAGGTGGAGGGGAGTGGGGGGAGTAGGTGGAGGGGAGTGGGGGGAGTAGGTGGAGGGGAGTGGGGGGAGTAGGTGGAGGGGAGTGGGAGGAGTAGGTGGAGGGGAGTGGGGGGAGTAGGTGGAGGGGGAGCAGGGGGTGTAGGTGGAGGGGGAGCAGGGGGGTGTAGGTGGAGGGGGAGCACGGGGTGTAGGTGGAGGGGGAGCAGGGGGGTGTAGGTGGAGGGGGAGTGGGGGGTGAAGGTGGAGGGGGAGCAGGGGGGTGTAGGTGGATGGGGAGCAGGGGTGTAGGTGGAGGGGGAGCAGGGGGGTGTAGGTGGAGGGGGAGCAGGGGGTGAAGGTGGAGGGGAGAGCGGGGGGGGGTGTAGGTGGAGGGGGAGCAGGGGGGTGTAGGTGGAGGGGGAGCAGGGGGTGAAGGTGGAGGGGAGAGCGGGGGGGGGTGTAGGTGGAGGGGAGTGGGGGGAGTAGGTGGAGGGGAGTGGGGGGAGTAGGTGGAGGGGAGTGGGGGGAGTAGGTGGAGGGGAGTGGGGGGAGAAGGTGGAGGGGAGTGGGGGGAGTAGATGGAGGGGAGTGGGGGGAGTAGGTGGAGGGGGAGCAGGGGGTGTAGGTGGAGGGGGAGAAGGGGGTGAAGGTGGAGGGGAGAGCGGGGGGGGGGTGTAGGTGGAGGGGAGTGGGGTGTAGGTGGAGGGGAGGGGGGTTGTAGGTGGAGGGGAGGGGGGTTGTAGGTGGAGGGGAGTGGGGGGAGCAGGTGGAGGGGAGTGGGGGGAGTAGGTGGAGGGGGAGCAGGGGTGTAGGTGGAGGGGAGTCGGGGGAGTAGGTGGAGGGGGAGCGGGGGGTGTAGGTGGAGGGGAGGGGGGTGTAGGTGGAGGGGAGGGGGGTGGAGGTGGAGGGGTGAGGGGTGTTGGTGGAGGGGTGGGGATGAGGTGGAGGGGAGCAGGGGGTGTAGGTGGAGGGAGGGGAGGTTGTAGGTGGAGTGGAGGGGGGTGGAGGTGGAGGGGTGAGGGGTGTTGGTGGAGGGGTGAGGGGTGGAGGTGGAGGGGTGAGGGGTGGAGGTGGAGGGGGAGTGGGGGGTGTAGGTGGAGGGGAGGGGGGTGTAGGTGGAGGGGAGGGGGGTTGAAGGTGGAGGGGAGTGGGGGGAGTAGGTGGAGGGGAGTGGGGGGAGTAGGTGGAGGGGAGTGGGGGGAGTAGGTGGAGGGGAGTGGGAGGTGTAGGTGGAGGGGAGTGGGGGGAGTAGGTGGAGGGGGAGCATGGGGTGTAGGTGGAGGGGGAGCAGGGTGGGGTGTTGGTGGAGGGGAGTGGGGTGTAGGTGGAGGGGAGGGGGGTTGTAGGTGGAGGGGAGTGGGGGGTGTAGGTGGAGGGGGAGCAGGGGGTGAAGGTGGAGGGGAGAGCGGGGGGGGTGTAGGTGGAGGGGAGTGGGGTGTAGGTGGAGGGGAGTGGGGGGAGTAGGTGGAGGGGAGTGGGGGGAGTAGGTGGAGGGGGAGCAGGGGTGTAGGTGGAGGGGAGTGGGGGGAGTAGGTGGAGGGGGAGCGGGGGGTGTAGGTGGAGGGGAGGGGGGTGGAGGTGGAGGGGCGGGTCTGTTGGTGGAGGGGAGCAGGGGGATTAGGTGGAGGTGAGCAGGGTGTAGGTGGAGGGGAGGGGGGTGAAGGTGGAGGGGAGGGGGGTGAAGGTGGAGGGGAGGGGGGTGAAGGTCGAGGGGGAGCGGGGGGTGAAGGTGGAGGGGAGCGGGGGTGTAGGTGGAGGGGGAGTGGGGGGTGTAGGTGGAGGGGGGAGCTGGGGGTGTAGGTGGAGGGGGAGTGGGGGGTGTAGGTGGAGGGGCGGGGGGTGTAGGTGGAGGGGGAGCGGGGGTTAGGTGGAGGGGGAGTGGGGGGTGTAGGTGGAGGGGGAGCGGGGGGTGTAGGTGGAGGGGGAGCTGGGGGGTGTAGGTGGAGGGGGAGCGGGGGTTAGGTGGAGGGGGAGTGGGGGTTGTAGGTGGAGGGGGAGTGGGGGGTGTAGGTGGAGGGGGAGTGGGGGGTGTAGGTGGAGGGGGGAGCTGGGGGGTGTAGGTGGAGGGGGAGCGGGGGTTAGGTGGAGGGGGAGTGGGGGGTGTAGGTGGAGGGGGAGCGGGGGTTAGGTGGAGGGGGGAGGGTCAGCCTGCCTACAGTTCCTAGGCGGGTCCCTCCCTCTAAACTTGGCTCATGAAAGTATTACATTTTCCTCAATATCCTGAAGTTCTCACACGGTGAGCCTTTCCACGTTTCACCTCTCGCTGCTGACTCGTGCTGGCTTATGGTTCCTTGGGGTGTCAAACTCAGACCCAACTGTACCTCACACCCCAGTGACCAGTCTTCACACCTGAGCCTAAACGTGGTCAGGGGGCTATTTAATCACAGGGGGCATCGCAATATAATGCCTAATCCTCTCCTCGCAGACACTGGGATCACTGAGACGAATTTTAGCTGCCCAATATCAGACGTGTCCAACATGTGCATCGGTACAGAGCCTGCTGTGCGGTGTCGTGGGCCCTAACAGCAGCCCCCCTTTAAACACTGAAATGGCAGCACTGTGTTAAACTTGTCATTTCTCTTTCCAGTTTCCGCTGTGCACTACGTGCCTACTGTATGTAACGGGCGAGAGATAGTGGACTCCACAACATCGTCACTATGAGAACTGGCAGGAGGCCTCACACCCCCACCTCTCACTCCCGACTCCTCTAGAAAAGTGTACAAAGTAAAAGTTTAAGTGACAAAACTGGTTATTACGTTAAATGTATAAAAGGTTTTTAATAAGTAGACTTCTTGTGAGTTGGTATGTGCTGCTGTAATTAATGTAAATAAAGTGTTTTTTTTATGAATATTGTAACCTGGTCACTGGTAACTGCTTCTAGATTAGAGCCAGGTCAGTGATGTCATTAGGACAAACTAATATCAAGTAGATACCCAACAGTGTATGAAATTCTGGCAGCTAATGGGTTCCTCGTGACTCCCTGATGTCAAAATCTGTCATCTGTATGTTACTTTTTAAAAAAATTCTCCCACCCTCTCTCCTGAGGATGCCACTGGTTTACGGTGACTGAATTCACTGGATTTTCCCACTGTTTTCCCATCGCCAGCTCATATCGGAAAACCACCGGAATGTAGCCCTCAGTTTCCCGGTACGTACTGGCATAGACTCGCAAAGTCTATCCACGGTGAGTCCCATTCTATTTTTGTTATGTTAGATTGTAGGATTTCAAAATTATGAGAGGTTTTGATAGAGTAAATAGAGAGAAACTGTTTCCAGTGGCAGGAGGGTCGTTAACCAGAGGACACAGATTTAAAGTAATGGGGGAGACGAGGAGTAAATAATTTGCAGAGCTATGGGGAAAGAGCGGGGGAGTGGGACTAATTGGATAGCTGGCACAAGCACAATGGGCCAAATGGCCTCCTTCTGTGCTGTATAATTCTCTGCTTTTCTGGGTATTTTAACCAGTGTTTTGGAGATCGTATTCCAGGATTCTGTCCAATTTTCTATGAAAACTGCTATCCAGAGACCTTGGCAACTCTTATTGGGAGTCGACTCTGCAGGGACTACCAGCCCTCCAGTACCTTACCCAAGGAGCCATTATTCATGAGTGTGCCTAGGCAGTGAGTGGTGTTGGGGTATTCAACCCAGGAGAGCATCACAGCTGAGCCCCATCCTATCCTCAGCTGACATACCCTCATTCACTTTGCAACAGGAATGACTGGAGAATGGCCAGTACAGGAGCCTTGGCGATATTTCCCCTCCCTGGCTGAGGTCAATTCTAGCATACCTAACTGCCGCTCCCTCCCCTGGCTGAGGTGAGCTAAATCAGTACACAACGGGGATCAAATCAGAATAGAATCATAGAATCATACACCACAGAAAGAGGCCATTCGGCCCACTGTGCCTGTGCCAGCTCTTTGAAACAGCAATCCAATTAGTCTCACTCTCCTGCTCTTTTCCCACAGCGCTGCAAATGTTTCCTTTTCAAGTATATTTCCAATTCTCTCTTGAAAGTTACTATTGAATCTGCTTCCACCGCCCTTTCAGGCAGTACATTCCAGATCGTAACAACTCGCTGTGTAAAAAAATGTTTCCTCATTTCCCCCCTGGCCCTTTTGCCAATTACCTTAAATCTGTGTCCTCTGGTTGCTGACCCTCCTGCCAGTGCAAACAGTTTCTCCCTCTCTGCTCTATCAAAACCACTCATAATTTTGAACACCTCTATTAAATCTCCCTTTAACCTTCTCTGCTCTAAGGAGAACAATCTGGGAACTTCCCAGCTTGTCCAGCTCCGTTCCACACCAGCCTATGCATTTACCAATTGAGGGATTGGGGCCACTTGCATTTTAAATGTTGCCAACCTCATCTTTTTGACTCCTCTTCCTGAAGGCCATAAGGGTTCAATGTTAAACACATTGGAGCAATTTTAGCCCAATTCCCAGTGGGCATTTCTCCTCAGCACAAAACCGCCCCTAAACGTTAACACAAACTGGCAAGCTCACTCAAGAGAGGCCAGCAGGTCAGCTGGAGCGGGAGATGGGAACATCACACTGGTGCTGCTCTGAGGTTACGTTCTGAAGCACGCTGCTGGGCCAAGTCATAGATCCTGCAAGGAAGAAAAATTTGATGAACGCAGAATTCAGGAAGATGTACATAAAGAGAAACATTTCCACTTAGTTAATTGGCAAAAGAACCAGAGGGGAGATGAGAAGTTTTTTTAACGCAGCGAGTTGCAATGATCTGGAATGCACTGCCTGAAAGGGCGGTGGAAGCAGATTCAATAGTAACTTTCAAAAGGGAATTGGATAAATACTTGAAAAGGAAAGATTTGCAGGGCTATGGTAAATGAGCAGGGGCGTGTGACTAATTGGACAGCTCTTTCAAAGAGCTAGCACAGGCACGATGGGCTGAATGGCCTCCTTACTTGCTGTATGATTATATGATGTCATGAATTGAACAGGTACTAACGGCAAAGATCAGGATCTATCTATAATATCATCAGAATTCATTGAGGACGGCAAGGCAGCTTTGACAATAAGACTGAGGTAGAGGGCCTGGTGGCATATCTTTTCAATTTCTTCTGTTCAGGGTAGTTGGCACAGCATCTATGAAAACTTGTTTCTGTTTTGTACCATTGGTCTTAATGGCAGAGCTTTGGACCAGAGGGATCTAAGCATTACTGGGATGGTGCTGGCTGTTCAATTGTTCTAAGTTGGTTCCTATTAACACTCCAGGCCATGTCATTTTTTTTAAAAACTAACAGCGTAATGTCAGAATTATATGTGTAGGTTATCACAGTATTTGTTTGAATTAAACCACTGTTCTAGATGGACAATTTGATGCACGCAGCATAAAACTCAATGAATCCAGCATAAACTGTTCAATCCAAATATGAGAGAAATTCTGAATGATTAAGAGTAGGAGAAGACAGCAAGGAGCACAGGTAGAGCAAGGAATCCACATTGGCAGAAGTGACCAGGGAGATTAGGGGCATCAGAGTGACCAGGGAGACCTAGGGAATCAGGGACACAATGGACATCAGAGTGGCCAAGGAGACCAAGGGGATCAGGGACAGGATGGTCATCAGAGTGGTCAGGGAGATCTAAATCAGGGACATGGTGGGCATCAGAGTGGTCCGTGAGACTTAGGAGGTCTACAAACTTTTATTCAATATACAACATTCAAGACAGGTTTTTAACAAGAGCTTGGGAGAAAACTCAATTAGCTCATCCAGTGACAATAAATAATGCCTCCTACACCTAAGTGGTCAGTAACAACTAATGTCAATGACCCTCTCCTCTCCTTCTGGCTGTGAGAACAAAGGAAGAAACCTTTAGTTTCAAAGAATTCATGTAAATCCAATTTTCTCACATTTGTCCCTTCAAGGAGGGAGGCCAGGGACAGCAAGACAGTCAGGGACACCAAGACAGGCAGGGACAGCGAGAGAGTCAGGGACAGCAAGAGAGTCAGGGACAGCAAGACAGTCAGGGACAGCAAGACAGTCAGGGACAGCAAGACAGCCAGGGACAGCAAGAGAGTCAGGGACAGCAAGAGAGTCAGGGACAGCAAGAGAGTCAGGGACAGCAAGAGAGTCAGGGACAGCAAGAGAGTCAGGGACAGCAAGAGAGTCAGGGACAGCAAGACAGTCACGGACAGCAAGAGAGTCAGGGACAGCAAGAGAGTCAGGGACAGCAAGAGAGTCAGGGACAGCAAGAGAGTCAGGGACACCAAGACAGCCAGGGACAGCAAGACAGTCAGGGACAGCAAGACAGTCAGGGACAGCAAGACAGTCAGGGACAGCAAGAGAGTCAGGGACAGCAAGACAGTCAGGGACAGCAAGACAGTCAGGGACACCAAGATAGCCAGGGACACCAAGACAGTCAGGGACATCAAGAGAGTCAGGGACACCAAGACAGCCAGTGACAGCAAGAGAGTCAGGGACAGCAAGAGAGTCAGGGACAGCAAGACAGTCAGGGACACCAAGACAGTCAGGGACAGCAATCAGCCAGGGACAGCAAGACAGTCAGGGACACCAAGACAGCCAGGGACACCAAGACAGCCAGGGACAGCAAGACAGCCAGGGACAGCAAGACAGCCAGGGACAGCAATCAGCCAGGGACAGCAAGACAGTCAGGGACACCAAGACAGTCAGGGACAGCAAGAGAGTCAGGGACACCAAGACAGTCAGGGACACCAAGACAGTCAGGGACAGCAAGAGAGTCAGGGACAGCAAGACAGTCAGGGACAGCAAGACAGTCAGGGACAGCAAGAGAGTCAGGGACAGCAAGAGAGTCAGGGACAGCAAGAGAGTCAGGGACAGCAAGACAGTCAGGGACAGCAAGACAGTCAGGGACACCAAGCCAGCCAGGGACAGCAAGCCAGTCAGGGACACCAAGACAGTCAGGGACACCAAGACAGTCAGGGACAGCAAGACAGCCAGGGACAGCAAGACAGTCAGGGACAGCAAGACAGTCAGGGACAGCAAGAGAGTCAGGGACAGCAAGACAGTCAGGGACATCAAGAGAGTCAGGGACACCAAGACAGCCAGTGACAGCAAGAGAGTCAGGGACAGCAAGACAGTCAGGGACAGCAAGACAGTCAGGGACACCAAGACAGTCAGGGACAGCAATCAGCCAGGGACAGCAAGACAGTCAGGGACACCAAGACAGCCAGGGACAGCAAGACAGCCAGGGACAGCAATCAGCCAGGGACAGCAAGACAGTCAGGGACACCAAGACAGTCAGGGACAGCAAGAGAGTCAGGGACACCAAGACAGTCAGGGACACCAAGACAGTCAGGGACACCAAGCCAGCCAGGGACAGCAAGCCAGTCAGGGACACCAAGACAGTCAGGGACAGCAAGACAGCCAGGGACAGCAAGACAGTCAGGGACAGCAAGACAGTCAGGAACAGCAAGACAGTCAGGGACAGCAAGACAGTCAGGGACAGCAAGACAGTCAGGGACACCAAGACAGTCAGGGATAGCAAGAGATCAGAGACAGCAAGACAGTCAGGGACAGCAAGACAGCCAGGGACAGCAAGACAGTCAGAGACAGCAAGACAGCCAGGGACACCAAGACAGCCAGGGACACCAAGACAGCCAGGGACACCAAGACAGCCAGGGATACCAAGACAGCCAGGGACACCAAGACAGCCAGGGACACCAAGACAGCCAGGGACACCAAGACAGTCAGGGACACCAAGACAGCCAGGGACACCAAGACAGTCAGGGACACCAAGACAGTCAGGGACAGCAAGAGAGTCAGGGACAGCAAGACAGTCAGGGACACCAAGAGAGTCAGGGACACCAAGAGAGTCAGGGACAGCAAGAGAGTCAGGGACAGCAAGAGAGTCAGGGACAGCAAGAGAGTCAGGGATAGCAAGAGAGTCAGGGATAGCAAGACAGTTAGAGACAGCAAGACAGTCAGGGATAGCAAGACAGTTAGAGACAGCAAGACAGTCAGGGACAGCAAGACAGCCAGGGACAGCAAGACAGCCAGGGACAGCAAGACAGTCAGAGACAGCAAGACAGTCAGGGACACCAAGACAGCCAGGGACACCAAGACAGTCAGGGACACCAAGACAGCCAGGGACACCAAGACAACCAGGGACAGCAAGACAGTCAGGGACAGCAAGACAGTCAGGGACAGCAAGACAGTCAGGGACAGCAAGAGAGTCAGGGACACCAAGACAGCCAGGGACACCAAGACAGCCAGTGACACCAAGACAGCCAGGGACACCAAGACAGCCAGGGACTCCAAGACAGCCAGGGACACCAAGACAGCCAGGGACACCAAGACAGTCAGGGACACCAAGACAGCCAGGGACACCAAGACAGCCAGGGACACCAAGACAGTCAGGGACACCAAGACAGTCAGGGACAGCAAGAGAGTCGGGGACAGCAAGACAGTCGGGGACAGCAAGAGAGTCAGGGATAGCAAGAGAGTCAGGGATAGCAAGAGAGTCAGGGATAGCAAGACAGTTAGAGACAGCAAGAGAGTCAGGGACAGCAAGACAGTCAGGGACAGCAAGACAGTCAGGGACAGCAAGACAGTTAGAGACAGCAAGAGAGTCAGGGACAGCAAGACAGTCAGGGACAGCAAGACAGTCAGGGACAGCAAGAGAGTCAGGGACAGCAAGAGAGTCAGGGACAGCAAGAGAGTCAGGGACAGCAAGAGAGTCAGGGACAGCAAGGAGATAAAGGTCATCAGAGAAGCTAGGGAGATCGAGGAGATCAGTGGCCAGGGACATTAATGAGGTCAGGGACATCACAGTGGCCAGGCAAATCAAAGTCGTCCGGAACATCAGTATCACCAAGGAGACGAAACAATCAAGGACATCAGTGTCACCAGGACGACCAAAGAGGTTGAAGACATCTTAGCTGCCAGGTAGACCAAGGAAATCAGAGACATCAAAGTGACCAGCTGTCCATGGAGAAAGAAAGATATATTTATTACATCTCTTAGAAACATCTCAAAGTGCTTCATATGCTTTTTTGGAATGTAGTAACTGCCGATATGTAAATATAACAGCTATTTTACACACAGCAAGATCTAAAATAGCAATGAGATGAATGACCAGTTTTTGGTGACCTTAGCTAAGGAAGGAATGTTGACCAGGATACTGAGAGAAATTGCTGCTCTTTGAATGGTGCTATAGGATCTTTAACATCCATCTAAAGCACCCAAACAGCTAAATGGGGTCTTAGTTTAACATCTTATCTAAAGGATGGCACCGCCTGCAATGCAGCTCTCAGCCGTAGCTCAGTTGTAGCACTCTTGCCTCTGAATTAAAAGATTTTGGGTTCAAGTCCCACCCCAGGACTTGAGCACATAATCTAGGCTGATACTCCAATGCAGTACTGGAGTGCTGCACTGTTGGAGGTGCTGTTTCTCAGACGGGTCATTAAACTAAAGCCCTTTCTGCCCTCTCAGGTGAATAAAAGATTCCATGACACTATGTGAAGAAGAGCAGGGGATTTCACCGAGTGTCCTGGCCAACAGTAATCCATCAACCAACATTTGGCCGTTTATCTCAATGCTGTTTTTTGAACTTTGTTGTGCGCAAATTGGCTTCAGTGTTTCCCTACATTACAACAGTTCACCACACTTCCACAACCTTGGCTGTGAAATGCTTTGGGATGTCCTGAAGTCATGAAAGGTACAATATGAATGTAGGTTCTTTCTGTCTTTACCTCAGCACCTCACTGGAGTCTCAACTTGAGATTTTGTGCTCAGGTCCTGGAATGGAGCTTGAATCTACAATGTTCTCACTCAGAAGTAAAAGTGCTACCAAGTAAGCCAAGTGGATACTTGGAATAAACCAGGGACATCAGAGTGACCAGGGTGAATGAGTAGATTAGGAACAACAATGGGGCCAGGGCATTCAAGGACATTATGGATGCTAAGGTAGCCAAGGAGAAAAAGAAAGGGCAAGGAATGTTAAAAACACAAATATGTACAGGGATACTAAGACCAAGTACATCGGGCCAGGGATACCAAGGAGACCATGAGCATCAGAGTGACCAGGGATACCAAGGGGACCAAGGGCATCATAGTGACCAGGGATACCAAGGGGACCAAGGGCATCATAGTGACCAGGGATACCAAGGGCATCAGAGTGACCAGGGACACCAAGGGCATCAGAGTGACCAAGGGGACCAAGGGCTTCACAGTGACCAGGGATACCAAGCGGACCAAGTGCATCATAGTGACCAAGGAGACCAAGGGCATCAGAGTGACCAGGGATACCAAGGGGACCAAGGGCTTCACAGTGACCAGGGATACCAAGCGGACCAAGGGCATCATAGTGACCAGGAATACCAAGGGGACCAGTGGCATAGAGTGACTAGGGATACCAAGATCAGGTATATCAGAGCAGCCAAGGATACTAAGATCAGGTATATCAGAGTGGCCAGAGATACTAAAATCAGGTATATCAGAGTGGCCAGAGATACCAAGGGGACCAGGTACATTATGGATACCAGGGTAGTCAGGGAGATGAGGGACATTACAGGCATCAGTGTTCCTAAGGAGATCAGGGTCTCCAGACTAGTCCAAGAGGCCAGGAAGGCTTCTAGTGTATCCTGTTATAGACTGAATGGAACATTCCCTGTCAAGTTTTCAATAGGACAACGTCTATTCGAAAATGTACTGAATCAGTGCTGAATGTTTTATTGGAGACCTTCAAGGTGATTAGAGTTTTTTTTAAACTGAATTCATATTTTGTAGATATTCTGAACCTAAGGTGCTGAATAAAAACCAGACTGAGAAAACTTCTTATGATCAGGCTGATTTATTTTGATATCTGTACATGCTGAAACCACGAGCAACCATGAGGAGGTTAAACTGTGCATCAACTCTCTGCTGTCAATGGTTAGTAATCAATGGACTTGTGAAGGGTAGGTCATGTCGGACGAATCTAGTGACATTTTTTGAGGAGTTCACTAACACGGTGAATAAGGGAGTGTCCATGGAAGTTTTCTATATGGACTTCCAGAGGCGTTTGATAAGGGGACAAGAGACAAATCTGTGGAGGAGCAGAAATTCAGGTGTCCAGGTACACAAATCACAAAGCTAGTGCACAAATAATCAGAAAGGCTAATGAAATGTTGGCCTTTATCTCAAGAGGGTTGGAATACAATGGGGAAGGAGCAATGCTTCAGTTGTACAGAGCCTTGGTCAGACTCCAATTTGAATATTGTGTTCAGTTCTAGGCACCGCACCTCAGGAAGGACACATTGGCCTTGGCGAGGGTACAGCAAAGATTTACCAGAATGATACTAGGGCTTAAAGGGTTAAATTATGACGACACGTTACATAAACTTGGTTTGTATTCCTTTGACTTTAGAAAGTTGATGGATGATCTAATTGATTTAATAGGGTAGATACAGAGAAACTATTTCCTCTGGTGGGGGAAATCCAGAACAAGGGGGCATAATCTTAAAATTAGAGCTTGGCCGTTCAGGAGTAAAATCAGGAAGGACTTTTTCACACAAAGGGTAGTGGGAATGTGGGACATCATAGCTGTGCCCAATCCTGTCCTCACCCAACACCCAAAAACACAATGTCCAGCAGGGACACTGGCTAATTATCAGGAGTGAAAATCCTGGGTGACTTTTCCTTTCCCTCACCAGGGTACACTGTAGTCCCCCATCTACGCCCTCATTCCCTAGTTGAGATCATCAAACAGAACGCAGACCAGGAATCAATCCCAGAATCTCCCTGATCTGTACGGATCAATATTTGATAAAGATTCTAAGTTTATTTTTTTTCCCTTTTAGATGACTTACCCAACCCCAAGATGCCTTTCCCCATTCAAAAGGGTAGAGAGACGACCTTCTTCCCGGGATCTCCCAATGCATCGGGATGACATCCCAGCTCAGTATCCCTTTCTTATTTCCTCTCTGTGGCGAAGTGCCTGATCTGCGCTCAGTGTCACCACGATGGCCTGACTGAGATCAGCCAATTAGTATCTCTTAGATGAACAGGTGCCCTACCACGAACAGCAGTGTGGCAACTACAATAAATGGCACCGACTGCCCTTAGGGCATTAGAGTGCTGCTGCAGATATCCCTGGAGTTTCCACATGTCCCACTGCAGCATTATAAAACTAGTCAAAGCTAAGTATGCGGTTAGTGGACTCCAACCAATGACTGCACAAATACTTGACGCCCGGAAAGAATGTTTCTTCAAAAGCAGATCGCATGAGGCTCAGATCCCCAGACTCAGCCGTGAAGCTGGTCCTCTCGATTGCATGTTCCTCCTCCTGCTTCACCGCCAGCACCACCACTTGCTCCCACTCACTCATGCCGTGTATCTCACCCAGTGCACTACCCTCTAGCTCACTCTCCAGCTCCTCAGGGATAGATATATGTGAGAGAGAGAGAGAGACAGAAAGGAAAGTAATTGCATGTGCTGTGAAGTGTTGGCATGACTGAATGGAGTGGGACCTGGTTTGTCTTTCTGTGGCACATCTAGAGTAACAGAAGAGAAAGGCAGGCTGGCATTCTCTTCATATAAAAGGAGTGAATATTTACTTTGCTGGGAGTATGTGAATTGGAGAATATAATGAGAACGATCTTGAGAGCTTCTTCGTCCTCCAACATTGAGGTCTAAAGTAGGGGGTTCTCCCCTTACAAGTCTTCCGTCTCTTATGGTTGCCCTTCTCCTGCAACCAAAGATGGGAGAAGTTCCATCTGAAAAGATGACATGCAGTAAAACCCAAATGTCCGCAAGCAGACCCAGAGTGGGGTGTGACGACACATACACGCAATATAGAGCGATATTAGATGGGGGATTCTCATCGGCTGAATGCACACAAAGACACGAAGGAACACTTCCAGGTGAAGGCTGTGGGGAAGGGCGCCCTGCAGTCCTTTAAGGCAGTGTGAGGGGAGATAACTGTATATAGCATTCATGCTTAGTACACTACAGAGCTCAGGGTGGGTTCTTCTATATTGGCTGATCGGGTAAGACCATTGAACATTTCCCTTGACTGCTGCCAGTTTGTATAGAGATGGCATTCACTGTGGTGCCAACTCCTCCCAGTCCCCTATGCCTGCTCTTCTTGGAGGCCTGTGGTGCTCAGCATTGAAGAGGGACCCCTCCTCTGCCTTGAGTCCTCCAGGAGATTTCTACAGGCCTATCGGACAAACGGGCTGCTCTCCAGCTGCCTGGACTCCTTTCAGACATTTTTTTTTTTGTACGGAAGCTGATTGACTTCCAAACTTCTGAAAGCAACAGGCCTATCCCTTTAAGCTGCTGCAGGACTTTAAGATTCTCCATTTTGATGCTCTTGGCAAATGCTGGGAGCACAGATTCAGAAACTGTGCAGCCTCAGCCCATGATTTACTGTCCATTAAAATTATTGGATGGAATATCATGGTCTACAGGTGGGGAATTTCCCCGAAATGAATTCCAAACATGATGCCTGGGCAAGGTAGCAGAAAATCTCCACACAAGTTCCTGCAGGGCATGCCATGCCATGCTCACCAATGAGTGAGCTCCTGATGGCAAATATTGTCCATCCCTCGAGTTTGCCACCAATCTTAAATTGAGGCTGATTCTGGGTAACCTCCCTATGGGTCAGGTGGGTATAAATCGGGTATAAATAATACACAAACTAACAGAATTCAAAAACTCAAAATGCAGTAAGTAATGTTGGGGATGTATTTAAAGGCATTGCCTCAACAGCTGTGGCTCAGTGGTAGCACTCTTGCTTCTGAATCAGGAGGTTGTGGATTCAAGTCCAACTCCCCACTGTCGGAGGTGCCATCTTTCAGATGAGACCTTAAACCAAGGCCCTGTCTGCCCTCTCAGGTGGATGTAAAAGATCCCATGGTACTATTTTGAAGAAGATTAGGGGAGTTCTCCCAGTGTCCTGGCCACTATGTATCCCTCAACTAACACCTAAACACAGATTATCTGGCCATTTATCACATTGCTGTTTATGGGACCTTGCTGTGCACAAAGTGGCTGCTGCATTTTCTACATTATAACAGTGACTACATTTCAAAGAAAAAGTACTTCATGGGTTGTAAAGCACTTCGGGACGTCCTGAGGTCATGAAAGGTGCTGTATAAATGCAAGTCTTTCTTTCTAAAAGAGGGGTGCTGCCTCTTTTAGGAGCTCAGAACCTTGATAAATGCAGAAACTGTCCAGCCTCATTTGGTACGGGGATCATTTACATCCGGCCGCAAAGGCAAAGGTAGAAAGACAAATACTCTTTCTTGCCAAATACTCATTTTCCTCTGAACAATTCTTCACTCTTTATAAAGCCCAAGCTGTTCAAAGAGTTAATACTGTTCCCATATCATCACCCTTGCACTCTTGGAGACAATATAGGAAGCTTATTGTCTGATAAATGATCGTTGCCTCACTACTCTTCTCTAAATTCTAACACAACCTTTCTTGTTTCTCCATTTTATTAATATATACCATGGTCCTCAGTACTTTCACTCTTACATTCCTCTTAAACTCCAAATATACAGTCCTACATGCTCTTCCTCCTCTTGTATCCACATTGTGCTCAAACTCAGACTCATCAGATTTACTGTAACTGGCCATTTAAAACCCGTCCTCTGGCTCCTAGCAGGTGTCCCTCAGACCCAGCGATAATGGGCATTACACCAGATGATGTCATAATATGGCTGCCCGCACTTGGGCAGAAGTGTTGGACGCCTGATGTCACTTCTGCCTGGTAAAATGCAGGATGGTTCCTGGGGGAGGGGGTGGCAGAGAGCTGGCAGAATGGTTCCCCACCCTCCAGGGTAACCAGGCTGGTAATTCAGAGCTAGGATATTGCTCTGACATTGAAAAAAGATGGTTGGAAATGGGTTACCACAGTTAACAGCATCCTCAAGCAACAATGTGCTCCAACACACTTAAAATCAGCAACAAATTTTCTAACTCAACTCTGCCTGGAGATTGCTTTCTCAGCTGATACTAAAGACTGGACTAGCCTTGGGTAAAATAACACAGACACCATCCCCCAGGTTTCACTTCCTGAAGCTTTGCATCGGATGATGGAAATCATTTCCTACATGTGTTGAACAATGATACTGGCAAGCTGTCGACACTGATAAGATGGTAGGATTGACATTTATGATCAGCGACAATCTGTACAGATGACAAATCCATTAAAATACATGAAGCTAGGCTTCTCCTGTGGCGTCAGGTCAGGTGTTCAAACCTGATCTCGTAATACACAGACAATAAAGGAGAGGATGACAGAAGGGAATATGAGGAGGTTAGGAAAGAAGTCAAAAAACAATTAGGAAAGCAAAGAGAAATTACAAAATTAAATTATCAAGGAATATAAAAAGAAATAGTAATGTATTCTACAGACACATAAATAACAAAAAAAAAATCAGAATAGTGATAGGGCCACTAAGGGATGCACAAGATAAACTCACAGGTAATGACAGAAATATTGAATAGTTACTTGGTCTCAGTATTTACCAGGGAGACTAACATGGTGGGCAGGACATTAGAAGTGATCAAAAAAGATATAAAGACATTTAAGATAGAAAAGGGGGAGATAATTGACAAACTAATCAAACTTAGAGAAGATAAAACCCCTGGTCCAGATGGATTGCATCCACACATATTAAAAGAAGTTAGGGAAGAGATAGTAGAGGCACTATTACATATATATAAAAATTCATTAGAAAAGGGAATAGTGCCAGAGGACTGGCGGACAGCAAATGTGATTCCTATATTGAAAAAGGGAGACAGAATCAGTCCCGGGAACTATAGACCAATTAGCTTAACGTCTCGGTGGTAGGAAAGATAATGGAATCTTTACTCAAAGATGTAATGGAAAAACATCTAGAGAATGAAAATATAATAAAGAATAGTCAGCACGGATTTCAGGAGGGAAAGTCATGCTTGACCAACCTTACTGAATTCTTTGAAAAAGTAACAGAAAGAGTAGACAAGGGTAATGCAGTAGATGTGATATTTTTGGATTTTCAAAAGGCCTTCGATAAGGTACCGCATTGTAGACTCATGACTAAGGTCAGAACATGTGGAGTCGGGACAAGTAGCAGAATGGATAGCAAACTGGCTACAAAACAGAAAACAGAGAGTCGGGGTTAAGGGTAACTACCCAGACTGGCAAAAGGTGGGATGTGGTGTTCCACAGGGATCGGTGCTGGGACCACTGTTGTTCACAATTTACATTAACAATTTGGACTCGGGAATTGGAAGTACAATTTCAAAATTTGCAGATGACACCAAATTGAGGGTGTAGTTAATACAAAGAAAGAATGAGTCAAAGTGCAAGAGGACATTAATAAACCTGGAGAATGGGCGAGTAATTGGCAAATGAATTTCAATATAGGTAAGTGTGAGGTGGTGCATTTTGATAGGAAGAATAAGGAGGCCACATACTGCTTGGATAATAAGAGTCTAAATGGGGTAGAGGAGCAAAGGGATCTGGGGGTACAGATACACAAATCACTAAAAGTAGCGACGTAGGTTAATAAGGCCATAATAAAAGCAAACCAAGCACTGGGGTTCATTTCTAGAGGGATAGAATTGAAAAGCAGAGAAGTTACGTTAAACTTGTATAGAACCATGGTTAGACCACACTTGTGCACAGTTCTGGTCTCCATATTATAAAAAGGATATAGAAGCATTGGTGAAGGTGTAAAAAATATTCACAAGGATGATACCAGAACCGAGAAGATATACTTATCAGGAAAGGCTGAACAGGCCGGGGCTCTTTTCTCTCGAAAAGAGAAGGCTGAGGGGTGACCTGATTGAGGTCTTTAAGATAATGAAAGGGTTTGAAAGGGTAAACATAGAGAAAATGTTTCCACTTGTGGGGGAGTCCAAAAGTAGGGGTCATAAATATAAGATAGTCACTAATAAATCCAATAGGGAATTCTGGAGAAATTTCTTTACTCAGAGTGGTGAGAATGTGGAACTCGCTACCACAAGGAGTAGTTGAGGTGACTGGCAGAGATATATTTAAGGGGAAGCTGGATAAACACACAAAGGAGAAAGGACTAGAAGGGTATGCTGATAGGGTTAGATGAAGTTTTTTTTATTCGTTCATGTGGTCGTCGCTGGCAAGGCCAGCATTTGCTGCTCATCCCTAATTGCCCTTGAGAAGGTGGTGGAGGGGACTCATGTGAAGCATAAAGACCGGCATAGACCAGTTGGGCTGAATGGCCGGTTTCTGTGCTGTAGACTTGTTGTAACTCGGTGTAATGACAGTAGACGGGACTACCTGTGTCTGGCTGGTACCGAGTGCCAGGAGGTGGCTAAGTAACCTGGGCACTTCCAGAAAGTGCCAATGGCTTCAGGCGGGTGAATGCCTGGAGGAGGGGAGTGGGACCCTCAATGGAGGAAATGCTGTCAAAAGGCAGATGAGCCTTGAATTAACCAACAGCATCCACAATCTACAAACCATGACACAGTTGGGGTACAGAACAAGTCAATGAACAAGTGATCATGGACACCAGGGTTCAATCCCCTGCCTTAAAGAGGTGTGGAGGACAGTCACAGGAGCTCTGATCATAATCGACCAATGGTGATGACATTGCTTCTCCTGAGGGGCAAGTTGGCAAATGCACCAAAAACTAAGAGCGCAGAAATGTCCCAGACTTGGGACTCCCAGGAAAAAATCAAATCACAACCAGAGAATGACGAAGTGTGGGTCTCTATATTTTGTGATTCTATATTACAATTCTTATGTAGGTCGTATGCTCCATTGAAAACTCTTATGTAAACATTTCCTATAGGAATTACAATGTTAACATTTACCTGTTACACACCTGCAATACCATTACATTGAATTTTACAGCACAGAAACAGGCCAGTCGGCCCATCTGGTCTATGCCGGAGCTTATACTCCACACGAGCCTCCTCTCAACTTACTTCATCTCACCTTATCAACATATCCTTCTATTCCTTTCTCCCTCATTTATTTATCTAGCTTCCCCTTAATGCATCTATGCTAGTCACCTCAACCACTCCATGTGGCAGGGAGTTCCACATTCTCACCACTTTCTGAGTAAAGAAGTTTCTCCTGAATTATTGGATTTATTAGTGACTATCTTATATTTACGATCTCTGGTTTTGAACCTTCTCACCAGTGGAAACAACTTACTCTACATCAAATCTGTGCCCATCTTTCCTGCAACTCACTGTCTCTAATCAGCTTTCAGTCACTGCCACAGTACCAAAACGGTCCTTACAAAGTCACAAATTATATCCTGTGACCATAACCGTGGTAAACTATCCCTCCTCATCCTTCTCGGCCTGTCTGCAGCCTTTGATACGGTTGACTGCACCATCTTCCTCCAACGCCTCTCCTCCGTCGTCCAGCTGGGTGGGACTGCGCTCACCTAGTTCCATTTGTATCCATCCAGTCGTAGCCAGAGAATCACCTGCAATGGCTTCTCTTCATGCTCCCACACCGTTACCTCTGGAGTCCCCCAAGGATCTATCCTTGGCCCCCTCCTATTTCTCATTTACATGCTGCTCCTCGGCGACATCATCCAAAACCACAATGTCAGGTTCCACATGTATGCTGATGACACCCAGCTCTACCTCACCACCACCTCCCTCGACCCCTCCGCTGTCTCTGATTTGTCACACTAGTTCTCCGACATTCAGAACTAGATGAGCAAATATTTCCTCCAACTAACTATTGAGAAGACCGAAGCAATTGTCTTTGGTCCCCGCCACAAACTCCATCCCTCTCCCAGGCCACTGTCTGAGGCTGAACCAGACCGTTCACAACCTTGGTGTCCTACTTGAGCCTGAGATGAGCTTCTGACCACATATCCTCTTCATCACCAAGACCACCTACTTCCACCTCTAACACCGCCCCTGCCTCAGCTCATCTGCTGCTGATACCCTCATCCGTGCCTTTGTTACCTCTAGACTTGATTATTCCAATGCTCTCCTGGCCGACCTCCCAACTTCCACTCTCTATAAATTTTGAGCTCATCCAAAACTCTGCTGCCCATATCCCAACTAGCACCAAGTCCCGTTCACCCATCACCCCTGTGAATGCTGACCTACATTTGGTTCCCAGTCTGGGAAAGCCTCGATTTTAAAATTCTCATCCTTGTTTTCAAATCCCTCCATGGCCTCGCCCCTCCCAATCTCTGTAACCTCCTCCAGCCCTATAACCCTCCAAGATCTCTGCGCTCCTCCAATTCTTGCCTCTTACACATCCCCAATTTTAATCGCTCCACCATTGGCAGCCGTGCCTTCAGCTGCCTCGGCCCTAAGCTCTGGAATTCCCTCCCTAAACCTGTCCATTTCTCCACCTCTCTCTCCTCCTTTAGGACGCTGCTTAAAACCTACCTCTTTGACCAAGCTTTTCATCACCTGTCCTAATATCTCCTTGTATGGCTCGGTGTCAAATTTTGTTTGAAAATCGCTCCTGGGACATTTTACTAAGTTAAAGTTGCTATATAAATGCAAGTTGCTGTTGTTGTTGTCGTCGTCGTCTACCACCCTATTGCACTCCTTCATAATTTTAAAGACCGCTATCAGGTCGCTCCTCAGTCTTCTCTTTTCTAGAGAAAAGAGCCCCCGCCTATTCAATCTTAAATGGTATTCTGATGGAATGCCAATACTAAACAACCACATGATGCTGTGATAACTTTGCCCCACAACCCACATAAAATGCTCTCTGAAAAAAACCCATCCACCATTTTTTCTCAGTAACTAAAATCCCAGATGTCCATTTTATGGTTTTAAGCAAAGTTAAAATTTCAAGTAATTTCATGATTAAATGTGTACATTGAATGCCTTGTATGTTTTTAATGCCCCTCACAAAAGCCTGGGCTTGGGCTCGATGTTTGCTCAGAGCTGTGATTCTATTAGCTGCATGCACATTTTGCAGCCAGAGCATGTGCATGGTACACAATTTCCCAGAATGCATCAACACCATTTAGTCTTCTGAATTGCTGGAATATTTTTCTTTAGTTTCTAGCAGTTTATGTTGAATTGTTCCTCAAAATTATTTGAAAAAGGTAGACTAAAATTTTAAAAGCCTAAATAAAAGTGTTTTTACTTAAAAGACTTTGTGTGAGAGAAAAAAACCCAGATTATACACCTTTGTAGTTTTTGCTTTGTGTTCTATAGTCAAAAAATGTATGCAGTTGAAAGAAACAGTGTCATCCCTCATCGTCACGAGTTCACTTAAAAAATGAATTTGTTGAATTTTGAAGTAAACAGAAAGCCATAAATTATCACATTTTGAACTAACAATGAGGTTTTGCTGAGGGAGCTTGAGGAGCTAGGTGTAAATTAATGAGCAGAACCTCAAAGGTAATAATCTCTGGATTACTACCTGAGCCACGTGCAAATTGGTCTAGGGACAAACAGATCAGAGAGTTAAATACATGGCTTAAAGAGTGGTGTGGGAGACAAGGGCTTTGATTCATGGGGCACTGGCACCTGTGGGGAAAGAGGGAGCGGTTCCAACAGCACGGGCTCCATTTAAACCGGGCTGGGACCAGCGTCCTGGGGAATCGAATAACTAGGGCTGTAGATAGGGCTTTAAACTAAAAAGGGGGGGGGGGAGGGGTCAAGTGAGGGGAAATTTAGAAAACTAATGAGAAAAGCTAAGACAATAGAACAGTGTAGTGACTTGGGTAAAGATAACCAGAGTATGGCAGGAAGGGACAGAGAGTTTACCAATAATAGTGCAACAAGTAAGGTCAAAGCAGGAAAAAAATGGTAAAATGTCAAAATTAAAGGCTCTTTATCTGAGTGCATGGAGCATTCGTAACAAGATAGATGAATTAATTGCACAGAGATAAATGGGTTTGATCTAATAGCCATTACAGAGACATGGTTGCAAAATGACCAAGGTTGGGAACAAAATATTCCAGGGGACATGACGTTTAGAAAAGACAGGCAGAATGGAGAAGGAGGGGGTGTAGCCCTAATAATAAAGGATGACATAAGGACAGTGGTAAGAAAGGATCTTGGCTCAGAAGATCAGGAAGTAGAATCAGTATGGGTGGAAATAAGAAATAACAAGGGGCAGAAAACACTGGTGGGAGTAATTTATAGGCCCCCTAATAGTAGCTATACCATTGGACAGAGTATTAATCATGAGATAATGGGAGTTTGTAACAAAGGTAATGCAGTCATCATGGGGGACTTTAATCCGCATATAGACTGGGCAAATCAAATTGGCAAAGGTAGTTTGGAAGAAGAGTTCATGGAATGCACCACTAGGCACCGGACACGACAAAGGCAAACCAAGCCCAGTCGACCCTGCAAAGTCCTCCTCACAAACATCTGGGGACTTGTGCCAAAATTGGGAGAGCTGTCCCACAGACCAGTCAAGCAACAGCCTGACATAGCCATACTCACAGAATCATACCTTTCAGCCAACGTCCCAGACTCCTCCATCACCATCCCTGGGTATGTCCTGTCCCACCGGCAGGACAGACCCACCAGAGGTGGCGGTACAGTGATATACAGTCAGGAGGGAGTGGCCCTGGGAGTCCTCAACATTGACTCTGGACCCCATGAAATCTCATGGCATCAGGTCAAACATGGGCAAGGAAACCTCCTGCTGATTACCACCTACCGTCCTCCCTCAGCTGATGAATCAGTCCTCCTCCATGTTGAGCACCACTTGGAGGAAGCACTAAGGGTAGCAAGGGCACAAAATGTACTCTGGGTGGGGGACTTCAATATCCATCACCAAGAGTGGCTCAGTAGCACCACTACTGACCGAGATGGCCAAGTCCTGAAGGACATAGCTGCCAGACTGGGCCTGCGGCAGGTGGTGAGCGAAGCAACACGAGGGAAAAACTTACTTGACCTCGTCCTCACCAATCTACCTGTCGCAAATGCATCTGTCCATGACAGTATTGGTAGGAGTGACCACCGCACAGTCCTCGTGGAGATGAAGTCCCGTTTTCAAACTGAGGACACCATCCAACGTGTTGTGTGGCACTACCACCGTGCTAAATGGGATAGATTCAGAACAGATCCAGCAGCTCAAAACTGGGCATCCATGAGGCGCTGTGGGCCATCAGCAGCAGCAGAATTGTATTCCAGCACAATCTGTAACCTCACTCTACCATTACCAACAAGCCAGGGGATCAACCCTGGTTCAATGAGGAGTGTAGAAGAGCATGCCAGGAGCAGCACCAGGCGTACCTAAAAATGAGGTGCCAACCTGGTGAAGCTACAGCTCAGGACTACATGCATGCTAAACAGCGGAAGCAACATGCTATAGACAGAGCTAAACGATTCCTCAACCAACGGATCAGATCAAAACTCTGCAGTCCTGCCACATCTAGTCGTGAATGGTGGTGGACAATTAAACAACTAACGGGAGGAGGAGGATCTGTGATGGCGGAATCCAGCACTTGAGTGCAAAAGACAAGGCTGAAGTGTTTGCAACCATCTTCAGCCAGAAGTGCCGAGTGGATGATCCATCTCGGCCTCCTCCTGATATCCCCACCACCACAGAAGCCAGTCTTCAGCCAATTCGATTCACTCCATGTGATATCAAGAAACGGCTGAGTGCACTGGATACAGCAAAGGCTATGGGCCCCGACAGCATCCCAGCTGTAGTACTGAAGGCTTGTGCTCCAGAACTAGCCGCACCACTAGCCAAACTGTTCCAGTACAGCTACAACACTGGCATCTACCAGACAATGTGGAAAATTGCCCAGGTACGTCCTGTCCACAAAAAGCAGGACAAATCCAATCCGGCCAATTACCGCACCATCCACAGGATGCACTGCAGTAACTCGCCAAGGCTTCTTCGACAGCACCTCCCAAACCCGCGACCTAGAAGGACAAGAGCAGCAGGCACATGGGAACAACACCACCTGCACGTTCCCCTCCAAGTCACACACCATCCCGACTTGGAAATATATCGCCGTTCGTTCATCGTTGCTGGGTCAAAGTCCTCGAACTCCCTTCCTAACAGCACTGTGGGAGAACCTTCACCACATGGACTGCAACGGTTCAAGAAGGCGGCTCACCACCACCTTCTCAAGGGCAATTAGGGATGGGCAATAAATGCTGGCGTTGCCTGCGACGCCCACATCCCATGAACGAATAAAAAACAATTCGAGACAGTTTCCTCGAGCTATATGTCATGGAACCAACCAGGGAACAGGCTATTTTAGATCTTGTATTATGTAATGAGATAGGGTTAATTAGTAATCTCACAGTGAAAGAATCTCTGGTGATCATAATATGATACAATTTCACATAGAGTTTGAAAGTAAGGTACTTAAATCAGAAACTAGAGTCTTAAACTTAAATAAAGCCAATTACATAGGTATGAGGGGCGAGTTGTTAAAGGCCGATTGGGAAATTAAATTGAAGGGTTTAACATGAAAAGCAGTGGCAAACATTTAAAGAAATATTTCAATATTCTCAACAAATATATATTCCATTGAGAAATAAAAACTCCACAGGAAAAGTGATCCACCCCTGGCTAACTAAAGAAGTTAAGGATAGTATTAGATTGAAAAAAGAGGCCTATAATGTAGTAAGCCTGGGGATTGGGAGAGCTTTAGAAACCAACAAAGGACGACCAAAAAATTGATTAAAAGGGAGTAAATAGTAAATAGAAAATGAAAGTAAACCAGCAAGAAATATAAAAACGGATTGTAAGAGCTTCTACATGTAAAAAGGACGAGAGTAGCAGGAGACAGGAGAAATTATAACGGGGAATAAGGAAATGGCAGAGACATTACAAAATATTTGTTTATCTGTCTTCACAGTAGAAGACACGAAAAGCGTACCAAAAATAGTGGGGAACCAATGGGCAAATGAGAGTGAGGAACTTAAAACAATTAATATCACTAGAGAAAAAGTACTGGACAAACTAATGGGATTAAAAGCCGACAAATCCCCTGGACCTGATGGCCTACATCCAAGCATTCTAAAAGAGGTGGCTGCAGAGATTGTGGATGGATTGGTTATGATCTTCCAAAATTCTCTTGATTCTGGACCAGTCCCAGTGGACTGGAAGGTGGCAAAATGTAACCCCGCTATTCAAGAAAAGAGAGCGAGAAAACAGGGAACTACAGGCCAGTTAGCCTGACATCGATCGTCGGAAAAATGCTGGAATCCATTATTAAGAAAGTGGTAACGGCACTTAGAAAATCATAATATGATTAGGCAGAGTCAACATGGTTTTATGAAAGGGAAATTGTGTTTGTCAAATTTATTAGAGTTTTTTGAGGATGTAACTAGCAGAGTAGATAAAGGGGAACCAGTGGATGTAGTGTATTTGGATTTTCAAAAGTCATTCGCTAAGGTGCCATATAAAAGGTTGTTACACAAGATTAGGGCTCATGGGGTTGGGGATAATATATTAGCATGGAAAGAGGATTGGTTAAAGGACAGAAAACAGAGAGTAGGGATAAACGGGTCATTTTCAGGTTGGCAGTCTGTAACTAGTTGGGTGCCGCAAGGATTGGTGCTTGGGCCTCAGCTATTTACAATCTATATTAATGACTTAGATGAAGGGACCTAGTGTAATGTATCCAAGTTTGCTGATGATATAAAGTTAGTTGGGAAAGTAAGCTGTCAGGAAGGCACAAAGAGTCTGCAAAGGGATATAGACAGGTTAAGTGAGTGGGCAAGAAGGTGGCAGATGGAGTATAATGTAGGGAAATGTGAGGTAATTCACTTTGGTAGGAAGAACAGAAAAATAGAATTATTTTTTAAATGGTGAGAAACTATTAAATGTTGGTGTTCAGATACTTGGGTGTCCTCATACAAGAAACACAAAAAGTTAGTATGCAGATACAGCAGGCAATTAGAAAAGCAAATGGCACGTTGGCCTTTAATGCAGGTGGGTTGGAGTATAACAGTAAGGAAATCTTACTACAATTGTACAGGGCTTTAGTGAGACCTCACCTGGAGTACTGTGTACAGTTCTAGTCTCCTTATCTAAGGATGGATATACTTGCCTTTGAAGCAGTGCAACGAAGGTTCACTAGATTAATTCCTGGGACGAGAGGGTTGTCCAATGAAGAGAGGTTGAGTAGAATGGGCCTATACTCTCTGGAGTTTAGAAGAATGAGAGGTGATCTAATCGAAACATATAAGATTACAAGGGGGCTTGGCAGGGTAGATGCCGAGAGGTTGTTTCCCCTGGTTAGAGTCTAGAACTAGAGGGCATAGTTGTAGGATAAGGGGTCGGCCATTCAAGACTGATATGAGGAGGAATTTCTTCACGTAGAGGGTTGCGAATCTTTAGAATTCTCTACCCCAGAGGGCTGTGGATGCTGAGTCATTGAGTATATTCAAGGCTGAGATCGATAGATTTTTGGACTCTCGGGGAATCAAGGGATTTGGGGATCGGGCAGGAAAGTGGAGTTGAGTTTGAAGATCAGCCATGATCTGATTGAAAGGCGGAGCAGGCTCGAGGGTCCGTATGGCCTACTCCTGCTCCTATTTCTTATATTCAAGTGCCAGCTTAGCTCAGTTGGTATTACTCCCGCCTGAGCCAGAAATTGTGTTCAAGTCCCACTCCAGATCCAGGCTGACACTTCAGTGCAGTACTAAGGGGGGGTGCTGCATTATCTTTTGGATCAGATGTTAAATTGAGGCCCCGACTGCCTGTTCAGGTGGGCATAAAAAAATCCCTTGGCACTGTTTGAGGAGCCTAGTGTTCTATCCAACATTCCTACATTAACCAAACCAACATTACAGAAAAAAATGAATGTCATTTTGACTTGCTATTTGTGAGACCTTATGCTGCAACTGGCTGCTACATTTACTTAGGTAACGATTACACTTCAAAAATTAATTGGTAGTAAATCACAGGTTGAGAATGTAATAAGTCACCACATAAATGCAAGTTCTTGTTTCTAATATATTAGATTGATACAGATAGAGTGCCTACATTCTTCTACGACCAGCATCCAGGTTGCATGCTGGAGCTGCGTGGTCCCACCATCTCGAGGGGCTTTGGGAGCTTAAAACCTGTTACTCCGCATCACAGCTTTAATGCAGTTCCACGTGCTGCTTCACCGTGTCTCCTCCTTTTCTTAAAAATTCAGTGCGACAGATCCTGCAATGTGTGAATGCAACATATGATGTCATGAGACATGTGGACTAGATAGGGGAATCATGACTAGTAATCCCAATCCAGTGACCGTGCCAAGAGGTAGGTAGGGGCATCAGATGAAGTCAGAATTGGACTCAACTATGATGGTTAAGAAGTTTCCCAGCGTTCATTGCCCAAGCTCGTAACTTAAGTACGGGCACTTGGATGAGATTTTTAGCATCCCAGTGAAATGCAGTTGAGGAAGGGGAGTCGCGATCAAAGTAAATAATCTCTCACAAATCCTTAGTACAAGAGAGTGAGCAACCTGCTCCCGGCAACGCCACTCTGGATCAGGATGCACACTTGGATGACACACCATCTGATTGTGCCCCCATCCCCCCCCCCCCCCCCCAGTGCAGTCACGAGGATTTCAGTCAAGTGTGATGGTGGGTGGAAAGATTTGGCACTGTGTCTACTTGGGTTGTGTAAACCACCCAGCAGTCCAATTATAGATTTCGTCCCTAAACTTGGGCTGTATCTGGAGGAAGCATTTACTGTGCAATAGTAGGGTGCAGTAATGTTGGTTTTAGATCTCTGCTTCTTCGACACGGTGAGCTCCAACCCGGGAGTGGAGAGCGGCAGAGTCTCCAGTGGGATGGGGTTGACACTGGGCACAGTGACGAGCAATTCAAGATGACGGATTCAGACTATCACACATTAAAGAGCACTGCCTCACCAACATACTAAATAAAGCCCGGTGACAAAACTCTTACTGCAGATTTTGGTTTCAATCTGCTACCCCCCACACCTCTACACCAAGACTGGAGCTCACCGCAGTGTCGAATCAAAGCCTGAATCTGCACCAACCGAGCAGTCTTGTTCCTCTTCTATTTTCTGTTTAACAGACCACATGTTGAACAGGGTTTACCTTGCTTAAAAGTGGCTTTGGGTAAAATAAGCTATTCTCAGGATCTAGGTTACACAGAATCGAAAAACAATTGTTACTTTTACCTGAGGCCCAAAGTGCTCCTGGAGTCCCCCAGCTTTCTGGATTGCTGGTCAAATCCCAATTCCACGTGTGATCAAAGACAACCTCCGAAGATGCCCGAGGAAAGTGCGAAAACTTACCTTCAAATCGGAGATTGGACGCAGCAGGAGGGCAGGCCGCAGGCTGTCCTGGAAAAGGACTGAGCGTTGCAATGTGCTTATCGTGACAAACAGGGAGATCGCACCACTGTGAATTCACCATAATTTTATTTACAAAATAAAGGCACTCAAAGTCACTGCTGGGGTGGGATCCAGTACAAGCATCAGCTGATCACACCACAGTTATTTGCTGTCTCCTGATTGCTGTTTGGTCTCTATCTTCTTCAGTGGGATAATATAGATTCCATTCTTAGCTTCTTTTAGTCTCCACCATCGGCCTAACCTGCAAAGAACAGTATAAGTTTTAGTCAATCTAACTACTGGCATGAATCAGGTCAGGAACTTGAGAGGTTCAGGTAGTCAGAAAAGACGAAAGCAAAGCTTGGGAGAGTTCCTGACTTCATCTGAGCACTAAATTTAAACTAATGCCTACTCCCCCGCTCGATGTGCCATAGTATGGTCCCATAGTCAGTCAGCCCTCTGATACCTCACCAAGTGGCTCACTCTTCACACACAAGCCCACACAGCTCGTGTCGGCAGATGAGTCGGCTTTGGGAGCCGAGCCAATCCTACCCCATCACGGTGTGCCCACACACAACCCTTTCCAGGAGGTCAGCGGATAGGATGATTGTTCTCCCAAAAGCAGTGGTGACAATTCTAACGCTCCTACTGCCGATCAGGCAGAGGTCTGCTAACTTCAGACAGGCCGGGATTGAACCCAAGATCTAATTGGCTGCCACATTTCCTACATTACAACAGTGACTACACTTCAAAAGGAAAAAAGGTACTTCATTGTAAAGCACTTTGTGACGTGCGGGGATTGTGAAAGGTGCAATATGCATTTTGGTAGATCGAATCGGGCCAGGGCCTACTCCGTTAATGGTAGGGCGTTGGGGAGAGTTATAGAACAAAGAGATCTAGGAGTACAGGTTCATAGCTCCTTGAAAGTGGAGTCACAGGTGGATAGGGTGGTGAAGAAGGCATTCGGCATGCTTGGTTTCATTGGTCAGAACATTGAATGCAGGAGTTGGGATGTCTTGTTGAAGTTGTACAGGGCATTGGTGAGGCCACACTTGGAGTACTGTGTACAGTTCTGGTCACCCTATTATAGAAAGGATATTATTAAACTAGAAAGAGTGCAGAAAAGATTTACGAGGATGCTACCGGGACTTGATGGTTTGACTTACAGGGAGAGGTTAGACAGACTGGGACTTTTTTCCCTGGAGAGTAGGAGGTTAAGGGGTGATCTTATAGAAGTCTATAAAATAATGAGGGGAATAGATAAGGTAGATAGTCAAAATCTTTTCCCAAAGGGAGGGGAGTCTATAACGAGGGGGCATAGATTTAAGGTGAGAGGGGAGAGATACAAAAGGGTCCAGAGGGGCAATTTTTTCACTCAAAGGGTGGTGAGTGTCTGGAACGAGCTGCCAGAGGCAGTAGTAGAGGCGGGTACAATTTTGTCTTTTAAAAAGCATTTGGACAGTTACATGGGTAAGATGGGTATCGAGGGATATGGGCCAAGTGCAGGCAATTGGGACTAGCTTAGTGGTATAAACTGGGCGACATGGACATGTTGGGCCGAAGGGCCTGTTTCCATGTTGTAACTTCTATGATTCTATGATTCTATAATATAAATGCAAGTCTTTCTTTCTACCTGGTCCAACTAAGACATTAGGGGAGCCAAGCACATCCATTAGTGTTCACTACAACAACTTGCATTTATATAGCGCCCTTAATGCAGAAAAACATCCCATAGCACTAGCCTCAACACACCCAGGTAATGTTGGTTGCAAGTAATCACAATCATGCCAGAGAGAAACAACTGCATTGCCAGTACAAAATAAACACTCCGAAAACAAAAAATAAATGAAAGATCCCAACCAACAACATCCAGTAAGGAAAACTCAGAGGCAGCATCCTCCTGCTGAGCAGCCAAGCAATTAGGTCAGCTTCTGAACCTGTTACCAATAGCAACAACAGCATCCAGCCAGGTGACAGACAGAAAGAATCTGCAGCCATCTCATCGCTAATTACTCTGGGTGTTTGTTTTTAAAGAATATCCCGAAGCTTATGTGGAATGACTGCACGAGCGAAACTCTTCAAGAACAAGTTACTCCATGTTACTGGACAACGGTACAAAGTTACGTGAACTGATTAACTAACAACTTCAAACCTCTCCGCCTGCTGACAGTCTTTTCTTTTTGCTGTGTTTTTTTTTGAAAGTCTCTGATTTTCTCCCTTTCCTTGTGCAGACACTGGTTTTTGCTGGCATACAGTTATCAGGTAAAGGGTATCACGGAATAGAGAGAAAAGGAGCCGAAGTACAGATCAGCCATGATCTAATAGAATGGGGGAACAGGCTTGAGGGGACAAATGGACTACTCCGGTTCCTATGTGGACAGCAGCTGCTCTCCAGCACATCACCCAAATGAGGGACAGAGAGAGAGACAGAGAGAGAGAGAGAGAGAGAGAGAGAGAGACTTGCATATATGTAGCGCCTTTCATTACTTCGGAACGTCCCAAAGCGCTTTACAGCCAATGAGGTACTTTTAAAGTTTAGTTACTGTTGTAATGTAGGAAACTCGGCAGCCAATTTGCACACAGCAAGATCCCATAAACAGCAATGTGATAATGACCAGATAATCTGTTTTAGTAATATTGGTTGAAGGATAAATATTGGCCAGGACACCGGGGAGAACTCTCCTGCTCTTCTTTGAAATAGTGCCACGCAATCTTTTACGTTCAACTGAAAGGGCAGATGGGGCCTTGATTTAACGTCTCATCTGAAAGACGGCACCTCCGACACTCCCTCAGTACTGCACTGGGAGTGTCAGCCTAAATTATGAGCTCAAGTCTCTGAAGTGGGACTTGACCCCACAACTCCCTGACTCAGAGGCGGGTGCGCTACCCACTGAGCCACGGCTGACACCAGTCACTTCACTGTGGCAGTCGGTAGGCTATTCGACCATGGAAGCATCACAGTCGAATCCGAGCCCCCCAGCCCCCCTCCTACGTGCACTTGATAGGGATCAGCAGCCAGGACCCCTGCCCGATTCCTTCTTCCTTCATCAGATGGCACTGCAGCCAACTCTAGCGTCCCTACGAACGTGGGTTTGAGGAATAATTGTGCAACAGTGGTATTGTATATATACAGCTGTAGTGCTGGGATTCCTTGATGGTTAGAAAGACCACAGGCCCAGCAATGCTCACTCGATCGACTAGATGGCACGATCACATGCACCAGCCTCATCAACAGATGATAATACTGGGGGAGCGGGGAAAAAAAAACGGAGGTGGGGGGTAGGACCCCTTGATACCAGCCGTCCATCTGACCTGTCCAAGGAATGGCACACCTCAACTTCACATTATCGTTGCTGATAACAGCTTCACACTGACCATAGGCTTTCAGTCAATGCTCAGTAATGGAACCCAGACCCTGCTCCACCTTTGTGTGGGTCCATTCAGCACGGAGACATTTCATGCACTTTCTCCCGTTAAAAGCCATCTGCCTTTCCATAACCCTTCCCGTGTGCTCATCACCTGGCACATAGTTTGTTACCAGCTGATCTTACACCTTCCTCTTTTTGGATATATATTAATAGATCGTCTGTTTGGAAATGTTTCAACCATCACAAACAAATCACAAGCAAACAGGTGGGAAACCCACCAATGAATAAGTGGCAAGTGATTAACAATTAGAATTTGGAGCCTTCAATGACACCGTTCCACATCAGCACAATATTACATTTGTGTATTGCACGGTGCAACACTTCCTGTTCTTAGAAAGCAGCCTGACATCCAAATCACCAGAAGCATCACCACAAGAATCAAGGGAGTGAAAATCTAAAGCAATGCAGCCCTGAATTTCCACGGGATCCGCACAGCTCCTGCTGCAACGTCAATGGGAGGCCGACGGAACTCTGGAGAAATGATGGACACACTGACTTTTAGCCATTCATGCCGTTTCTCCGAGAGTTCCACCAATCTCTCGCCAGAGAATCCCCAGCGGAAATTCCAGATGGCCGAGATACCGGTCACGGCCCACGCCCTTTACCTGTGCTCCTGTCCCACACCAGCCACCAAAAAGTCACCCGAACTGGAAAACTTCAAACAGTTCACAAAGCCAACCTATGAAAGAGGCAGAGAGAAAGAGGTCATTAGTTTTCAGCATTGAGTGGAACTCCTCAGCTCACCCCCAGGTCTCCATCTCCCCACGGACAGTGAGCTCCTCAGTTCACCCCCAGGTCTCCATCTCCCCACGGACAGTGAGCTCCTCAGTTCACCCCCAGGTCTCCATCTCCCCACGGACAGTGAGCTCCTCAGTTCACCCCCAGGTCTCCATCTCCCCACGGACAGTGAGCTCCCTCAGCTCACCCCCAGGTCTCCATCTCCCCACGGACAGTGAGCTCCCTCAGCTCACCCCCAGGTCTCCATCTCCCCACGGACAGTGAGCTCCTCAGTTCACCCCCAGGTCTCCATCTCCCCACGGACAGTGAGCTCCCTCAGCTCACCCACAGGTCTCCATCTCCCCACGGACAGTGAGCTCCTCAGCTCACCCACAGGTCTCCATCTCCCCACGGTCAGTGAGCTCCCTCAGCTCACCCACAGGTCCCCATCTCCCCACGGACAGTGAGCTCCTCAGTTCACCCCCAGGTCTCCATCTCCCCACGGACAGTGAGCTCCCTCAGCTCACCCACAGGTCTCCATCTCCCCACGGACAGTGAGCTCCCTCAGCTCACCCCCAGGTCTCCATCTCCCCACGGACAGTGAGCTCCTCAGCTCACCCCCAGGTCTCCATCTCCCCACGGACAGTGAGCTCCTCAGCTCACCCCCAGGTCTCCATCTCCCCACGGACAGTGAGCTCCTCAGCTCACCCCCAGGTCTCCATCTCCCCATGTACAGTGAGCTCCCTCAGCTCACCCCCAGGTCTCCATCTCCCCACGGACAGTGAATTCCTCAGCTCACCCCCAGGTCTCCATCTCCCCACGGACAGTGAGCTCCTCAGCTCACCCCCAGGTCTCCATCTCCCCACGGACAGTGAGCTCCTCAGCTCACCCACAGGTCTCCATCTCCCCACGGACAGTGAGCTCCTCAGCTCACCCCCAGGTCTCCATCTCCCCATGTACAGTGAGGTCCCTCAGCTCACCCCCAGGTCTCCATCTCCCCATGTACAGTGAGCTCCCTCAGCTCACCCCCAGGTCTCCATCGCCCCACGGACAGTGAACTCCTCAGCTCACCCCCAGGTCTCCATCTCCCCACGGACAGTGAGCTCCTCAGCTCACCCCCAGGTCTCCATCTCCCCACGGACAGTGAGCTCCTCAGTTCACCCACAGGTCTCCATCTCCCCACGGTCAGTGAGCTCCTCAGCTCACCCCCAGGTCTCCATCTCCCCACGGACAGTGAGCTCCTCAGCTCACCCCCAGGTCTCCATCTCCCCATGTACAGTGAGCTCCCTCAGCTCACCCCCAGGTCTCCATCTCCCCACGGACAGTGAGCTCCTCAGCTCACCCCCAGGTCTCCATCTCCCCATGTACAGTGAGCTCCCTCAGCTCACCCCCAGGACTCCATCTCCCCACGGTCAGTGAGCTCCTCAGCTCACCCCCAGGTCTCCATCTCCCCACGGACAGTGAGCTCCTCAGCTCACCCCCAGGTCTCCATCTCCCCACGGACAGTGAGCTCCTCAGCTCACCCCCAGGTCTCCATCTCCCCACGGACAGTGAATTCCTCAGCTCACCCCCAGGTCTCCATCTCCCCACGGACAGTGAATTCCTCAGCTCACCCCCAGGTCTCCATCTTCCCACGGTCAGTGAGCTCCTCAGCTCACCCCCAGGTCTCCATCTCCCCACGGACAGTGAATTCCTCAGCTCACCCCCAGGTCTCCATCTCCCCACGGACAGTGAGCTCCTCAGCTCACCCCCAGGTCTCCATCTCCCCACGGACAGTGAATTCCTCAGCTCACCCCCAGGTCTCCATCTCCCCACGGACAGTGAGCTCCTCAGCTCACCCCCAGGTCTCCATCTCCCCACGGACAGTGAGCTCCTCAGCTCACCCCCAGGTCTCCATCTCCCCACGGTCAGTGAGCTCCTCAGCTCACCCCCAGGTCTCCATCTCCCCACGGACAGTGAACTCCTCAGCTCACCCCCAGGTCTCCATCTCCCCACGGACAGTGAGCTCCTCAGCTCACCCCCAGGTCTCCATCTCCCCACGGACAGTGAGCTCCTCAGCTCACCCCCAGGTCTCCATCTCCCCACGGTCAGTGAGCTCCTCAGCTCACCCCCAGGTCTCCATCTCCCCACGGACAGTGAATTCCTCAGCTCACCCCCAGGTCTCCATCTCCCCACGGACAGTGAGCTCCTCAGCTCACCCACAGGTCTCCATCTCCCCACGGACAGTGAATTCCCTCAGCTCACCCCCAGGTCTCCATCTCCCCACGGACAGTGCCAATCCATCCTTAGGTAAGGGTGTGAATTTGCTGCAACTGTTCTGTGCTGAACTGGTCGCTCTAAGCTGGAGCAGAAGTAAAGGTGCTGCAGTGGCCCTGGGCTTTGGGTGTGGAGGGAAAAGGGCGATGGACAATAAAAAAAAAATCAGCCTAAGTCCCCCCTCCCACTCAGCACAGACCATCAATGGAATCTGGCATGGTGCTGGTATGCAAGACTCAGTCCAACATTGGGCTTTGCAATACCCAGTCACTGAGGCATCTTCAACATCTTCCTTTCTCCAGGGGATTTCTTCCTTTCAGTGAACTCAGTCACTAAACTATCCAAGACACTTACAAAAGTCAAAGTGTTGCTAACGTCACAGCACAATGCGCTGGAGTAGGCAGACTGTGACACCAGACTGCTGGGATACACATTCAATCTTACACTGGGACTTCCAACCTGTCAGTCCCCCGAAACCCAGGCAACTCAGTCTTATGCACGCTTATATTTATTTGTTGGGTTGTCTAGTGTGGATTTTGTGGGCCTGCAGGTTTATAAAGGAGCTGTTTTTAGCTCTGTTGTCAGCTTTAGCAGCAGGATGGCTTCTCACCACACGGGTCATGGCAGGTCAGTATCTAGCCCGAGGAATACCAGGAAACAGGAGGGGGAAATCGGGGGGATAAACACCCGTAAACGGACACACTCCTCAAATGGTGACCATTTTGACAAAGGTGATGTTTAGAGACAACAGCACCGTCCTTGCCTCCAAACCAGAGGGGCTGCCTCTCCCCTCTCCTTCCAGAGGCCCCACCTCTTCACCCAGCGGTACCACCCCACACTCCTCTCCCAGACTTTCCCAGCCTGTAGTAACAGGGAATAGTTGCCACCATAATTAATTGCTAATTTCTTCAACAAACAACCAGAGATTACAGTCAACTTGGAGGGAGGAGGGAGGTTGGTTGATGGCTGCACCATATTAGGGTGAGCTGAGGGTCTTTTTTGTACATTTGTATGGAGGAACTGCTGGGTTTTTTTTTAAAAGTGAAACACAGCCACATTTCAATGCTGCTGGAGGAGGATTTAATTGCAAGAGCTGATGGCAACTCAGTGACCTGAGAAACACGGCTGATGAATAATGAGAGCAGCTGAGCCAGATTAGGCCCAAGGCTAAGAAACCGTAATACATATCAACTTCTGCATTCATTATCTAATTTGAACTCGTGTTTTCTTTAAGGTTACCCGACAGCAGGGACCGTTCCAGTGGTAAGTGCAGTCTGTGTTTGAGCAGTGCTCCATTTGGGAACAGACACTGAATGTAATCAGCACCTGCTTCCAAGTGGACTGAAATCCATCGTGAAATAGTGCAAGTGAAACAAAAGTCACACCAGAGAACAATTTACTGACAACAGGAATGCAGTTTTAAATGGTGAAAGAATGACCAGGAGGACTTCCTGTCCACAGTACCAAGCCCTGCAGAACATATGGACAATTATAAAAATGTTAAGTTTTAAAAAATAAATTCTTCAAATTTCTAACAGAAAATCCATTTCATGCCCACTCTCCACCAAGAGTTGCTCAGGAGACAACAAACAACCACAGCCATATCAACGGAGAGGGAGGGGGGGGGGCCGAGAGGGAGGGGGGGGGGCCGAGAGGGAGGGGGGGGGCCGAGAGGGAGGGGGGGGGGCCGAGAGGGAGGGGGGGGCGAGAGGGAGGGGGGGGGGCCGAGAGGGAGGGGGGGGGGCCGAGGGGAGGGGGGGGGGCCGAGAGGGAGGGGGGGGGCCGAGAGGGAGGGGGGGGGGCCGAGAGGGAGGGGGGGGGCCGAGAGGGAGGGGGGGGGCGAGAGGGAGGGGGGGGGGCCGAGGGAGGGGGGGGGGCCGAGAGGGAGGGGGGGGGGGCCGAGAGGGAGGGGGGGGGCCGAGAGGAGGGGGGGGGCCGAGAGGGAGGGGGGGGGCCGAGAGGGAGGGGGGGGGGCCGAGAGGGAGGGGGGGGGCCGAGAGGGAGGGGGGGGGCCGAGAGGGAGGGGGGGGGGGCCGAGATGGAGGGGGGGGGGCCCGAGAGGGAGGGGGGGGGGCCGAGAGGGAGGGGGGGGGGGCCGAGAGGGAGGGGGGGGGCCGAGAGGGAGGTGGGGGGGGCCGAGAGGGAGGGGGGGGGCCGAGAGGGAGGGGGGGGGGCCGAGAGGGAGGGGGGGGGGCCGAGAGGGAGGGGGGGGGCCGAGGAGGGGGGGGCCGAGGGAGGGGGGGGGGCCGAGAGGGAGGGGGGGGGGCGAGAGGGAGGGGGGGGGGCGAGAGGGAGGGGGGGGGTGCGAAAGGGAGGGGGGTGGGGGCGAGAGGGAGGGGGGGGGCGAGAGGGAGGGGGGGGGGGCGGGAGGGAGGGGGGGGGCGGGAGGGGAGGGGGGGGGCGGGAGGGAGGGGATGGGGGCGACGGCGAGAGGGAGGGGAGGAGGGCGACGGGAGAGGAGAGGAGAGGAGGAGGGTGACGGAGAGAGAGAGAGAGGAGGAGGTGACGGAGAGAGAGAGAAAGGAGGAGGTGACGGAGAGAGAGAGAGAGGAGGAGGTGACGGAGAGAGAGAGAGAGAGGAGGAGGTGACGGAGAGAGAGAGAGAGGAGGAGGTGACGGAGAGAGAGAGAGAGGAGGAGGTGACGGAGAGAGAGAGAGAGGAGGAGGTGACGGAGAGAGAGAGAGAGGAGGAGGTGACGGAGAGAGAGAGAGAGGAGGAGGTGACGGAGAGAGAGAGAGAGGAGGAGGTGACGGAGAGAGAGAGAGAGGAGGAGGTGACGGAGAGAGAGAGAGAGGAGGAGGTGACGGGAGAGAGAGAGAGAGAGAGGAGGAGGTGACGGAGAGAGAGAGAGAGAGAGGAGGAGGTGACGGAGAGAGAGAGAGAGGAGGAGGTGACGGAGAGAGAGAGAGAGGAGGAGGTGACGGAGAGAGAGAGAGAGGAGGAGGTGACGGAGAGAGAGAGAGAGGAGGAGGTGACGGAGAGAGAGAGAGAGGAGGAGGTGACGGAGAGAGAGAGAGAGGAGGAGGTGACGGGAGAGAGAGAGAGAGGAGGAGGTGACGGAGAGAGAGAGAGAGGAGGAGGTGACGGAGAGAGAGAGAGAGGAGGAGGTGACGGAGAGAGAGAGAGAGGAGGAGGTGACGGAGAGAGAGAGAGAGGAGGAGGTGACGGAGAGAGAGAGAGAGGAGGAGGTGACGGAGAGAGAGAGAGAGGAGGAGGTGACGGAGAGAGAGAGAGAGGAGGAGGTGACGGAGAGAGAGAGAGGAGGAGGTGACGGAGAGAGAGAGAGAGGAGGAGGTGACGGAGAGAGAGAGGAGGTGACGGAGAGAGAGAGAGAGGAGGAGGTGACGGAGAGAGAGAGGAGGTGAGAGAGAGAGAGAGAGAGAGAGAGAGAGAGAGAGAGAGAGAGAGAGAGGAGGTGAGAGAGAGAGGAGGAGGTGGAAAAAAAATCATCCAAGGTTCCTTGCTCCCGGTTCCTATTTTCTCATGCCTGAAAGAGCAAGCCTGTGGACAGGAACAGGTTCGACTGCACCTTCTTCCCTAATCAAAAAGCCCGCTGACACTCGTGTGAGGAACGGCCACATGGGCTTGGTGACAGGAGGGCTACTCCGCGGAGCTTGAGGAACTCTACCCCAGCACGGGTCAGCACTTCAGCAAAGTGAGGCAGAAAACTCGAGGGGAAAAGGCCTGCGAATCCCCTGGTTTGAATCACTAACTCTGGTCTGTTGGTCGTTTATCCAGAGACTGCACTGCAGTCCATCCAGCTAATCAGAATAGTGACCTGTCAAGCACACAAAATCTTTTAAAGTCTCTCTTACCGCGGGAATGTCAAACAGCGGCTCCAATTTTTTAAATCCTTCTCCACACTTCCAGAGTCTGATTTTGGAATTTTGGGAACCTGAAATTACAGATTATTTGATTAATAGCTAGATTATAAAATAGGCCAGTCGATTACAACAAAGAGCTGCGCAAATGACACCCAGCAGCTCGCTGTCTATCACATAACGTTACGTTTTCGATTGTGTTGTTGCCGTGTAACTGGTAGTTATCAGTTATTGCACACACTTCACTTAAATACAGTGTGAAAGGACGGGACGTAATGGTAATACACAGCGAGCTCAGTCAGCATCTGGAAGAGGAAGAAGGGTAATGTTCTTGTGGAAGGAGAGATTCTAGGTAAGAACTGAAGGACCCATCAAAACGTTAACCTGCCCAGTCTCTTTCAGGTGCTGCCAGACTGCTGTGTACTTCAGATATCCACCCCTTGAATACACTCATTGGCTCCTGGTCAGAGGGACAAATACTGAACCCGAGCCTGCAAGTTTAAACCAGTTTACCACGGCTGTACAGTGAAGCTGAGTGCTAAAGAATGAAGAAATATGGGGGGTGACCTCAAAAGGACTGACCTCAACATTTCCAAGTTTTAATCACGTATGGGGGGTGGGGGGAAAAGACAGGAGACAAATGAAGGTTCAGTACAGTCCAAGATCAGGAAAATGATGGTTCTGGTGCCGATCACTGCATTGCTGCCGATGCCCTGAAGTGTGATGTGTAATTTTCACCATGTGAATTCAGAACACTGGCAACCCTGCAACAACAACTACAACTTGCATTTCTATAGCGCCTTTCATAGAGTCATAAGAGTCATACAGCACGGATAGAGGCCCTTCGGCCCATCGTGTCCGCGCCGGCCATCAAGCCCTGTCTACTCTAATCCCATATTCCAGCATTTGGTCCGTAGCCTTGTATGCTATGGCATTTCAAGTGCTCATCCAAATGCTTCTTGAATGTTGTGAGGGTTCCTGCCTCCACAACCCTCTCAGGCAGTGAGTTCCAGACTCCAACCACCCTCTGGGTGAAAAAGTTCTTTCTCAAATCCCCTCTAAACCTCCCGCCTTTTACCTTGAATCTATGTCCCCTTGTTATAGAACCCTCAACGAAGGGAAAAAGCTCCTTAGTATCCATCCTATCTGTGCCCCTCAATTTTGTACACCTCAATCATGTCCCCCCTCAGCCTCCTCTGCTCCAAGGAAAACAAACCCAATCTTCCCAGTCTCTCTTCATAGCTGAAGCGCTCCAGCCCTGGTAACATCCTGGTGAATCTCCTCTGCACCCTCTCCAAAGCGATCACATCCTTCCTGTAGTGCGGCGACCAGAACTGCACACAGTACTCCAGCTGTGGCCTAACCAGTGTTTTATACAGCTCCATCATAACCTCCTTGCTCTTATATTCTATGCCTCGGCTAATAAAGGCAAGTATCCCATATGCCTTCTTTACCACCTTATCTACCTGTTCCGCCGCCTTCAGGGATCTGTGAACTTGCACACCAAGATCCCTCTGACCCTCTGTCTTGCCTAGGGTCCTCCCATTCATTGTGTATTCCCTTGCCTTGTTAGTCCCTCCAAAGTGCATCACCTCGCACTTTTCCGGGTTAAATTCCATTTGCCACTGTTCCGCCCATCTGACCAACCCATCTATATCGTCCTGCAGACTGAGGCTATCCTCCTCGCTATTTACCACCCTACCAATTTTTGTATCATCAGCGAACTTACTGATCATACCTTTTACATTCATATCCAAGTCATTAATGTAGATCACAAACAGCAAGGGACCCAGCACCGATCCCTGTGGTACCCCACTGGCCACAGGCTTCCAGTCACAAAAACAACCTTCGACCATCACCCTCTGCCTTCTGCCACTAAGCCAGTTTTGTATCCAAAGTGCCAAGGCACCCTGGATTCCATGGGCTTGTACCTTCTTGACCAGTCTCCTGTGGGGGACTTTATCGTCTAGTAAAATGTCCCACAGGAAGAGATTGTAGAAATGCTTCACGACGTGAGAGGGGAACTTTGTGATAAAAATGGAATGAGAGGAGGAATGGAGAATTCTATATATTCTGGCTCACCTCCTGACTCCCCAAAGCCTTTCCACCATCGACAAGGCACAAGTCAGGAGTGTGATGGAATACTCTCCACTTGCCTGGATGAGTGCAGCTCCAATAACACTCAAGAAGCTCGATACCATCCAGGACAAAGCAGCCCACTTGATTGGCACCCCATCCACCACCCTAAACATTCACTCCCTTCACCACCGGCGCACAGTGGCTACAGTGTGTACCATCCACAGGATGCACTGCAGCAACTCGCCAAGGCTTCTTCGACAGCACCTCCCAAACCCGCGACCTCTACCACCTAGAAGGACAAGGGCAGCAGGTACATGGGAACAACACCACCTGCACGTTCCCCTCCAAGTCACACACCATCCCGACTTGGAAATATATCGCCGTTCCTTCATCGTCGCTGGGTCAAAATCCTGAAACTCCTTTCCTAACAGCACTGTGGGAGAACCTTCACCACACGGAGTGCAGCGGTTCAAGAAGGCGGCTCACCACCACCTTCTCAAGGGCAATTAGGGATGGGCAATAAATGCTGGCCTCGCCAGCGACTCCCACATCCCATGAACGAATAAAAAAATGAAGGAAGCAACCTGGTCGCTGAATTATCTGCAGAACACCGTTTAGTCACTTCTAGTAGATGAAAGAGAAAAGACACAAGCAACATTAAACAGTATCTCACAGCTTGAAGCACCTGAAGCTACCAAATCACTGTTCAGCAATGTTGCCACAGAGGTAATCCAATATGGCTGCGTTATCCCTGGGTCTCCATGGATACCATGGGCTGTCCTGACAGTCACCAGAGGCTTCTTCTTAGTAACTGTCCAAAGGGCCAGGGAGCTGTAACACAAACGTCAACAGGTTTAAAATGTAACGGCTCCGGGCTCTTGAACTCTGGATAAAAGTTGGATTAAAGTACAAAACTTCAAGCAATAAACGCACCCATCATCAGCTCCAGATATCATGTACTCCTCGTTTACCAGCTGTATGCAGTCAATGGAACTCCTGGCAAGCAAACAGAAAGGTATAGTTAGCACACTGAAATACCAAGAGTGGGAAGTGATCACACACCGGGCAGCCAGTTCCGAGGGGCTTTTCCATCGATGTTGGGCTCTGGGAGAGCAGCCCTCAGCTGCAAACCCGCAGCCCATCGGCCGGGGTGGGGGGGTGGGAAGTGGGGGGCGACTGTTTGCTGCAGCTTCTGACCGCCATTCTTGCGACTGAGGGGCAGCAGAATAAATAAATAAAGTCAGGGCCTGGACCCTGGTGGAGGAGTGGAGCTTGTTTCCTTAATATTGTCAGGTACCTTCAGGATAAAGCAGCAGGGAAACTGTGCTCCTGCTGGCAAAAAGACATTACAAATATGAAGGTATTGTATACTGTGCAGAATCACTTCAAATGGAAGTTGTTCTGTACGACAGCTACCCAGAGCTCAGCAATGCACCTCTACAAACCCCCTCCCTAGTTAGCAATAAGTCGCTGAACAAAAACTGAACAGAATTATTGTTAGAAAGTTTGTACTGGAATAAAACTTTGAATGTTTAATCCTGCTGCAATGACAGACACATCTGAAGCCTGCTGGACTGACAGGCTCTCTACAGGAGAAGTGACATGTCCTTTATATTACAGTACTCTCTGTTTTGTACATCATCTACCCAGCACTCTGCAATGCACCTCTGAACCTGCCCCCCGTTAGCAACGCAACCCACCCCATGGGTGATGCACCTCCCCAACCTGCCCCATGGGCGATGCACCTCCCCAACCCACCCCATGGGTGATGCACCTCCCCAACCCGCCCCATGGGTGATGCACCTCCCCAACCCGCCCCATGGGTGATGCACCTCCCCAACCCGCCCCATGGGTGATGCACCTCCCCAACCCGCCCCATGGGTGATGCACCTCCCCAACCCGCCCCATGGGTGATGCACCTCCCCAACCTGCCCCATGGGCGATGCACCTCCCCAACCCGCCCCATGGGTGATGCACCTCCCCAACCCACCCCATGGGCGATGCACCTCCTTGATTGACAATAAATTGAAGCTATCGCAACAATATTCAGTGGCAATGAATGAGGCAAATCAAACGTTGTGATGTTTTAAAAGGTCAATACTGTGCTGTAAAGTGAGGTAATCCTGCCACCTCATAAATCACTGATGTGACTACACTTGGAATACTGGGTACAGTTTTGGTGGCCACAGTACAAAAAGATACTGCAATGATCAAGAGGATACAGAATGATTGAGGGGATGGAGGGGCTGGATTATGAGGAGCGATTACGTGACCTGAATATATTCTCACTTGAGGAGAGGTGATGTGATTACTGTTTTTAAAATTCTGAAAGGACTAGATAACGTAGACCATGACAAACTGTTTCACCTTGTCTGGAATAGTAGAACTAGAGGACACAGCCTGCGCTTGAAGGGGGTAAATTCAAAACTAATCAGTTCCTCAGACATTGGGATCAGTTCTGGGGCAGGAGGGACCTGTACAAGCCTGACGAGTTGCACCTCAACAGAGCTGGGACTAATGTCCTTGCGGGGAGGTTAACTAGTGCTATAAGGGAGGATTTAAACTAATTTGGCAGGGGTGGGCACCAGAATGAAACATTAGAGAGGAGAAATAAGGTGCACCGAGGACTGGGAGAGACAAATAGCACTAGAGTGAAGAATAGTTCAGAAATAGGAGGGGTCAGACAGGGGGTAAATGCGAGGCAGTCTAAGATGGGTTAGGAACGCATGTGTGTAAATGCACGGAGCGTGGTAAATAAGGTTGGTGAGCTGCAGGCTCAAGTCGCCACATGGGACTATGATATAGTGGCAATAACAGAGATCTGGCTCAAAGATGGGAAGGGTTCCCTTAATATTCCTGGCTACAAGGTATTCAGGAAAGATAGGGAAGGAAAGAAAGGAGGGGACACAGTATTGATCAAAGAAACTATGATAGCACTGAAAAGGGATGATGTAGTTGAGGGATCAAAGAGAATCTATTTGGTTAGAATTAATGAACAGAGGAGCTATTACGCTACTGGGTGTAAACTATAGGTCACCAAATAATGGGAAGGAAATAGAGGAGCAAATTTGCAGGCAAATTACAGAAAGATGCAACAACTCTCGAGTGGTGATAATGGGGGACCTCAATTATTCCAATATAAACTGGGACAGTAACAGTGTAAAGGGCAAAGAGGGGGAGGAATTCCTGTAATGTGTACAAGAGAACTTTTTTAATCAGTGTGTTTCCAGACCAACGAAGAATGGAATCCAGTTCTGAGGAATGAAGTGGGGCAGGTGGAGCATGTTTCAGTAGGGGAGCATTTGGGGAACAGCGATCATAATATCATCAGGTTTAGAGTAGTTATGGAAAAGGACAAGGAACAATTATGTATAAAAATACTTAACTGGAGGAGGGCTAATTTCAGTGAGTTATAAAAGGATCTTGCCCAGGTGAATTGGAATCAGAAATTGGTAGGCAAAACAGTAATTGAACAATGGGAGGCCTTCAAGGAGGAGATGGCGTGGGTAGAGTAGGCGCATTCTCACGAGGGGGAAAGGAAGGGCATCCAAAGCTAGAGCTCCATAGATACTAAAGATGTCATAAAAAAGTCATAAGAATAAAACCGTCTGGACCACCTGGAATCGGACCACCAGGCACCGACATGACAAAGGTAAACCAAGCCCCGTCGACCCTGCAAAGTCCTCCTCACGAACATCTGGGGACTTGTGCCAAAATTGGGAGAGCTGTCCCACGGACTAGTCAAGCAACAGCCTGACATAACCATACTCAAGAATCATACCTTTCAGCCAACGTCCCAGACTCTTCCATCACCATCCCTGGATATGTCCTGTCCCACCGGCAGGACAGACCCACCAGAGGCGGCAGTACAGTGATATATAGTCAGGCGGGAGTAGCCCTGGGAGTCCTCAACGTTGACTCCGGACCCTATGAAATCTCATGGCATCAGGTCAAACAAGGGCAAGGAAACCTCCTGCTGATTACCACCTACCACCCTCCCTCAGCTGATGAATCAGTCCTCCTCCATGTTGAGCACCACTTGGAGGAAGCATTGAGGGTAGCAAGGGCACAGAATGTACTCTGGGTGGGGGTCTTCAATGTCCATCACCAAGATTGGCTTGGTAGCACCACTACTGTCTAAGCTGGCCAAGTCCTGAAGGACATAGCTGCCAGACTGGGCCTGCGGCAGGTGGTGAGCAAACCAACACGAGGGAAAAACTTACTTGACCTCGTCCTCACCAATCTACCTGTCGCAAATGCATCTGTCCATGACAGTATTGGTAGAAGTGACCACCGCACAGTCCTCGTGATGAAGTTCCATCTTCGCACTGAGGACACCATCCAACGTGTTGTGTGGCACTACCACCTTGTTAAATGGGATAGATTCAGAACAGATCTAGCAGCTCAAAACTGAGCATCCATGAGGCGCTGTGGGCCATCAGCAGCAGCAGAATTGTATTCCAGCACAATCTGTAACCTCATGGCCCAGCACATTCCTCACTCTACCATTACCAACAAGCCAGGGGATCAACCCTGGTTCAATGAGACGTGTAGAATAGCATGCCAGGAGCAGCACCAGGCGTACCAAAAAATGAGGTGCCAACCTGGTGAAGCAACAACTCAGGACTACATGCATGCTAAGCAGCGGAAGCAACATGCTACAGACAGAGCTAAGTGATTCCACAACCAACGGATCAGATCAAAGCTGTGCAGTCCTGCCACATCCAGTCATGAATGGTGGTGGACAATTAAACAACTAACGGGAGGAGGAGGCTCTGCAATCATCCCCATCCTCAATGATGGCGGAGTCCAGCACGTGAGTGCAAAAGACAAGGTTGAAGCGTTTGCAACCATCTTCAGCCAGAAGTGCCGAGTGGATGATCCATCTCGGCCTCCTCCTGATATCCCCACCACCACAGAAGCCAGTCTTTAGCCAATTCGATTCACTCCACGTGATATCAAGAAACGGCTGAGTGCACTGGATACAGCAAAGGCCATGGGCCCCGAAACATCCCGGCTGTAGACTTGTGCTCCAGAACTAGCTGCGCATCTAGCCAAGTTGTTCCAGTACAGCTACAACACTGGCATCTACCCGACAATGTGGAAAATTGCCCAGGTATGTCCTGTCCACAAAAAGCAGGACAAATCCAATCCGGCCAATTACCGCCCCATCAGTCTACTCTCAATCATCAGCAAAGTGATGGAAGGTGTCGTCGACAGTGCTATCAAGCGGCACTTACTCACCAATAACTTGCTCACCGATGCTCAGTTTGGGTTCCGCCAGGACCACTCGGCATCAGACCTCATTACAATCTTGGTCCAAACATGAACAAAAGAGCTGAATTCCAGAGGTGAGGTGAGGTGAGAGTGACTGCCCTTGACATCAAGGCAGCATTTGACCGAGTGTGGCACCAAGGAGCCCTAGTAAAATTGAAGTCAATGGGAATCAGGGGGAAAACTCTCCAGTGGTTGGAGTCATACCTAGCACAAAGGAAGATGGTGGTGGTTGTTGGAGGCCAATCATCTCAGCCCCAGGACATTGCTGCAGGAGTTCCTCAAGGCAGTGTCCTAGGCCCAATCATCTTCAGCTGCTTCATCAATGACCTTCCCTCCATCATAAGGTCAGAAATGGGGATGTTCGCTGATGATTGCACAGTGTTCAATTCCATTCGCAACCCCTCAGATAATGAAGCAGTCCGTGCCCGCATGCAACAAGACCTGGTCAACATCCAGGCTTGGGCTGATAAGTGGTACACACCGCAGCCACTGTGCGCCGGTGGTGAATGGGGTGCCAATCAAGCGGGCTGCTTTGTCCTGGATGGTGTCGAGCTTCTTGAGTGTTGCTGGAGCTGCACTCATCCAGGCAAGTGAAGAGTATTCCATCACACTCCTGACTTGTGCCTTGTAGATGGTGGAAAGGCTATGGGGAGTCAGGAGGTGAGTCACTCGCCGAATACCCAGCCTCTGACCTGCTCTTGTAGCCACAGTATTTATATGGCTGGTCCAGTAAAGTTTCTGGTCAATGGTAACCCTCAGGATGTTGATGGTGGGGGATTCGGCGATGGTAATGCCGTTGAATGTCAAGGGGAGGTGGTTAGACCCTCTCTTGTTGGAGATGGTCATTGCCTGGCACTTGTCTGGTGCGAATGTTACTTGCCACTTATGAGCCCAAGCCTGGATGTTGTCCAGGTCTTGCTGCATGAGGGCTCGGACTGCTTCATTATTTGAGGGGTGCTGAAAGGAACTGAATGGAACTGAACACTGTGCAATCATCAGCGAACATCCCCATTTCTGACCTTATGATGGAGGGAAGGTCATTGATGAAGCAGCTGAAGATGGTTTGGCCTAGGACACTGCCCTGAGGAACTCCTGCAGCAATGCCCTGGGGCTGAGAAGATTGGCCTCCAACAACCACTACCATCTTCCTTTGTGCTAGGTATGACCCCAGCCACTGGAGAATTTTCCCCCTGATTCCCATTGACTTCAATTTTACTCGGGCTCCTTGGTGCCACACTCGGTCAAATGTTGCCTTGATGTCAAGGGCAATCACTCTCACCTCACCTCTGGAATTCAGCTCTTTTGTCCATGTTTGGACCAAGGCTGTAATGAGGTCTGGAGCCGAGTGGTCCTGGCGGAATCCAAACTGAGCATCAGTGAGCAGTTTATTGGTGAGTAAGTGCTGCTTGATAGCACTGTCGACGACACCTTCCATCACTTTGCTGATGATTGAGAGTAGACTGATGGGGCGGTAATTGGCCGGATTGGATTTGTCCTGCTTTTTGTGGACAGGACATACCTGGGCAATTTTTCACATTGTCGGGTAGATGCCAGTGTTGTAGCTGTACTGGAACAGCTTGGCTCGAGGCGCAGCTAGTTCTGGAGCACAAGACTTCAGCATTACAGCTGGGATGTTGTCGGGGCCCACAGCCTTTGCTGTATCCAGTGCACTCAGCCGTTTCTTGATATCACGTGGAGTGAATCGAATTGGCTGAAGACTGGCTTCTGTGGTGATCCACTGGTGCGCATTAAAGGGCCTGTTCGTGAGTGAGGGTCGGTGCAGGTACGTGCAGACCACTGGCTGAGTGCATGCGAAGAAAAACTTACTCGAGAAGTTCCTCTCCAAAACAAACTCTGCTAGTTACATCCTCAAAAAACTCTAATAGATTTGTCAAACACAATTTCCCTTTTATAAACCGTGATTACTTTGCCTAATCATATGATTTTCTAAGTGCCCTGTTACCACTTTCTTAATAATGGATTCCAGCATTTTCCCAACGACCGATGTCAGGCTAACTGGCCTGTAGTTCCCTGTTTTCTCTCTCCCTCCTTTCTTGAATAGCGGGATTACATTTGCTACCTTCCAATCCACTGGGACCGTTCTAGAATCTACCAATGCAACCATCTCTTTTAGAACCCTCAGATGTTGGCCATCAGGTCCAGGGGATTTATCGGCCTTTAGTTTCTCAAGTACTTTTTCTCTGCTGATATTAATTACTTGAAGATCCTCACTCTCATTAGACCCTTGGTTCTCCATTATTTCTGCTATGGTTTTTGTGTCTTCTACTATGAAGTCAGATACAAAATATTTGTTTAACGTCTCTGCCATTTCCTGATTCCCCATTATAATTTCTCCTGTCTCAGACTCTAAGGGACCCATGTTTACTTTTGCTACTATTCCTTTTTACATACTTATAGAAGCTCTTACAATCCGTTTTCATATTTCTTGCTAGTTTATTTTCATATTCTATTTTCTCCCTTTTTAATCAGTTTTTTGGTTGTCCTTTGCTGGTTTCCCAATCCTCAGGCTTACAACTCTTCTTGGCAACATTATAGGCCTCTTCTTTTAATCTAATACTATCCTTGACTTCTTTAGTTAGCCACGGATGGAGCACTTTTCCTGTGGTGGTTTTATTTCTCAATGCAACGTATATTCGTTGAAAATGTTGAAACATTTCTTTAAATGTTTGCCATTGCTTATCTACCGTCATAACCTTTAATCTAATTTCCCAATCTACCTTAGCCAACTCGCTCCTCATACCTATGTAATTGGCTTTATTTAAGTTTAAGACTCTAGTTTCGCACTTAAGTACATCACTCTCAAACTCAATGAGAAATTCTATCATATTTTGATCACTCTTCCCCAGAGGATCCTTTACTGTGAGATTGCTAATTAACCCTGTCTCATTACACAATACAAGATCTAAAATAGCCTGTTCCCTGGTTGGTTCCATGACGTATTGTTCTTGGAAATTGTCTCGAACGCATTCCATGAACTCGTCCTCCAGACAACCTTTGCCAATTTGATTAGTCCAGGCTATATGAAGATTAAAGTCCCCCACGATTATTGCATTACCTTTGTTACAAGCTCCTATTATTTAATGGTTAATACTCTGGTTCCATTCTTTGATGAAGTAATGGGGAGGGTTGATGAGGGTAGTGTGGTTGATGTTGTGTATATGGACTTTCAAAAAGCATTTGTTGAAGTACGACATAATAGACTTGTGAGCAAAATTAAAGCCCACAGGATTAAAGGGACAATGGCAGCTTGGATACAAAATTGGCTAAGGGACAGAAAGCAGAATGGTTGTTTTTCAGACTAGAGGGAAGTATAGAGTGATAATCCCCAGGGATCAGTATTAGGACCACTGCTCTATTTGATATATATTAATGACCTGGACTTAGGTATACAGGGCATAATTTCAAAGTTTGCAGACAACACAAAACTCGGGATTGTAGTAAACAATGTGGGGGGATAGCAACAGATTTCAGGAGGACATAGACAGACTTAACACAGAGAAGTGTGAAGTGATACATTTTGATAGAAAAAATGAGCAGAGGCAATATAAACTAAATGGTACAATTTTAAAGGGGGAACAGAGAGACCTGGGGGTGAATGTACACAAATGTTTGAAGGTGGCAGGACAAGTTGAGAAGGCTGTTAAAAAAGCATATGGGATCCTGGATTTTATTAGTACAGACATAGAGTACAAATGTACAGAAGTTATGCTAAACCTTTATAAAACACTGGTTCAGCTGGAGTCTGTGTTCAGTTCTGGGCACCACACTTTAGGAAGGATGTCAAGGCCTTAGAGGGGGTGCAGAAGAGATTTACTAGAACGGTTCCCAGGATGAGGGGCTTCAGTTATGTGGAGAGACTGGGGTTGTTCCCATTAGAGCAGAGAAGGTTAAGAGGAGATTTGATAGAAGTTTTCAAAATCATGAATGGTTTTGATAGGGTAAATAAGGAGAAACTGTTTCCAGTGGCAAAGGGGTCAATAATCAGAGGACACAGATTTAAGGTGATTGGCAAAAGAACCAGAGACGACATGCGGAAACTATCTTTTTTTTTAAAACGCAGTGTTACGATAACCTGGAATGCACTGCCTGAAAGGGTGGTGGAAGCAGATTCAATAATAACTTTCAAAAGGGAATTGGATAAATACTTGAAGGGAAAAAAATTACAGGGCAATGGGGAAAGAGTAAGGGAGTGGGATTAATTGGATAGCTCTTTCAAAGACCTGGCACAGGCATGATGGGCCAAATGGCCTCCTTCTGTGCTGTAACATACAATGATGCTGTCTGCAGAAACATAGAAACATTTCAGTGAGCAAGTGGTAAATCCATGGAAAAGGCTCTTTAGGGAGATGGTGGAAGCAGATTAAAATGCAAATTAGTTAGATTTCTTTCAGAAAATATTATTTTGGAATACAGTATATGATTAATTTGAGATATGAAATATTATACGTGTAGTATATTTGAGAGAAAACAGTGACTATGGTTTCCAAAGCTTTCCACCATTGGGGTTTTCCTCGCCTCATGTCTGGGTCTGTTGTAGACTAACAGAGATTGATTACTATGATTAGTCAACAACTCCATTATCATTTTATCATGTGACTACCTGGGTTGCAGGTGAACCAGATCGACCTTGGTCTTTTTTTGTCATAGCAATTCCTATGTTCCCCAACCCATCCACTAGCAGCAATTTCAGAGCTCAAGAGGCATCACAAAAACAGCTGCATGTGCAGTCGTTTAAAAGTTGTCTCTGGCCGTCAGACTTTCCCCTTTTAAAAGATGATTTCTGTTGATAGTGAGTTATTAATGTGCTACCTGCTGATGTTGCTGTTTAAGGTTTGCTTCCCTCCTTTCCTTTAGCAGCAGAATTTTGCTAACGACACATCGATTTATACTTGCGCTCGAGCCTGTATCCTGTTTCAGGAGTGCGACGTCCGGGTACTGTTCTGCCCCTGTAACACTCAGATGGGGAGCCAGTCTCTGTAGGCAGGGTGGACTCTGATTTTAGACAAAGGCCAACACAAAGCTAATGCTAAGGATCACTACTTTTATATAACTAAAACCTTATCTCAACTGCATAGTCCTAGCTCCACATTTTCATGTGTCGACGATTCCATCAGGATGAGACACCGAGGGACTGTTTACAGTACGGACAGTGGCCAATGGAGGGTGAGTCATGTGTCTGCACTTAGCTGCACTTCTATAGTGTAAAAGGCACATTAACAGGACATGTCGGGCACACTTCTCATCCACTTCACTTCAATCTGTACAGTTTATTTTGATGCAGTGTTTTAAGAACATCTAATTAGCAATGTGCAAGGTCAGAGATGGATGGGGGGACGGGGGTGACAGAAAGAGAGTTGTGAAAATTATTTTCCTGTGAAACATGGGTGAGAGATAAGTCAAAGTGATAACCAACTCAATCGGAAGTGAGAATAGATTTCACAGCATAAATGCCAGCACCTCCGTCACCGGGCTCCTCTCAGGTACCTATCTCTCACTGGCATTATCCTGTTGGAAGCTTTTCAACTATTCAGCTGTGGAGACGATTAACCCATTCAGTACAAAAGGCCCTTTACAGCTTTTATACCTACAACAATACAGCATTTACAGCACCTTTAACATAGTAAAATGTCCCACAGTGCTGCACATGAGCCTTATCAGACAAAAATTGCCACCGAGCCAAGGAAGGAGATATTGGGACAGGGCTTGGTCAAAGAAGTAGCTTATAAGGTTCTTAAAGGAAGAAAGAGGTAGAGAGGTTTAGGGAGGGAATTCCAGTGCTTAGGACCTAGACAGCTGAAGGCACGCCCACCAGTGGTGGGGTGAAGGGAGTGGGGGATGGACAAGAGGCCAGTGCTGGAGGAACGCAGAGTTCCCAGAGGGTTGTAAGAGCTGGAGGCAGTTACAGATTGGAAGGGGCGAGTCCACGGAGGGATTTGAACACGAAAATGACAATTTTAAAATTGAGGCGTTCTGGTACCGGGAGCCAATGTAAGTCTGTAAGCACAGAGGGGATGGGTTAACGGGACTCAGTGGGAGTTAGGATACGGGCAGCAGAGTTTTGGATGAGCTTTATGAAGGGTGAAAGATGGGGGATCGGCCAGGAGAGCATTGGAATAGTGAAGTCTGGAGGTAACAAAAGCATGGATGAGGGTTTCAGCAACAGGTGGGCTGAGGCAGAGGCGAAGACGGGCGATATTACCTGGAGCGTTTACAGGTCAGCAGAAGTGATGGGGCAGCTCCACAGCCACTGGGATGTGGAGTACCGCCTCGAAAGGCAACTTTCTGCCCCCTCTCCCCCACCCCAGTAACAGAGCCATCGCACCATCACCAACAGCTGCCATTTTTCTGAGTGCAGGTAAGTTGAGCCCACTGCCTGGTTTTTATATTACTGGCTTGTAAGAACATCCCCCTGGACGAGCTCCGTGCCCTGGAAACAAACACAGCAATCACTGGAGTAAATCAGTACTGGTGATAGTTCCCTGGGGTGATTAGACCAACTGTAGCTCACCAACTGGGGTGAGGAAATATGCAGCAGACTGGGCAGGGAAGCTGGCACCTTTCTGATTCGTGTGGCCCAGCAGCACACCGGGCAGTAAATCTACCCAGCGTATTATCAGGGAGCTCTGAAGAATTCTGGCTGACATGCTTTTCTATTGTCACATTGTTGAATAGCCCCAGTGGTATCATGCTAGGGACGAGAGGGGAAAGAAAAGTGTTTCTGTTCCTCATCGTTTTCCAGTGACCCCTGCTGGAAAGAGCAAGTATGGGGAGGGGAGTGCAGGGCTAGGCTTGGGTGTGATGCCCTCCACAGTTAAGCAGCCAGCTGGCACTGTCTAGGCTCAACACATGAATCTGGGCGGGGAACCAGAGGAGATTTGGTGTCTTCAGGAGAAAGAGTCCACCCGGGGGGTTGGGGGGGGGGGGGGGGGGGGGGGGGGGGGGAGAGCTGGAAGAAATAAAACCAAGTGTCGATAATGTCATTAGCAGCACTGAGTCTGCAGAGTTACAGAGCTCGACAGTGGAGCTGAATTAGCACAGACTGTTGATAGTGAAGCACCCTCAGGTTGATTGTTTGCATTGATGTTAATTCAGACAGTCAGGGCTCAGTAACTGAGTTGAGCAGTGCCTACAAACAATGTCACAAGTGCTTGCATTCAAATAAAGTCACCCAAAGATCAAGAGAAACGGAGAGTATAAAGAGGACACCAATGAGAACGTCCAGCAACCATTTGATCTTTACAACAGGTCCTGAAGGTGATGCTCAGGCTGTGTTTAACTAAGAAGGAGTACAAATCACCGCATCTACTGGACAGAGGGGCCACAAACAAGTTGTTTGAAGGTCAAAATTTTGTGATTGGGTTTTCTGAAAGCTGGACCTTTGCAAATAACTGGGCAAGGTCGGCAAGCAGAAAACCGCAGCACTGGTCTGCAAGGATAGACTAGGTACACCACCCAGCAGCAGAAGAGATGGCGTTTATGCTTGCAGCCAGGATGCTATTATCTCCCGTGGCATGGGCAGGACCACCTCCACAGATGGGCAGCAGGGCATGGGGTTGGGAAGGGAGGAAAAAAAAAGGGACAGCATTGCTGCATTTATCTAACTGCCGGTGAAGTTGGAGCTGTCAGTGCTGTACGGTAAATGCAGTGTTAATCTTTAAACGACAGGTGCAAAGTAGAGAATTTACACATTACACGAGAGTGCTTAGGGACCCGGCAGGTGTGAAATGGATGAACATTCTGTATCGAGACGATCAGTGAAAGACAACCACTTACAGAAGTGAGAATGGGAGCCAAGGGAGTATGAACTAGATTCACCAGAAACCAAGATTGTAATGAACGTGGAACTGAACTGAATTAGTGTTAGAAAGTTAGTACTGGAATAAAACTTTGCACCTTTTAATCCTGCTGCAGAGTGACACATCAGAAGTTTGTGGACTGACTGACGCTCAGGAGAAATGATGTTCCATTATAGCACAGTACTCTCCTTCACAATACAGCATTAGCTCTGTATTATTAGTGAGGCATTGAACCAAGAACCACAGTTGCAGTCCTCTGGAGGGAGCAAAGGGGGCTGCTGCTGGCTCCCATTTAATCTGGCTGCACACAGATGGAGCACTCAGCATATCAATTCACCCTTCACCCCTCCATGCAGGCCAAGCATTGAGCACCCCCTCCACAGTACGGACACGCCACGACGACCCCGCCCCCCACGACGACCCCGCCCCCCGCCACGACGAGACCGCCCCCCCAGCCACGACGACCCCGCCCCCCCGCCACGGACACGACGACCCCGCCCCCCCCGCCACGACGACGAGACCGCCCCGTCAGCCACGACGACCCCGCCCCCCCGCCACGACGACCCCGCCCCCCGACCCCGCCCCCCCCCACCACGACGACCCCGCCCCCCCGCCACGACGACCCCGCCCCCCCGCCACGACGACCCCGCCCCCCCCGCCACGACGACCCCGCCACGGACACGACGCCCCCGCCCCGGACACGACGCCCCCGCCCCCCCCCGCCACGGACACGACGCCCTCGCCCCCCCGCCACGGACACGACGCCCCCGCCCCGGACACGACGCCCCCGCCCCCCCCGCCACGGACACGACGCCCCCGCCACGGACACGACGCCCCCGCCACGGACACGACGCCCCCGCCACGGACACGACGCCCCCGCCACGGACACGACGCCCCCGCCACGGACACGACGCACCCGCCACGGACACGACGCACCCGCCACGGACACGACGCCCCCGCCACGGACACGACGCCCCCGCCCCCCCCGCCACGGACACGACGCCCCCGCCCCGGACACGACGCCCCCGCCCCCCCCGCCACGGACACGACGCCCTCGCCCCCCCGCCACGGACACGACGCCCCCGCACTCCCACACAGACAACACTCAGCACCTTCTCCCCAGTACAAACAATATACTCGACACGCAGTCCCCAGCCCAGACACGACACCCAGCCCCCAGCCCAGACACGACACCCAGCCCAGACACGACACCCAGCCCCCAGCCCAGACACGACACCCAGCCCCCAGTCCAGACACGACACCCAGCCCCCAGTCCAGACACGACCCCCAGTCCAGACACGACACCCAGTCCCCAGTCCAGACACGACACCCAGTCCCCAGTCCAGACACGACACCCAGTCCCCAGTCCAGACACGACACCCAGTCCCCAGTCCAGACACGACACCCAGTCCCCAGTCCAGACACGACACCCAGTCCCCAGTCCAGACACGACACCCAGTCCCCAGTCCAGACTCGACACCCAGTCCCCAGCCCAGACACGACACCCAGCCCCCAGCCCAGACACGACACCCAGCCCCCAGCCCAGACACGACACCCAGCCCCCAGCCCAGACACGACACCCAGCCCCCAGCCCAGACACGACACCCAGCCCCCAGCCCAGACACGACACCCAGCCCCCAGCCCAGACACGACACCCAGCCCCCAGCCCAGACACGACACCCAGCCCCCAGTCCAGACACGACACCCAGTCCCCAGTCCAGACACGACACCCAGTCCAGACACGACACCCAGTCCCCAGTCCAGACACGACACCCAGTCCCCAGTCCAGACACGACACCCAGTCCCCAGTCCAGACACGACACCCAGTCCCCAGTCCAGACACGACACCCAGTCCCCAGTCCAGACACGACACCCAGTCCCCAGTCCAGACACGACACCCAGTCCAGACACGACACCCAGTCCCCAGTCCAGACACGACACCCAGTCCCCAGTCCAGACTCGACACCCAGTCCCCAGTCCAGACACGACACCCAGTCCCCAGTCCAGACACGACACCCAGTCCCCAGTCCAGACACGACACCCAGTCCCCAGTCCAGACACGACACCCAGTCCAGACACGACACCCAGTCCAGACACGACACCCAGTCCCCAGTCCAGACACGACACCCAGTCCCCAGTCCAGACTCGACACCCAGTCCCCAGCCCAGACACGACACCCAGTCCAGACACGACACCCAGCCCCCAGCCCAGACACGACACCCAGCCCAGACACGACACCCAGCCCAGACACGACACCCAGCCCCCAGCCCAGACAGGACACCCAGCCCCCAGTCCAGACACGACACCCAGTCCCCAGTCCAGACACGACACCCAGTCCCCAGTACAGACACGACACCCAGTCCAGACACGACACCCAGTCCAGACACGACACCCAGTCCCCAGTCCAGACACGACACCCAGTCCCCAGTCCAGACACGACACCCAGTCCCCAGTCCAGACACGACACCCAGTCCCCAGTACAGACACGACACCCAGTCCCCAGTCCAGACACGACACCCAGTCCCCAGTCCAGACACGACACCCAGTCCCCAGTCCAGACACGACACCCAGTCCCCAGTCCAGACACGACACCCAGTCCCCAGTCCAGACACGACACCCAGTCCCCAGTCCAGACACGACACCCAGTCCCCAGTCCAGACACGACACCCAGTCCCCAGTCCAGACACGACACCCAGTCCCCAGTCCAGACACGACACCCAGTCCCCAGTCCAGACACGACACCCAGTCCCCAGTCCAGACAAGACACCCAGCCCCCAGCCCAGACACGACACCCAGCCCAGACAAGACACCCAGCCCCCAGCCCAGACACGACACCCAGCCCCCAGCCCAGACACGACACCCAGCCCCCAGCCCAGACACGACACCCAGCCCCCAGCCCAGACACGACACCCAGCCCCCAGCCCAGACACGACACCCAGCCCCCAGCCCAGACACGACACCCAGCCCCCAGCCCAGACACGACACCCAGCCCCCAGCCCAGACACGACACCCAGCCCCCAGCCCAGACACGACACCCAGCCCCCAGCCCAGACACGACACCCAGCCCCCAGCCCAGACACGACCCCCAGCCCCCAGCCCAGACACGACCCCCAGCCCCCAGCCCAGACACGACCCCCAGTCCAGACACGACACCCAGTCCCCAGTCCAGACACGACACCCAGCCCCCAGCCCAGACACGACACCCAGCCCCCAGCCCAGACACGACACCCAGCCCCCAGCCCAGACACGACACCCAGCCCCCAGCCCAGACACGACACCCAGCCCCCAGCCCAGACACGACAACCAGCCCCCAGCCCAGACACGACACCCAGTCCCCAGTCCAGACACGACACCCAGTCCAGACACGACACCCAGTCCCCAGTCCAGACACGACACCCAGTCCCCAGTCCAGACACGACACCCAGTCCCCAGTCCAGACACGACACCCAGTCCCCAGTCCAGACACGACACCCAGTCCCCAGTCCAGACACGACACCCAGTCCCCAGTCCAGACACGACACCCAGTCCCCAGTCCAGACACGACACCCAGTCCCCAGTCCAGACACGACACCCAGTCCCCAGTCCAGACACGACACCCAGTCCCCAGTCCAGACACGACACCCAGTCCCCAGTCCAGACACGACACCCAGTCCCCAGTCCAGACACGACACCCAGTCCAGACACGACACCCAGCCCCCAGTCCAGACACGACACCCAGTCCCCAGTCCAGACACGACACCCAGTCCCCAGTCCAGACACGACACCCAGTCCCCAGTCCAGACACGACACCCAGTCCCCAGTCCAGACACGACACCCAGTCCCCAGTCCAGACACGACACCCAGTCCCCAGTCCAGACACGACACCCAGTCCCCAGTCCAGACACGACACCCAGTCCCCAGTCCAGACACGACACCCAGTCCCCAGTCCAGACACGACACCCAGTCCCCAGTCCAGACACGACACCCAGTCCCCAGTCCAGACACGACACCCAGTCCCCAGTCCAGACACGACACCCAGCCCCCAGCCCAGACACGACACCCAGCCCCCAGCCCAGACACGACACCCAGCCCCCAGCCCAGACAAGACACCCAGCCCCCAGCCCAGACAAGACACCCAGCCCCCAGCCCAGACACGACACCCAGCCCCCAGCCCAGACACGACACCCAGCCCCCAGCCCAGACACGACACCCAGCCCCCAGCCCAGACACGACACCCAGCCCCCAGCCCAGACACGACACCCAGCCCCCAGCCCAGACACGACCCCCAGCCCCCAGCCCAGACACGACCCCCAGCCCCCAGCCCAGACACGACCCCCAGCCCCCAGCCCAGACACGACCCCCAGCCCCCAGCCCAGACACGACCCCCAGCCCCCAGCCCAGACACGACCCCCAGCCCCCAGCCCAGACACGACCCCCAGCCCCCAGCCCAGACACGACCCCCAGTCCAGACACGACACCCAGTCCCCAGTCCAGACACGACACCCAGTCCCCAGTCCAGACACGACACCCAGCCCCCAGTCCAGACACGACACCCAGCCCCCAGTCCAGACACGACACCCAGCCCCCAGTCCAGACACGACACCCAGCCCCCAGTCCAGACACGACACCCAGCCCCCAGTCCAGACACGACACCCAGTCCCCAGCCCAGACACGACACCCGACACCCAGCCCAGACACGACACCCGACACCCAGCCCAGACACGACACCCGACACCCAGCCCAGACACGACACCCGACACCCAGCCCAGACACGACACCCGACACCCAGCCCAGACACGACACCCGACACCCAGCCCAGACACGACACCCGACACCCAGCCCAGACACGACACCCAGCCCAGACACGACACCCAGCCCAGACACGACACCCAGCCCAGACACGACACCCAGCCCAGACACGACACCCAGCCCAGACACGACACCCAGCCCAGACACGACACCCAGCCCAGACACGACACCCGACACCCAGCCCAGACACGACACCCGACACCCAGCCCAGACACGACACCCGACACCCAGCCCAGACACGACACCCGACACCCAGCCCAGACACGACACCCGACACCCAGCACCCAGCCCAGACACGACACCCGACACCCGACACCCAGCCCAGACACGACACCCGACACCCAGCCCAGACACGACACCCGACACCCAGCCCAGACACGACACCCGACACCCAGCCCAGACACGACACCCGACACCCAGCACCCAGCCCAGACACGACACCCGACACCCAGCCCAGACACGACACCCGACACCCAGCCCAGACACGACACCCGACACCCAGCACCCAGCCCAGACACGACACCCGACACCCGACACCCAGCCCAGACACGACACCCGACACCCAGCCCAGACACGACACCCGACACCCAGCCCAGACACGACACCCGACACCCAGCCCAGACACGACACCCGACACCCAGCACCCAGCCCAGACACGACACCCGACACCCAGCCCAGACACGACACCCGACACCCAGCCCAGACACGACACCCGACACCCAGCCCAGACACGACACCCGACACCCAGCCCAGACACGACACCCGACACCCAGTCCAGACACGACACCCGACACCCAGTCCAGACACGACACCCAGTCCAGACACGACACCCGACACCCAGTCCAGACACGACACCCAGTCCCCAGCCCAGACACGACACCCAGTCCCCAGTCCAGACACGACACCCAGTCCCCAGTCCAGACACGACACCCAGTCCCCAGCCCAGACACAATCATCACCCACTCCTCAGCATGATTGTTGGAGACGATTTACAGCCAGAGAATGAATGTAATTTGAAATAACTACAGACACAGCTGGTTCTCCACAAGGGAGAGAGTCGGAGCCACTGAACCTATACAATAACCATGGCCTCTGAGGCAGTTCCAAACCCTTTTTTCACACGATTACTTTTAACCTGTGTGAACTGCATCATGTTGCCAGGTTTCACGCTTCCAATTCCATTAAAGGGAAATATCGCACTAAATAACGCAGTGCTTCAGAAACACTTCAGTAAATGTCAACCTGCAGTGTTTTGTTTGTTTCTCTCTCTACGTTTCTCTTCTCTGACTGCACTGGTGATAGCTGCTCAGTTAGGACTCAGCCTCCAGTACCTTGTCCATGCAGCCATTCCTCAAGTATGAACTTAGACAACAACAACAACTTGCATTTATATCGCATCTTTAACATAGTAAAACGTCCCAAGGCGCTTCACAGGAACATTATTAAACAAAATGTGACATCGAGCCACATAAAGAGATATTACGACAGGTGACCAAAAGCCTGGTCAAATAGGTAGGTTTTAAAGAGCATCTTAAAGGAGGGGAGAGAGGTGGATAGGCGAAGAGGTTTAGGAAGGGAATTCCAGAGCTTAGGATCTAGACAGCTGAAGGCACGGCTGCCAACAGTGGAACATCACAGCCCAGCTCAATCCTGCCCTCACCCAACATTGGCACAAGTACACTTTCCAGCAAGGGTCACTGGACAGGCATCAGGATTAGAAAACCTTGGTTGACAGTGATTTCCTTAACCCGGGGATGGTGCGGCCAATTGTGACCATCACTGCCACAACTGAGATCATCTAGTCAGAGATCACACCTGGGCCCCTTCCGATCCATATGAGTCTGTGCTATTCCATTCATCCATGGACCTATATCCAGAGAGCCCCTTAGGCATCGTTAGGTTTATAATGGATTGCTCACCATTCCAATCCTGACAATGAAGTAAACAATAAAACACATCCCTTTGGCCAAGTGGGTCAAGTAATCACTGCTGCTGTACTGAGCCATAGAGAGCAGAAGATCCCTGATCTGTGCTGAATTAGCTGCTGCAGCAGTAGGGGGGGGGCCACAATTATCCTTAGTACCCCTGCGTTAGGGAAGGGAAAGTTAGCCAGGGCCCCTGCCCCAGATTATTAACCAGTGACCCCGTCACCCAGCTGACGTGTCTGTGTAAACACCGGGAGAGGTCAGGATTGGGCCGGATGCGATGCCTTCCACGGTCAACAAGCCTCTCGACATGAGCCGTCTCGGCTGATGCAGAAGGAAGGAAACTTGGGCGAGGTACTGGACTGTGCCAGTGGAACTGTACCGCAACCGAGCAAGAGTCAATGCCTTGAGGAGAGGAGGGAAACAAATCTCTGGAGTTAGGGCCAGAGCTAATGAAGCAACTCTGCTACTTGCCTGCCTCCCCACCCTGCTGGTTTGAAGGGAAAACGTTAAAACGTAATTGAATCACACTCAAGGCTGCAGTCGGCTGTAACTGGCAGCAGTTTCTTTGGACTTGTCCTAAACTTTGACCTGCTGCGCCCGCCTGTGCCAGCTGACCTGGTGTGATCAGCGTGGTTGCTTGGTTCAGGGATGTGATAGTGCAGTGCTGCCTGTATAGTGCAATCTCACTACTCACTCGTGACCATGAAACACGAGCTGTGCTTCTTCGACGATCTTCCAAACACGGACTGTCCGGTCTCTGCCCCCTGCTGTGACACAGCGTTCTCGACTAAGGCTGTCCAGTCCTGTGATGGCATCCTGGTGACCAAACCTGTTTGAATTGGGAAAAAGTGAAAGACAGCACCAGAATCCACCTCAAACACTGCTATGGAGAGTGTGCTTCTGAGCTTTGCTCTCTCCTTTCTCCTAAGCTCCAAATAAACCATCCTACTCGCCTCTGAGTCAGAAGGTTGTGGGTTCAAGTCTCGTGCCCCTGCGCACAGCAAGCTCCCACAAACAAGAATGTGATAATGATCAGAAAATCTGTGTTTTTGTGCCAGAGACTTGAGCACAAAATCTTGTCTGACACTCCACTGCAGTACTGAGAGAGTGCTGCACTGTCAGAGCTGCCGTCTTCGGGATGAGACGTTAAACCGAGGCCCCATCTGGCCCCTCAGATGGACGTAAAAGATCTCACTGTGCTATGCGAAGAAGAGCAGGGGAGTGCTCCCCAGTGTCCTGGCCAATATTTATCCCTCAACCAACACTGATTTTCTGATCATTATCACGTTGATGTTTGTGGGATCTTGCTGTGCACAAATTGGCTGCCGCGTTTCCTACATTACAACAGTGACTACACTTCAAAGAAGAACTTCATTGGCTGTGAAGCGCTTTGGGACGTCCTGAGGTCACGAAAGGCGCTATATAAATATAAGTCTCTCTTAACATGGACTTCCTTTTTCCCGCATCCTCACTGTGCTTAAATGAATTGTAAACAATTTTACAACACCAAGTTATAGTCCAGCAATTTTATTTTAAATTCACAAGCTTTCGGAGATTTTCTCCTTCCTCAGGCAAATGTTTCAAGAGCTCCTTGAAGCCTACGCATTTATACATATAGAACAATACATGGTGTTTACAGACTGCCCCTGCAACTGCCCGTTGCCAAGGCAATCACCGTGTTCAGACAGAGAGGTGTCACCTGCAGAACCCCCGAATACACATTCAACAAAAAAACAAACAGGGAAAAAAAAGAGAAAAAAAACAGAGAGAGAGGCAGAAACATCCGGAAGGCAGAGAGCCAGCAAATGACCCATTATATTAAAAACAGATAACATTTGTTCGCTGGTGGGGTAACGTGTAGCGTGACATGAACCCAAGATCCCGGTTGAGGCCGTCCTCATGGGTGCGGAACTTGGCTATCAATTTCTGCTCGACGATTTTGCGTTGTCGTGTGTCTCGAAGGCCGCCTTGGAGTACGCTTACCCGAAGGTCGGTGGATGAATGTCCATGACTGCTGAAGTGTTCCCCGACTGGGAGGGAACCCTCCTGTTTGGCGATTGTTGCGCGGTGTCCGTTCATCCGTTGTCGCAGCGTCTGCATGGTCTCGCCAATGTACCATGCTCTGGGGCATCCTTTCCTGCAACGTATGAGGTAGACAACGTTGGCCGAGTCACAGGAGTATGAACCATGCACCTGGTGGGTGGTGTCCTCTCGTGTGATGGTGGTATCTGTGTCGATGATCTGGCATGTCTTGCAGAGGTTACCGTGGCAGGGTTGTGTGGTGTCGTGGACGCTGTTCTCTTGAAAGCTAGGTAGTTTGCTGCGAACGATGGTCTGTTTGAGGTTGGGTGGCTGTTTAAAGGCGAGTAGTGGAGGTGTGGGGATGGCCATAGCGAGGTGTATGTCCTCATTGATGACATGTTGAAGGCTGCGGAGAACATGGCGTAGTTTCTCCGCTCCTGGGAAGTACTGGACGACAAAGGGTACTCTGTTGGTTGCGTCCCGTGTTAGTCTCCTAGTAAGAATGGGATATGACGCTCGACTCATCGATCGACAGTTCCGACGGGCCACAGCAAAAAATCGCATAGACCTCCTCAGGAGACTAACACGGGACGCAACCAACAGAGTACCCTTTGTCGTCCAGTACTTCCCAGGAGCGGAGAAACTACGCCATGTTCTCCGCAGCCTTCAACATGTCATCAATGAGGACAAACACCTCGCTATGGCCATCCCCACACCTCCACTACTCGCCTTTAAACAGCCACCCAACCTCAAACAGACCATCGTTCGCAGCAAACTACCTAGCTTTCAAGAGAACAGCGTCCACGACACCACACAACCCTGCCACGGTAACCTCTGCAAGACATGCCAGATCATCGACACAGATACCACCATCACACGAGAGGACACCACCCACCAGGTGCATGGTTCATACTCCTGTGACTCGGCCAACGTTGTCTACCTCATACGTTGCAGGAAAGGATGCCCCAGAGCATGGTACATTGGCGAGACCATGCAGACGCTGCGACAACGGATGAACGGAACACTTCAGCAGTCATGGACATTCATCCACCGACCTTCGGGTAAGCGTACTCCAAGGCGGCCTTCGAGACACACGACAACGCAAAATCGTCGAGCAGAAATTGATAGCCAAGTTCCGCACCCATGAGGACGGCCTCAACCGGGATCTTGGGTTCATGTCACGCTACACGTTACCCCACCAGCGAACAAATGTTATCTGTTTTTAATATAATGGGTCATTTGCTGGCTCTCTCTGCCTTCCGGATGTTTCTGCCTCTCTCTCTGTTTTTTTTCTCTGTTTTTTTTCCCTGTTTGTTTTTTTGTTGAATGTGTATTTGGGGGTTCTGCAGGTGACACCTCTCTGTCTGAACACGGTGATTGCCTTGGCAACGGGCAGTTGCAGGGGCAGTCTGTAAACACCATGTATTGTTCTATATGTATAAATGCGTAGGCTTCAAGGAGCTCTTGAAACATTTGCCTGAGGAAGGAGAAAATCTCCGAAAGCTTGTGAATTTAAAATAAAATTGCTGGACTATAACTTGGTGTTGTAAAATTGTTTACAATTGTCAACCCCAGTCCATCACCGGCATCTCCACATCATGCTTAAATGAAGACTCGACACACCATTTCCTACTCTAACTTATTCTTTTCCCAGGGCTTCAGATGCGAACACAAACACAGTGTTGTTTTATTGAAGATGGCCTATGCTGCTTTTATCCCATAGTTGGTGGCGCTGTAATTAAGATAAATGGTGCTATCTCAAGAAGGTATCGGGACCTATCCAGAGATGACTTGCCCCTGTCCCTCCATCGACAGCAGTACCCAGTATTGGTCCCTACAGACCTACCCCAATCAATGGGAAATGTCCAACACACACAAACAAAGTCACAAAGAATGTTACACAACATTCAAACCTGGGGGTATATGTGCACAACTCTTTGAAGGTGGCAGGTCAGGTTGAGAAAGCGGTTAAAAAAGCATATGGGATGCTGGGCTTTATAAATAGAGGCATAGAGTGCAAAAGCGCAGAAGTTATGATGAACCTTTGTAAAACACTGCTTCGGCCACAACTGGAGTATTGTGTCCAGTTCTGGGCACCGCACTTTAGGAAGGATGTGAAGGCCTTAGAGAGGGTGCAGAAACCTCTGTTCCCCAGAGAGCGGTGGAGGCAGGGTCATTGAATATTTTTAAGGCTGAGTTAAATAGATTCCTGATTAACAATGGAGTCAAAGGTTATAGTAGGTAGATGGGAAAGTAGGGTTGAGATCGCAATCAGATCAGCCATGATCTTATCAAATGGCATAGCAGGCTCGAGGGGCCGAATGGCCTACTCCTGCTCTTAATTCGTATGTAAACAATTTACCAGAATGGTTCCAGGGATGAGGGACTTCAGTTACGTGGATAGACTGGAGAAGCTGGGGGTGTTCTCCTTTGAGCAGAGAAGGTTGAGAGGAGATTTGATAGAAGTGTTCAAAATCATGAAGAGTTTAGATAAAGTAAATAAAAACTGTTCCCATTGGCGGAAGGGTCGAAAACCAGAGGACACAGATTTAAGGTGATTGGCAAAAGAATCAAAGGCAACGTGAGGATAAACTTCTTTACGCAGCGAGTAGTTATGATCTGGACTGCACTGCCTGAAAGGGTGGTGGAAGCAGATTCAATCATGGCTTTCAAAAAGGAATTGGATAAATGCTTGAAGGGAACAAATTTGCAGGGCAATGGGGAAAGAGCGGGGGAATGGGACTAAATGGATTGCTCTTACAAAGAGCTGGCACAGGCTCGATGGGCCAAACGGTCTCCCTTCTGTGCTGTAACCATTCTATGATTCTATAAACAACTGTAGGTGGAACTGGAGTGGGTTCTGTAAGGACACAGGCAGTGTGTCCTCCTCAAACAGGCCTTTGAAAGAGAGAGAAAAACAAATATATTGTCGATGCTTTGGAGACCTCAGTCATGGACTCCTGAAGGAGTATAAATATTTTTGCTTTTGTAGTTTTTTTTTACTGAAACCAAGGCAGAACGACTAATGTCAGAATTGTAGGTAGGATAAAATGTAGAAATATGGGTAAATGAAGTGAGTCTTTCTGAAAAACTTGACTCAGGAAAAAACATCTTAAAGCTAACAAACAGGAAGCAGAAGTTTCTCACTTTGTTAACAAATAGGAAGGCATTCCAGCAGAGACATGCATAACGAAAAATAGTTGACCACTACCTATACCTTCAGACAATGGAACAGGATATTGGTCAGATCAGAGCCCTAGAATCGTTTATATTCAGCAATCTGTTCGATAACCTAAGGGTCATAAAATGTCCAGCAAGTTTAAATTTGATGATTCAAAGGCCACAAGCTGAAACTTGCTGAGAAGTGAATTGTAGAAGTCACAAACATGACCAACAAAATAGGTATAAAAAGGGGAAAGGCTCTTGAAAAGTTGTCACTTCAGGAGAGCAGGAGAAGTGTCCGAACCCAGCCGGGTGTCCCAAACGCAAGTATGCAGGCAGCTGCTTAATTACAGCTTGTACTAGAATAGGTGTAATGTCTAATTAAGTTTGCATGAACTTTTGACTAATAAAGTAATATGATGAACTGAAGACTCATGAGTTAATTAGAACTGGAATCCAACAACCCCCACCCTGATCATAAACCATTAAACGATAAGCAGTGGTTCCACACTGACGCTGCGATACTCACAGGGTTTCAACGTAGGCGTTCTGGTCAACGTTCCATACCTTGACTGAGCGGTCGTGTGAGGCACTGTATAACTGATGTGTCCCTTTCCTAAAGGATAGGCCCTGAGGGAAAAGCAGAGCAGTTTATAGGAGGCCATGCAAGAGCAGGAGATACAAAAAGCTACAGGTGGGGAGCAACTTTAACCATTGAAGGCCTCGGTCTACTTTCAAAAATCACAAGTTTTCTACCCTTTCTAAAGACGATTTTCCATAAAAATTCTAACATTGACCCCTCTCCCTCCCCTTTGTATCCACATTAAAGTCTTATGCACGGAAGACAATTTCTCACATAAGATGATGGGTTCACATGTCTCTGTAGTGTTGTCTGCTTTTGTTCCTTCTCCCACCCCACTATGACAGCTGACACCTAGAATCCATTCCCCAGTGATCTACACCACCAGGAAAATGTCACTGGATATCTTACTAGATTCTCAGGGTTAATGCTTCCCAAGTGCCTGGGCTGCTATTTTCAATGAGAGAGCATTAGTTTGTTTTTACAGGTAGTGTTTCATACACAGTTGGGTACACAAAGTCAATAATCATTACAGAGATTGCAGCATCAACGGTGGTACCTCAACCAACGTCAGAAACTTGCACAAAAAAAATAGGGAAACCAGTGGTTTCTGATGCTGCTCCTGCACAATGTCCCTGTGAAGCTAAAATCGCTACCAGCCACCAGGGGGCAACCGAACACCACACGAGGGCTCAAAATGTAAGTGAAAAGATTTTCGAGGCTCAGCACCACAGTGGCCAGTGCGGTAGCTCTGATGATCATCACCTTGGTCCCTTAGAGGATGAGACTGGGGAAATAATAATGGAAAACAAGGAAATGGCAGGGGAATTGAACAGATATTTTGTATCTGTCTTCACAGTAGAAGACACTAATAACATACCAATAATAGTAGAAAATCAAGGGGCAAAGGGAAGGGAGGAACTAAAAACAATCACTATCACTGGAGAAAAAGTACTAGGTAAACTAATGGGTCTAAAGGCTGACAAGTCCCCTGAACCTGATGGATTGCATCCAAGGGTCTTAAAGGAAGTGGCTACAGAGATAGTGGATTCATTGGTTGTAATCTTCCAGAATTCACTAGATTCTGGAAAGATCCCAGCGGATTGGAAAACCGCAAACGTAACACCCCTATTCAAGAAGGGAGTGAGACAGAAAGCAGGTAACTATGGACCAGTTAGCCTAACATCTGTCATTGGGAAAATACTAGAATCCATTATTAAGGAAGTAGCAGCAGGACATTTGGAGACTCATAATACAATCAAGGAGAGTCAACATGGTTTTATGAAGGGGAAATCATGTCCGACAAATTTATTGGAGTTCCTTGAGGCAGTAATGGGCAGGGTGGATAAAGGGGAACCAATGGATGCAGTATATTTGGATTTCCAAAAGGCATTCGATAATGTGCCACATAAAAGATTACTGTACAAGATAAGAGCTCATGGTGTTGGGGGTAATATACTGGCATGGATAGAGGATTGGCTAACTAACAGAAAACAAAGAGTCGGGATAAAAGGGTCATTTTCAAAATGGCAATCTGTAACTAGTGGGGTGCCGCAGGGATCAGTGCTGGGGCCTCAACTATTACAATATATATCAGTGATTTGGATGAAGGATCAGAGTGTCTTGTGGCTAAATTTGCTGATGATACAAAGATAGGTGGAAAAGCAAGTTGTGATGAGGACACAAACTGTCTGCAAAGGGATATTGACAGGTTAAGCGAATGGGCAAAAATATGGCAGATGGAATATAATGTGGGAAAATGCAAAGTCATCCACTTTGGGAGGAAAAATAAAAAAGCAAAATATTATTTGAATGGAGAAATACTTCAAAATGCTGTGGTACAGAGGGATCTGGGTGTCCTCGTACATGAAACACAAAAAGTCAACATACAGGTGCAGCAGGCAATCCGGAAGGCAAACGGAATATTGGCCTTTATTTCTTGGGGGATGGAGTATAAAAGCAGGGAAGTTATGCTACAACTGTACAGGGTGCTGGTGAGACCACACCTGGAGTACTGCATACAGTTCTAGTACCCTTATTTAAGGAAGGACATACTTGCATTGGAGGCAGTTCAGAGAAGGTTCACTCGGTTGATTCCGGGTATGGAAGGGTTGTCTTATGAGGAAAGATTGAACAGGTTGGGTCTATACTCATTGGAGTTTAGAAGAATGAGAGGAGATCTTATTGAAACATACAAGATCCTGAGGGGACTCGATAGGGTAGATGCTGAGAGGATGTTATCCCTCATGGGGGAATCTAAAACTAGGGGGCATAGTCTCAGAATAAGGGGTCGGCTGTTTAAGATGGAAATGAGGAGGAATTTCTTCTCCCAGAGGGTCATGAATCTTTGGAAATCTTTACCCCAAAAAGCTGTGGAGGTTGAGTCATTGAATACATTCAAGGCTGAGTTAGACAAATTTTTGATCAGCAAGGGAGTCAAAGGATATGGGGAAAGGGCGGGAAAGTGGAGTTGAGGTAAAAATCAGATCAGCCATGATCTCATTAAATGGCGGAGCAGGCTCGAGGGGCCGAATGGCCTACTCCCTCCTGCTCCTATCTCTTATGGTCACCTTTCATTTTTAAAGACGCTCGCTGAAGCTGGTCTCCTGATCAGAGCTGCCAGTTTCACTATTTCAAAAATGAGTCATGAAAGCCTGATACTTCCTCATGCAGCCTCGGCACTGAACACCCCTCCTGCTGCTCAAATGGAAGCAGCAGGGCTAGTTGCTGGGAATAATCGGTTATAAAACTGGATACAAGGGGCTATTTCCCCCCAAGTGCCCAAGGCCTTATCCTGGCGTGCTCCTTTAACATTTCCCTCCTTGTATTTAACTCTTCAAAAGGTAAAGTCTCTTCCACATAAAACAATCATCTCCCAAGACCCACCCCAATGTTGGCTCACCGACACTGCGTCTTTGTGTCCTTTGAAGGTGTAAAGATGTCGGCAGGTGGCAGGATCCCAAATCATGATCAGTTTGTTTCTGTCTCCTGTAGCCTGCAGGGAAAGGCAGTTAGTTGCGATGCTACACAGTGCACTGTCACATATACCTGTCACATACACTATCATATGCTTTAAACTCTGACACTTCACAGAACTGGTGAGATGTGCCCATACATACCCTGTGGGCTGCAGCGTGAATGAGATGAATCATGTCCACTATGTGGCTGTATAACTCAATGCAATGGTGGTCACCTCACAGGCAGATAGCGAGACTGTATGGGAGTGTCCAGGAACTGACATTTTAGATCCATTAAAAAGGAGCCCTACATGAAATGAGAGTCTCAATCCAATTCTAGTGGGTAAGAACTGCCCCCAACTTGGCACTGAATTGGCTACTTGGAATGACCACAGGATAACTGTGTGGCAAATGGCAAATATCACACTGGTGTAGTAGGGCCACATTTATGGATTAGGGGCTTAAGGACATTGTTGGGACAAAGCAGAAGCTACCCATGCTGTGTCTAACCTGTGTTATACCTGACCGGGAAGCACCTGATATCAGCCTAGGCTCAGTGGTAGCACTCTCGCCTTTGAGTCAGAAAGTTGTGGGATCAAGCCACACTCCAGAGACTTGTGTACATAATCTAGGCCGACACTTCAAGGCAGTACTGAGGGAGTGCTGCACTGTTGGAGGTGCCAGCTTTCGGATAATACATTAAACCGAGGTCCCGTCTGCCCTCTCAGGAGGACAAAGATCCCTTGGCACTATTCCGAAGAAGAGCGGTGCCCTGGCCAATATTTATCCCTCAACCAACATCACAGATTAAAACAGATTAGCTTGCAATTTGCTGTTTGTGGGACCTTGCTGTGCACAAATTGGCTGCCACGTTTCCTACATTACAACAGTGACTACACGTCAACAAGTACTTCACTGGCTGTAAAGCACTTTGGGACGTCATGAGATCATGACAGGCACTATATAAATTCAAGTCCTTTCTTTCTTTCCTTTCTTGACGCTGCCTGAAATGGGAAGTGCATTCACCTCGAGCGCAAAACCCCAGAAAGAGGAAGAGTTTAACAATATCCTAACTGGGATGGTGCAGAAGGTGAAGCCACTCACCAGGTACTTGCCATCTGATGAGATTGCCATGGAGAGGATGTGCATTGTGTGCCCCACATGTCGATCTTCTGTTCCCTTGCGCCCTCCATGAATCGTGTGAACTTTCTTCCCACTGGTAACGTCCCCTAGAAACACGAGTGAGACACGGTATCAAGCACTGGCCTTTAAACACGGTGATTCTGAATATAAGTAGCGACAATGACAAAGAGACACTGAGCACAAAGGGCCGATCAAACCACAGTCAGCTGCTGACACAAACCAATACTCAAGCTCTATAAACTTACACTTAATGATGGAACAATCTTTGGATGCTGAGAATATGTATTTATCATCGGGGGACAGAACCAGACACGTGACTGGAAGCTGGTGACCTCGTAACAGGCGAATCTCGGATAAATCAGGCGGGAGATACTGAAATAGGGTAAAAACAGGGTTATTGTCGCTTTCAAGGTACAACTGCAGGTGTAAAGAGAGGCACACAGACATCCTGTTAATGAGGAGGGATGGCAACCTAGATATCTGTGACACTGTTTGAGATCTTGGAGGGGTGGGGGGGTGGGGAAGGATTTTTAATTTATTCTTGGGATGTGGGTGATGTTGACAAGGCCATATTTATTGCCCATCCTTAGTCACCCTGAGAAAGTACAGGAGGTGGGCCTTCTCCTTGAACCACTCTAGTCCTTATATAGTGATGGTGTTAGGTAGGGAGTCCCAGGATATTGACCAAGTGACGATGATATATGTCCAAGAATGTTGTGCAAGTTGGAGGGGAACTTGTAGGCGATGGTGCTCCCATGACATTGCTGCTCTTTTCCTTTATGGTAGAGATGGCAAGGCTGGGAGTTACTGCAGTTCATCCTATAGATGTACACACTGCAGCCATAGTGCACTGGCAGTGAAGTGGGTGGGGAGTGAATCCAGTGATAGGGGAACCGATCAAGCGGACTGCTCTGTCTTGGATGGAGTCGAGCCTCTTGCGGCTGCACCCAGAGAGTGGCGAGTATTCCATCACACTCCTGACTTAAGCCCTATAGATGGTGGAGCAGTTTTAAGGGATCAGGTGAGCCACTCACGAACACACAAGCGTGCACACACACAAGCTATAGGGCACAGCAGTGACATCCAAGCAGTGCTGAATACACCTTTGCATCTCGACATTTGAGCTCTGCTGAATTTTGCATCATTAGCCTAGAAGGACAAGAGCAGCAGGTACATGGGAACACCACCTGCACGTTCCCCTCCAAGTCACACACAATCCCGACTTGGAAATATATCGCCGTTCCTTCATCGTCGCTGGGTCAAAATCCTGGAACTCACTAACAGCACTGTGGGAGAACCTTCACCACACGGACTGCAGTGGTTCAAGGCGGCGGCTCACCACCACCTTCTCAAGGGCAATAAATGACGGCCTCGCCAGCGACACCCACATGCCATGAACGAGTATAAAAAAAATGTTACTGTCACTCTCTGAAGAACCCATCTGTTCTGAACATGTGGGATTAACAGTCTGATCCACTATCACACAAGGTTTGGCAAATACGCCAATCAATGTCTTAACCCCACGCAGCAACAAAGTACTCCTAGGGCTGGTGGGGGGGTGGGGAAGGGGGAAATGCTCCCGATACAGCAACAACAGGCACCAGTGGGGGGAGAACAGGGCTGGTGGGGGGGGGGGGGGGGGGGGGGGGAAGAACAGGGCTGGTGGGGTGGGGGGGGGAAAGAACAGGGCTGGTGGAGGGTGGGGGGGGGGGGGGGGGGGGGGGGAGAAGGGGGAAATGTTCCCTATACAGCAACAATGGGCACTGGTGGGGGGCAGGGGAAGCAGTTCACCATACAGCATCAAGGGCTGCCCCAGTGTACAAGACCGAAAGAGACGAACAGAACTGAAGCCCAGTGGGTCAGCATTTATACCAACAAAATGAAACACCGAAGAGATACGGCAGCTGGATGTTTCCTCCAATCACTAATGTGATTGAAAAGCCAGAGACCTTGATCTGTATTTTAAACAGCTAGACTTGAAAACAGAGGCTGTACCTTTGCTAAATGCAAGATGCTCTGTCTGCAAGGAACAGGTAGGGCTGTTCACAAGTTAACAAATAAAAATTTACTTTGAAGGAGAGCAGCATGATTGAAATATTAATACACGCAGCATTCAGGAGACTGCTGTTCAATCACCAATTGTCATCATGTGGTAAGATAGCCTAGTCGAGATGTGTAAAGTCAAACTAAAATATTACAGTTAATAGGCATTATTCCATTATGAAAATTAACATTGTGTTCGGCTAGTTTCTTGAGGAATTGCCAGAAGCAACTGGGTAAACAACAAACTCAAGTCATCCCAGTTGTAGGAATTGCACAATTGCGCTGTAAAGCATTTTGTCTAGATTTCTGCTTCTGTTGGAAAAAGCCTGAACAGTAACAGTGAGTATAGAACAGGTTTCCCCATTTTACACTCACACATGGCTTTTTGCTCACGTTAGTGCTGGAAGGAAAATCTACCCGTAGGTCTTCAAGCCTTTACTTACATCTTTGGCAAGAAGTCGTTTAAGTTTTCCCTTCTGTTCCAGCTGCAAAAAGACACAAGAGTTACAACAAAAATCAAAAATAAGCAGGACATGATTGGAAAGTCATTCCAAAACTGAGGATACGTTTTTACATTATAAAGTAAAAACAATTCAACACATAGAAAATCTAAAGTTAACAATTAGCGGATAAACTTTAAGAGGCCCATGAGCTGCATACTCTCACCTCGGGGACCTGGCCAACTCAGAATGGATTAAAGTCTGCTTTCTAACAGTAAGAGTCCTATACAAAACAAATCGGGAAGTCTCTATCAGTAACTTGTGAGGGGCAGCACAAAATTGCCCACAAATCAGCACAAACTGACACAAAACTGGCCATCTCATCAAGAAGTGCCACCGGGATTGTGGAAAAATTGACATTGGTGAAAATGACTGGCTTCTCGGAGGCCATTTCTTTTTGTGACTTTCAGCAGTCACACTGTGCAGATCAATTCTTCTTTATAAAAGGTAAACATATTACTGGTTTAAATCAAGGCCCACAATCTCAACCAATGCTCGAGGGCCAGCCTAAGCAACACTGCATGATGGGACACTGGTTCCTGCTTGTGATTCCTTGCACATTGAGCTCCTGATTTCAAAGTAGGAGCTGGGTACTTTCCTAAAGGGAAAGGAACAAAAAAGTATACAAAAAATAAAAACACAGTAAGACTGATGGTTTTAACTGAGCCTTTCCACTTGCTCTATGGAAGCTGCGATGGTCTTCCTTCCTGATGCAATTCCTTCAAAGGCACAGCATTTCTTACCACTTCCTCCTCCAGCCTGCCTCCGATCAGGTCATTCTCAAACTGCTCCTCTTCTGCCTTCTCTTCTTCTGCAAACAAGAAGTGATTAAAAATATGGCAGCAGATCCCAGGGCTGCTCAAAGGCAAGCAGACAATCTCCAGCCCCCCACCACCATCACCAGTGTCCCACCCTCTGCCTAGACTCTATTCAAAAATACAGCAGAACTGCTCTGTAATGAGGCGTCGAGAGGGTTGCAGCACCACGCTTTACAGAGACCTATCACTGCATGGCAGAGTGTGCCCTTACAACAGAATCCAGTGGCACAGTTGCTGTGTGGCAGACTTCCACCCCATAAACGCAATAAAATCTAGCACTGCAGACCCATGGCTGTGCGATGAGTGAACGGGAAGGAAATATGTTGAGCAAACAATGGAAATAAGTGAGAACGTCCGAGGTAACAGCACCGCTCCGCAGGCCATTCCCTTCCCTCAGTAACCACCAGTCACTCCACTTTCCCCTACCTGTAAAGATCTCTCCCCTTCTCTCCTGAAAGCACTACTGTATGCTGAGATGTGGTTGAATGGTCACAGGTTGCCCTCTGTAACATAGCCACAGTGTTTATTCTTTACATGTGAGCGTGGTGAACATCAGCAGCCTATTTGATCTTTTGGGGGCAGGGAGGGGGAGGCGTTGCAACAGAGCCAGATTCTATACCTGATATCCACACAGACGCACTCTGTAGCACTTGTGCCTGCTCGGATCAAGAACTGGGGCTAATTTTTCCTTTACTCCTCAGCATGAGGACAATTGTTGCTCTCCCAGTGCCGTCCAGCTGTGACCGGCCAAGTCAACTCAGATCAAGGATTGGACCCCGGTGCATATGACTCAGTACAATGTCCAACCTTGCGTTTACCCGTCAGGGTACTGCATCCTGTTGTTATAGCGCCCAGTAAAGCAATGGTTTGAAGTGCTGGAAGTTCTACACAATGATAAAGAATGGGAGAAAGATTCTTTGGAAATCTGTCCCCCAGAACTGGCTGTCACTGGCTGCCCCCCACTAGGTGGGCTGGAGATTTGATTGCTGAACAGCGCAGTTATCACCTGCCACCTTTCTGCAGCCCATGTTTTTTTTTATTCGTTCATGGGATGTGGGTGTCGCTGGCGAGGCCGGCATTTATTGCCCATCCCTAATTGCCCTTGAGAAGGTGGTAGTGAGCTGCCTTCTTAAACCGTGTGGTGACGGTTCTCCCACAGTGCTGTTAGGAAGGGAGTTCCAGGATTTTGACCCAGCGACGATGAAGGAACGGCGATATATTTCCAAGTCGGGTGTGTGACTTGGAGGAACGTGCAGGTGGTGTTGTTCCCATGTACCTGCTGCTCTTGTCCTTCCAGGAGGTAGAGGTCATGGGTTTGGGAGGTGCTGTCGAAGAAGCCTTGGCGAGTTGCTGCAGTGCATCCTGTGGATGGTACACACCGCAGCCACTGTGCGCCGGTGGTGAAGGGAGTGAATATTTAGGATGGTGGATGGGGTGCCAATCAAGTGGGCTGCTTTGTCCTGGATGGTGTCGAGCTTCTTGAGTGTTGTTGGAGCTGCACTCATCCAGGCAAGTGGAGAATATTCCATCACACTCCTGACTTGTGCCTTGTAGATGGTGGAAAGGCTTTGGGGAGTCAGGAGGTGAGTCACTCGCCGCAGAATACCCAGCCTCTGACCTGCTCTTGTAGCCACAGTATTTATATGGCTGGTCCAGTTAAGCTTCTGGTCAAAGGTGACCCCCAGGATGTTGATGGTGGGGGATTCGGCGATGGTAATGCCAGTGAATGTCAAGGGGAGGTAGTTAGACTCTCTCTTCTTGGAGATGGTCATTGCCTGGCACATGTCTGGTGCGAATGTTACTTGCCACTTATCAGCCCAAGCCTGGATGTTGTCCAGGTCTTGCTGCATGTGGGCACGCACTGCTTCATTATTTGAGGGGTTGAGAATGGAATTGAACACTGTGCAATCATCAGCGAACATCCCCATTTCTGACCTTATGATGGAGGGAAGGTCATTGATGAAGCAGCTGAAAATGGTTGGGCCTAGGACACTGCCCTGAGGAACTCCTGCAGCAATGCCCTGGGGCTGAGATGATTGGCCTCCAACAACCACTACCATCTTCCTTTGTGCTCGGTATGACTCCAACCACTGGAGAGTTTTCCCCCTGATTCCCATTGACTTCAATTTTACTAGGGCTCCTTGGTGCCACACTCGGTCAAATGCTGCCTTGATGTCAAGGGCAGTCACTCTCACCTCACCTCTGGAATTCAGCTCTTTTGTCCATGTTTGGACCAAGGCTGTAACGAGGTCTGGAGCCGAGTGGTCCTGACGGAACCCAAATTGAGCATCGGTGAGCAGGTTATTGGTGAGTAAGTGCCACTTGATAGCACTGTCGACGACACCTTCCATCACTTTGCTGATGATTGAGAGTAAACTGATGGGTCGGTAATTGGCCGGATTGGATTTGTCCTGCTTTTTGTGGACAGGACATACCTGGGCAATTTTCCACATTGTCGGGTAGATGCCAGTGTTGTAGCTGTACTGGAACAGTTTGGCTAGAGGCGCAGCTAGTTCTGAAGCACAAGTCTTCAGTACTACAGCCGGGATGTTGTCGGGGCCCATAGCCTTTGCTGTATCCAGTGCACTCAGCCGTTTCTTGATATCACGTGGAGTGAATCGAATTGGCTGAAGACTGGCTTCTGTGATGGTGGGGATATCGGGAGGAGGCCGAGATGGATCATCCACTCGGCACTTCTGGCTGAAGATGGGTGTAAACATTTCAGCCTTGTCTTTTGCACTCACGTGCTGGACTCCGCCATCATTGAGGATGGGGATGTTTGCAGAGCCTCCTCCTCCCGTTAGTTGTTAAATTGTCCACCACCATTCACGACTGGATGTGGCAGGACTGCAGAGCTTTGATCTGATCTGTTGGTTGTGGAATCGCTTAGCTCTGACTATAGCATGTTGCTTCCGCTGTTTAGCATGCATGTAGTCGTGAGTTGTAGCTTCACCAGGTTGGCACCTCATTTTTAGGTACGCCTGGTGCTGCTCCTGGCATGCTCTTCTACACTCCTCATTGAACCAGGGTTGATCCCCTGGCTTGTTGGTAATGGTAGAGTGAGGAATATGCCGGGCCATGAGGTTACAGATTGTGGTGGAATACAATTCTGCTGCTGCTGATGGCCCACAGCGCCTCATGGATGCCCAGTTTTGTGCTGCTAGATCGGTTCTGAATCTATCCCGTTTAGCACGGTGGTAGTGCCACACAACACGTTGGATGGTGTCCTCAGTGCGAAGACGGGACTTCGTCTCCACGAGGACTGTGCGGTGGTCACTCCCACCATGGACAGATGCATTTGCGACAGGTAGATTGGTGAGGAAGAGGTCAAGTAAGTTTTTCCCCTCGTGTTGGTTCGCTCACCACCTGCCGCAGGCCCAGTCTGGCAGCTCTGTCCTTTGGGACTCGGCCAGCTCGGTCAGTAGTGGTGCTACCGAGCCACTCTTGGTAATGGACATTGAAGTTCCCCCACCCAGAGTACATTCTGTGCCCTTGCTACCCTCAGTGCTTCCTCCAAGTGGTGTTCAACATGGAGGAGGACCGATTCATCAGCTGAGGGAGGGCGGTAGGTGGTAATCAGCAGGAGGTTTCCTTGCCCATGTTTGACCTGATACCATGAAATTTCATGGGGTCCAGAGTCAATGTTGAGGACTCCCAGGGCCACTCCCTCCTGACTGTATATCACTGTACCGCCACCTCTGTTCAGCCTGTCCTGCCGGTGGGACAAGACATACCCAGGGATGGTGATAGAAGAGTCTGGGACATTGGCTGAAAGGTATGATTCTGTGAGTATGGCTATGTCAGGCTGTTGCTTGACTGGTCTGTGGGACAGCTCTCCCAATTTTGGCACAAGTCCCCAGAAGTTAGTGAGGAGAACTTTGCAGGGTCGACTGGGCTTGGTTTGCCTTTGTCGTGTCCGGTGCCTAGTGGTCCGATGCCAGGTGGTCCTTCAGGTTTTATTCTTCTTATGACTTTTTTTTTTAAGCGCGATTTTACAACTGAGTGGCTTGCTCAGCCATTTCAGAGGGTAATTAAGAACCAACCACATTGCTGTGGGTCTGGAGTCACATATAGGCCACGCCGGGTAAGGACGGCAGGTTTCCTTCCCTAAAGGACATTAGTGAACCAGATGGGTTTTTACGACAATCCGGTAGTTTCAGGGCCACCATTACTGATACTAGTATTTTAATTCCAGATTTTAATTAATTAATGTGAGCTGTACCTTCCCGCCGGAGTTGCTCCAGGTAGAGTTTGGCCAGTCGCAGCTTCTTCTCTTGTGCCGTCTCCTCAATCTCCAACTCCTCGGCAACTTTCTTTTTGGGCCCAATGCTGCCGGAGAAGAATTTAGATAGTCTTTAACTTTAAGAGGCATGCAACTGTGCAAAAAGCTTCTAACCTACTCCCCACCACTGCAGGCTCAGTGTGTAGTGTAAGGGTCCAGCCTGGTCTGTGCCGAGTTAGCCGGTCTTAACTAGGGGCAGGGCTAGAGGAGGGGGCGTGGGGCTGCACTTGGGCTCAGCACCTTAGAGCTGGGGGTAGGGTGGAGGGGAGGAAAATTCAGTCAGAGTTCCTGCTCTTGATCCAATCTAGTGACCTCTTGCTGGAAAGGGGCAGATGTGGATAGGGTTAAGCTTGGCTGTCCTCAATAGTCAAAGAGCCTGACAGGGCTCCTCTTCAAGGCTCACCCATTACCATTGGGAACTTGAATGAGGTACTGGAAGGCACCCGAGGACCCAGGCCCCACGGACCGCAACCCAGGCCCCGCCAACCATTGCCCCACGCCTGCCAAGCATAGCCCTGCATAAGTCAGCGTCTTTTGCAGAGAACTGGGGAAAGGAAAAGGCTTCAGATCTAATGTACATGGGCATTTTTGTAATCTGTTCCAACATGAAAGCCAATAGTGAAGTAAAATTAAATACTGGCCCAATGAGCAGAAGACTTCCTGCTTGAAGCTCCAATACCACTGAGCAGGTCAGTGTACGAATGACTGAATGGTGCCTCCCAGCTCAGGGTGGAAGCAGCCCCTTCCTCCTCACTCACGGGATTCAGACTGGGATTTCCATTCCCCCTGACAAAGCACAGCGTACCAAACACCGGGGGGTGGGGGGGTGTGGAGGCAGCAGACTGTCAGAACCTTCCACAGCCACAATAAAGAGGCTACTTCTTTAAACTGGAACATAGCCAGTCCTCTACCCAGTCTGCATGTCAGCTAAAGTGACTGGTGCTGCCCACAGCGCCACACACTGCCTGGGGATGGAGGCAGGCAGTGGCTAGACAGAGAGGCAAGTGCAACCCACCTACTGATGCAGGAACTCAGTAACACTGGGAATATTATACAGCATTTGAGTATATATATCTGGGTATTTCGTGAAGATGGGTGAGTGTGACTTGGGTCTACCAGTTCCACAGTACTCTCTCAACAGGTACCGGATTCAAGCTCACTACTGTAAAACATGACCATTCTCCAGTATCGAGAGAGGTAGAATCATGCTGTGAACATTCGGTTACCTTTCTGTCTCGGAGTCACTGGAAATCTCTTCATTCAGCTTTGGAGTGAATTTCTTGCGAACCTTATCTTCGCCATCTTCAGCCTGGGAAGAAAGTATAAAATTAGTGTTCTACGTTGGGCAGAGATGGGAATGAACCTTAAAGGGAAACAAAGCTTTCACTTTATGAGGCTCAGTACCTCACTCACATCGAGCATTCCCTCACAATCAAAGCCAGCCCATTAGGCCCAGGCCGATGTATCAGGCAGCGAGCAAGCAGCAGTGAGCCCACCATGACACCGATATCCCATCCTTTCCATAAGCACTCTGCACATCCGTTTGGACGGAGTGTGCAAACACCACTTCATCCAGATTGCAGAGTTCTAGATGAAGTGGTGTTTGTACACTCCACAGTATACAAACACCACTTCATCCAGATTGCAGAGTTCTAGATGAAGTGGTGTTTGTACACTCCACAGTATGCAAACGCCACTTCATCCAGAACTCTGCAATCTAGGTCCCAGCCACAGACCTTCACTGGCTCCCCCACCCTGAGCACAGGGATTTCAAAGTTACATAGAAATCACAACACAGACAACAGACCGTTCGGCCCAACCAGTCCCTGTTGGTGTTTATCCTCCACACGAGCAGTAATCCTAATCCCATGTGCCCGTTCCGTTCCCATATCCTTTACTCCCCCTTTCCTTCAACCATCTATCTAACCTATTCTTAAATATTGACATGGTCTCTCTTGGTAACTCTGGTAGTGAATATCACAGCCCCACAACCCTCTGTGCAAGTGTTTCTTCTGCTCTCTGTCCTAAATTTCTCCTATATCGATTTCCCTTTGTTCTAGAATCTCAATCATTGGAAAATCCGAATCATCCCTGCGTAATTTTAAACACCTCTATCAAATCTCCCCTCAATCTCTTCTGTTCCAAGGAAAAATGTCCCCGTTGTTCAAGTCTTTCTTTGTATTTGTGAATCTGTGCTGTGCCCTCTCTATTGCTTCAACATCCTTCCTATAGTGTGGAGTCCAGGACTGCACACAGTAATCAAACTGGTCTTACTGAGGTTAATAAAGATTCACCATTACATCTCGACTTTTATATTCTACGCCTCTATAAATGCAAGTTTCTTCAGGCAGATCCCAATTGGATTGGGAAAAGCAGTGGTGCTGGATTTCACTGCTGAGAGAGAGGTTTCCCTGTTTGGTTATTGTATTCCCCACCAGCAGGTTATGCTGGTAGATTCTTCCAGAGGTGATTGCTTTTCATTATTAGCTCTCATTTTACTCACTTAGGTGCATGCAGGGCTGCCAACTGACTTAGGCAGACTCGCATTGAAAAGCAGTGTTAAGCAGGGTGGGAGAGGGCAGGTCAGCTGAAAAACTGAGTCTGCTGGTTGGATTGCTGAGACTGTTTTTTTTTATTAAACTGTACTCATTAACATCTCTTAACTAACCTTTCATGACTTGAGACTTTATCCCACAGCACTATCTCAAAGACGAGTAGGGGAGTTCTCCCTGGTGTCCTGACCAATATTTATCCCTCAACCAACATCACTAAAACAGATTATCTGGTCAATCACATTGTTGCTTGCTGAGCGCAAATTGGCTGCCGCGTTTCCTACATTACAACAGTGACTGCACTTCAAAAATACTTCAATGTAAAGCACTTTGGAACTTCCTGAGGTTGTGAAAGGCGCTGTATAAATGCAAGTCTTTTTTGAACTCATCGCCTCAAATTGCTCCCGCCGGTGATATCTATAAGGACCAGTACGTCATACAGCTGAAAATGCTTTCTACAAATACTACCCATGTCTGGAAGGTCAAATTCTGGAATTAAAACACTGGGTGCTTTTCATAGTTTGAGTGGACACACAGTACCAAAATTTCACACACATTACTGAAATCCTAGTGACACAGTTCAGTTGTGTCAAAGACCAAGAATGCCCAGATCACTGGGGAGTTGATCCATCTACACTGAAGAGCACATTCCACAGCACCAGCAGTGACAGAGAAAGCTTTAAAGAACTTGCATTTATATAGCGCCTTTCACAACCTCAGGACGTCCCAAAGTGCTTCACAGTCAATTATGTACTTTTGAACTGTGGTCACTGTTGCTGTGTGCAAATTGGCTGTTGCATTTCCTACATTGCAAGGTCCCACAAACAGCAATGAGATAATGACAAGATAATCTATTTTTTTTAAAATGATGTTGGTTGAAGGATAAATACTGGCCAGGAAAACAAGGAGAACTCCCTTGCTCTTCTTCGAATAGTACCGGGGATTCTCATACGTCCACCTGAGAGGGCAGATGGGGCCTCTGTTCAACGTCTCATCCGAACGACGGCACCTCCAACAGTGCAGCACTCCAACGAAGTGTCAGCCTGGATTCTGTGCTCAAATCTCTACAGCGAAGCTTGAACCCAGGACTTTCTGACTCAGAGGCGAGTGTGCTACCACTGAGCCACAGCTGACACCTGCTTTGTGGCGCTAGAACGTCCTGACTTGCTGGTCAACAACTGGAAAGCTACATCCTGCTGTGAGCACCTGCATCACCCCTGGAGAAAGTCTGTCCCTCCTCTGGCAGCAGCTGCACCGCCATACCTACCATCCAGCACTGCCGTCAAAGCATATTCTATATCATGCGAAGGGCTTACTCCATCCACCACAAGCTGCCTTAACACCCGGCTGAGTTCGGGGGGGGGAGGACGCTGCTGTCTGGGGAAGGGGGGAGGGGAGAAGATCTTCCCCCCCCCCATTCCCCAGACAGCCAGCGTCTTTCCCCCCCCCCCCCATTCCCCAGACATCCAGCGTCTCCCCCCCCAATATTCCCCAGACAGCCAGCGTCTTTCCCCCCCCCCCCATTCCCCAGACATCCAGCGTCTCCCCCCCAATATTCCCCAGACATCCAGCGTCTTCCCCCCCCCCATTCCCCAGACATCCAGCGTCTTCCCCCCCCCCATTCCCCAGACAGACAGCCAGCGTCTCCCCCCCCCCCATTCCCCAGACATCCAGCGTCTTCCCCCCCCCATTCCCCAGACATCCAGCGTCTCCCCCCCCCATTCCCCAGACATCCAGCGTCTTCCCCCCCCCATTCCCCAGACATCCAGCGTCTTCCCCCCCCCCATTCCCCAGACATCCAGCGTCTCCCCCCCCCCATTCCCCAGACATCCAGCGTCTTCCCCCCCCCATTCCCCAGACATCCAGCGTCTTCCCCCCCCCATTCCCCAGACATCCAGCGTCTCCCCCCCCCATTCCCCAGACATCCAGCGTCTTCCCCCCCCCATTCCCCAGACAGCCAGCGTCTCCCCCCCCCCATTCCCCAGACAGACAGCGTCTCCCTCACCCCCCGATCCCGGGGCTTTTTACCTTCCTTTTCTTCCCTCTCCCCTCACTCGGCTTCTTTTTTCGGATGAAGAACGAACCACTCGCCGCGACCGCCGCCATCTTGCTCTCATTCATCCGCATGGCAACTGGTACCGCGCGCGACAACCTAACCTGACGCCGTGTGCCCGCCCCGCTCGCCCAGTTACCGCCAATCACTGCTCTCAGCCCCACGCTGCCGCTATCCGATTGGTCCAGCCGCTTGTCAATCGCAAAAGGACCACAAGCTTGTCTGTGGCGGAAGTTGGTGCTCCCAGATGTGGGACCCTCTGGAGAGTAAGGGCCGTCACAATGATTCCTTCTTCTAGAACCAAACTGTTTCAAAAATGCTGAGGGGTTTGAGATTCTCTTTTCCTTTTATTGTGTTTTTTTTAAGTTTATCAGTTTGTCTTGAGTTTTTTAAGACCAAATTTATGAAGCGGATGTTTCAACCTATCCTTTCGCTGCCTGATTTGAACAGCAGTGCCAACATTGGGCAAAGTCAAGGAGTGAGACTCCAAGGGGCACCTGAGGCCTTGTGCCCAGGTTTGAACCAGGAGTCAGGTTTTGGCAGCAGTCCCTTCTACCATTCTGTAAAAAACAAGGCTCTGGAGAGGGAGCGGAGCAGCAGGAGTAGCTTGGATTGTTCTAGCACAAAGAGCCAAGACAGACATGATGGGCCGAATGGCCTTGTTCTGTGCCATAAACCTCTATTGTTGTATAAGGTGATTATGAAGAAGGAAAGCAGGATAATGGATGTCTATTTTCAACTGCCGTGTTTAGACAAAAACAGGCTGCTGTATAAGTGGCGCCATTTCACATTCACACATGAAGGAAGCCTTTTAAAAAATGCCCTAACCCTGTGCCGTTTGGGACAGGGTAACATGTAGTAACGTTAGGAAAACGTAAACTGTTGCACCAAATTGTAAACATGGGTAAAAGCAGCGAGTTGTCATTATTAAGGTTCAGCCTTGGCTCAGTAGCACTCTTACCTCTGAGTCAGACGGCTATGAGTTCAGTCCCGCTCCAGAGACTTGAACACAAAATCGAGATTGACACATCAATGCAGTACTGAGGGAGTGCTGCACTGTTGGAGGTGACATCTTTCAGAGGAGACATTAAACCAGGACAAAGTAGCCCGCTTGATTGGCACCCCATCCACCACCCTAAACATTCACACCCTTCACCACCGGCGCACAGTGGCTGCAGTGTGTACCATCCACAGGGTGCACTGCAGCAACTCACCAAGGCTTCTTCGACAGCACCTCCCAAACCCTCGACCTCTACCACCTAGAAGGACAAGAGCACCAGGCACATGGGAACAACACCACCTGCATGTTCCCCTCCAAGTCACACACCATCCCGACTTGGAAATATATTGCCGTTCCTTCATCGTCGCTGGGTCAAAATCCTGGAACTCCCTTCCTAACAGCACTGTGGGAGAACCTTCACCACACGGACTGCAGCGGTTCAAGAAGGTGGCTCACCACCACATTCTCAAGGGCAATTAGGGATGGGCAATAAATGCTGGCCTTGCCAGCGACGCCCACATCCCATGAACGAATAAAAAAAAAACTGAAGCTCCGTCTGCCCTCTCAGGTGGATGGAAAAGATCCCATGACACTATTTCGAAGAAGAGCTGGGGAGTTCTCCCCAGTGTCCTGGCTAACATTTATCCCTCATAAAAACAACAAAGCAAATTACCTGGTGATTTATTTATTGCTGTTTGTGGGATCTTGCTCTGCACAAATTGGCTGCTGCCTTTCCTACAGTATAACAGTAACTACACTTCAAAAGGACCTCATTGGCTGTGAACATCCTGAGGTCATGAAAGAAGCTGGATGTAAGTTCTTTCCTTCGTTTAACGGTGTCGACCACATGGGCCCGAGGTTGCTGACCCATTGCTGCACTACGAGTCGCTCACTTTCCTTTGCTGTCGTTATGAGTCACCAAGTAACCTCCCCTAGTAACAAGAGGGCAGAGAGGGCCAGCAGCAGGGAGCCAGTGGGCAGTAAAGAAAAGCAGGAAAATAAAGGCTGGAAATACTCAGCAGGTCAGGCAGCACCTGTGGAGAAACAGAATGGAGTCAGGGGATGTTTTGGGTGTAAAATCCTTCCTCTGGACTCAATGAATAGGTGACTCCTGCTTACATCACTGTACAAACAGAGCCCACCCTACATGCAGTATCAATCCGGCATTGATGGACTTATCGCCCCTGCCTTTCCTCTTATGTTTCTCTTGAGACAAGGCCTGAAGGTAGTCCTCCAGGAGAGAAGGAGGCATTGCCAGCTCACGGTTCACTCCCACCTTTTAACACTTGTGGAAGTTTTTTCAATACAAAACTTAAACAGTAGTGTTCTGGTTGCTCTTATAACCAAGTAAGATACAAACAGTTTCAGAGAACTGCTGGGTGCTCTCAGGTAGTGGGGACAGGAAAGAGACTTGAAGAGAAACAGAATTGGCATTAGGGTGACTGCCAGCCTGGGTTTCGGCGCAGTGGGCAGTAATTTTGATAATTGACAGAAAAGTCCAGTTTTTAATCACTTCAGCATGTGCAGGCAGTGGGCTCGCCAATCCTCCAGGATTGTCCCAGCAACTCACGATGAACCTCGCGGACACTGCTGCAATCAGCCGGGGAGAAAAACCATAGGGACGACAAAAGGAGTATGTGTTTATTTTTTTCATTTTCTTTGAAAATTTTCCTTTATTATAAAAATATTGGAGATTGGAAAAAGACTGTTTGACTGACAGTGGAGAATCATCCAATCAGAGTTGGCAACCTTAACGGACAAATCAGCTTTGAGCTTCAGCACCTGAAGGTGGGCCCATTCCACACATAAAGCCTTACTGTTTAATTTGACTCCATGCCCCCTGCTCCTCAATCTCAATGATCGTATTCACTCTGTGGATCACGGGGAGGGATGCGAATGCTGGGAATGGCAGAGCTGACAAGCCCTGTGGAGGGTTAACACAGACCTGAAGGAGGAAGCTGTCTCTATTTCTCATTGGATCAGTGTTTGGTGTGGGAGAGGCCACTTCCCGAGCAGCTGATCCTGCTTGCTCAGACTTGTTCAGCCTGTGTAGCAACTCCCGAGGAGTTTTCTTTCCCAGCCTGCAGACCTCACTCAGGACTGCAGCCCACAATCCTATCCCTTCGGTAAGTACCACATTGGCTTTTAAAAGAAAAATCTCGGCATGTGGGCGTTGCTGGCAACGATGGCATTTATTGCCCATTCGTGGTCACCCTGACTGAGGGGCTCGCTAGGCCATTTCAGAGGGCAGTTAAGAGTCAACTACGTTGGTGTGGGACTGGAGTCACATATATAGTCCAGACCGGGTAGGGGGACGGCAGATTTCCTCCCCTAAAGGACATGAGTGAACCAGTTGGGTTTTTACGACAGTCCAACAGCTTTATGGTCACTTTTACTGATACCAGCTTTTTATTTCCAGATTTATTTTTAACTGAATTCAGAATCTTAAACTACCATGGTGGGATGTTCTCCGGATTACTAGTCCAGGCCTCCGGATTACTAGTCCAGGCCTCCTGATTACTAGTCCAGTAACATAACCGCTGCACAGCACTCTCGATTTCTAAGTACCTTAAATGTGACCGAGATTGCATGAAATGAGGCAGTAACATTGCTTACTGTTTCATCCCAATGCACGCTGACCTACATTGGCTCTTGGTCTGGCCTTGTTTTCAAATCCTTCTATGGCCTCGCCCCTCCCGATCTCTGTAACCTCCTACAACCCTCCGAGATCTCTGCGCTCCTCCAATTCTGGCCTCTTGCACATCCCCAATTTTAATCGCTCCACCGTGCCTTCAGCCGTCTAGGCCCTAAGCTCTGGAATTCCCTCCATGAACCTCCCCGCCTCTCTACCACGCTCTCCTTTAAGACACTGCTTAAAACTTACTTCTTTGACCAAACTTTTGGTCGCCTGTCCTAATATCTCCTTATATGGCTCGGTGTCAAATTTTGTTTGATAATCGCTCCTGTGAAGCCCCTTGGGATGTTTTACTACGTTAAAGGCACTATATAAATGCAAGTTGTTGTTGGGCCGTGCTCCTGTTCCCCCTCTGACCGAGATGGCAGTCACCGGAAGCTGCTCGCTGATCCCGGGGGAACATCGGAATCTGTTTTTTTTCCCAGCGTACCATAAGGTTTCTGGAAAGTGACCATCAGCCTGGATATTCGGGGATCGGCAACACTGCAAGTGTCACCCAGAAAAATCAATGGCTTTTCACATCAATGATATTCATCACGAGGAGATGGCAGGTCGAGGTTTTAAAGGGGCATTGCGTGTGTGGCTCGGTAAACCTTTTTTTGTTGCGAGGGAAGCAAAGAGAGCTGTGCATCATTTTCATTACAATGATGTGACACGCAAACGATGTGATGATAAAGTGTGACACCATTTATACTCCAGTGCAGTACTGAGGGAGTGCTGCACTGTCAGAAGTGCCGTCTTTCAGATGAGACCTTAAACCAAGGCCCCCGTCTCCCTTCTCAGGTGGATGTAAAAGTACACTTCAAAAGTACTTACTTGACTGTAAAGCGCTTTGGGATGTCCTAAATGCAAGTTCTTTATTTTCTTTCTTATAACGCCATGTGTTTTCAAGCAAAAAAAAGCTGATATTTTTCTAGGAGACACTGCCCCTTTAATAATTTTTTTTTAAAGTTTATTAATTCTGTTTATCTGTTGAGTTAATTTGAGGATTTATTTCTGCTTCATAATGCAGGGACTGCTCTGTCTCTTAATATCTACAGTTGTTGTGAGGGGTGGTGGCTGATGTGCTGTCAGAGGCCGGGCCTGTTTGTTTTGCTTTAGGCCACAGGACTTTGAGACTGGGTGTGACCAGCTGTCTTGTAAAACACGTCTCAGTCACCCCTTCACTGCTAAACTGCATTTGCAGCTTTGGGACGATGTGGACGGTTTATGATCCAGGATGAAGGCCCCGAAATGCTGGTTGATGGGAAAATAAACCGTTTAGCGAGTAAAATCAGGAAGCACAGCATGTGGGCCCGATGGAGTGAGGGGGCACTTGGACAACAGGCCCGAGGGAGTGAAGGGGACGCTCGGACCATAGGCCCGAGGGAGTGAGGGGGACGCAAACCATAGGCCCGAGGGAGTGAGGGGGACGCTCGGACCATAGGCCCGAGGGAGTGAGGGGGACGCTCGGACCATAGGCCCGAGGGAGTGAGGGGGACACAAACCATAGGCCCGAGGGAGTGAGGGGGACGCTCGGACCACAGGCCCGAGGGAGTGAGGGGACGCTCGGACCACAGGCCCGAGGGAGTGAGGGAGACGCTTGGGCCAGGAATATGTCCAACCAGAGTTGGCGACCCTACACTCCCTTTAGCCAACCACCGTGGAGATGAAAGGCCCGTGTCCATAAGACCATAAGAGATAGGAGCAGGAGTAGGCCATTCGGCCCCTCGAGCCTGCTCCACCATTTAATGAGATCATGGCTGATCTGATTTTTACCTCAACTCCACTTTCCCGCCCTTTCCCCGTACCCTTTGATATTTGTGTCCATTAAAGGGATGCTTCCTTTCAGGTTGCTACTGATTTGAAGTCCAGCTTCATTCAAGTATTGAAATCAGTAAGGTAGCCTCTCCAAAAGTTGCCGGGATTGGGGGCCTGCCCGGGGGTCCAGAGGTGTCCAGGGCCAGTCACCATTACAGATGATGCTTTGTGGAACTAAACTCGTTTTAGAAATACTGAGGGGTTGAGTTTCTCTTTCCCTTTTATTGTGTTTTTTAAGACTAAATTTATAAAATGGATGTTTTAATCTCCTGTCCTTTCCCTCCCTGATTTGAGCAGTGCTGCCAACATTGGGCACAGCCAAGGTGAGGGACATTAAGGGGCACCTGAGACCGTCTACCTGGGTTTGAACCAGCAGTTGGGTTTTGGCAGTGGGCCCTTCTATGATTCTGTCAGAAACAAGGGTCTGGGAAGGGAGAAGAGCAGCGGGAGTAGCTTGGATTGTTCTAGCACAAAGAGCTAGGACAGACATGATGGGCCGAATGGCCTTCTTCTGTGCCGTAACCTTCCATGGTTGTATCTCCTGAGGTAACTTGGGCTGTGAGATACAAGTAGAAAATCAGCAAGAAATAAAACAAGCTTTTCCCTGAATGCTTCAACTTTTTTTCCCCTTGAGATAAGTATAAAGGGTAAACATTCAATTCATGTCAAGATTTCTGTGAGTTTAGGGCACATTTAAGCAAGACCACGAGATGGCCATCAGATCCGTGAGAGTCGACGTGTCCGTAAAAATCTGCAACTCTCCCTGTTTAAAGGGAATGGATCCCATGGCTTCCCCTTTAACTGCGGCCTGCTGTTAGTTTGGTTTTGGGAAGGGGCCTGTCTGCCTTCAGTTTAGGAAATGCCTGTTGCTGTGGTCCATGTGTGGGAAGGACTCCCAGCTTTTAGTCGTTGTGTCAATTAATGCCATTTAGAAAGACCTGAAGGCTCAGTTGTGTAAGGGAGCTGCTCAATGTGTTACAGATCAAGGAGGCCCCAGGCTTCAATCTCCGATTTGTGCTGAGTTAGCTGATGTCAAACGGAGGTGGAGATAGGCACAGTACAATTGGCCTCGGTGCCCCTGGGCTGGGGAGAGGAAAAACCACAGGTGATGCACCACAGGGAGCTACAAAGTCTATGGAACTAAACCCTCAGCACAAGATCCTACGGCTGTAAAAGAGTTGGCTGCAGAGATAGTGGATGCATTGGTTATGATCTTCCAAAATTCCCTAGTTTCCAGAACGGTTCCCGTGGATTGGAAGGTTGCAAATGTAGAATCATAGAAAGGTTACAGCACGGAAGGAGGCCATTTGGCCCATCGAGTCTGCACCGGCTCTATGCAAGAGCAATCCAGCTAGTCCCACTCCCTACCCTGTCCCCGTAGCCCTGCAAATCTTTTCCTTTCAAGTACTTATCCAGTTCCCTTTTGAAGGCCATGATTGAATCTGCCTCATCACCCCCTTGGGCAGTGCATTACAGATCCTAACCACTCGCTGAGTAAAAAAGTTTTTCCTCATGTCACCTTTAGTTCTTTTGCCAATCATCTTAAATCTATGTCCTCTGGTCCTTGTCCCTTCTGCCAATGGGAACAGTTTCTCTCTATCTACTCTGTCTAGACCCTTCATGATTTTGAATACCTCTATCAAATCTCCTCACAACCGTCTCTCTTCCAAGGAGAACAACCCCAGTTTCTCCAGTCTATCCACATAACTAAAGTCCCTCATCCCGAGAATAAGAACATGAGAACATAAGAAATAGGAGCAGGAGTAGGCCAATCGGCCCCTTGAGCCTGCTCCGCCATTCAATAAGATCATGGCTGATCTGATCCTAACCTCAAATCTAAATTCATGAAAAATTTCCTGCCCGCTCCCCGTAACCCCTAATTCCCTTTACTTCTAGGAAACTGTCTATTTCTGTTTTAAATTTATTTAATGATGTAGCTTCCACAGCTTTCTGGGCCAGCAAATTCCACAGACCTACTACCCTCTGAGTGAAGAAGTTTCTCCTCATCTCAGTTTTGAAAGAGCAGCCCCTTATTCTAAGATTATGCCCCCTAGTTCTAGTTTCACCCATCCTTGGGAACATCCTTACCGCATCCACCCGATCAAGCCCCTTCACAATCTTATATGTTTCAATAAGATCACCTCTCATTCTTCTGAACTCCAATGAGTAGAGTCCCAATCTACTCAACCTCTCCTCATATGTCCACCCCCTCATCCCCGGGATTAACCGAATCTTTCATGTAACCCCGCTATTCAAGAAAGGAGAGAGAAAGAAAACAGGGAACTACAGGCCAGTTAGCCTGACATCAGTCATCGGGGTTCCATTATTAAGGAAGTGGTAACAGGGCACTTAGAAAATCATAATCTGGTTAAGCAGAGTCAACATGGTTTTATGAAAGGGAAATCGTGTTTGACAAATCTATTAGAGTTTTTTGAGGCTCTAACTAGCAGGGTAGATAAAGGGGAACTAGTGGATGTAGTAGATTTGGATTTTCAAAAGGCATTCGATAAGGTGCCACATAAAAGGTTGTTATAGGAACATAGAAACAGGAGTAGGCCATTCAGCCCCTTGTGCATGCTCCGCCATTTGATAAGATCATGGCTGATCTGTGATCTAACTCCATATACCTGCCTTTGGCCCATATCCCTTAATACCTTTGATTGCCAAAAAGCTATCTATCTCAGATTTAAATCTGAGATATTGAGCTAGTATCAATTGCCGTTTGCGGAAGAGAGTTCCAAACTTCTACCACCCTTTGTGTGTAGAAATGTTTTCTAATCTCGCTCCTGAAAGGTCTGGCTCTAATTTTTAGAATGTGCCCCCTGCTCCTAAAATCCCCAACCAGCGGAAATAGTTTCTCTCTATCCACCCTATCTGTTCCCCTTAATATCTTATAAACTTCGATCAGATCACCCCTTAACCTTCGAAACTCCAGAGAATACAACCCCAATTTGTGTAATCTATCCTCGTAACTTAACCCTTGAAGTCCGGGTATCATTCTAGCAAACCTATGCTGCACTCCCTCCAAGGCCAATATGTCCTTCCGAAGGTGCGGTGCCCAGAACTGCTCACAGTACTCCAGGTGCGGTCTAACCTGGGTTTTGTATAGCTGCAGCATAACTTCTGCCCCCTTGTACTCCAGTCCTCTTGATATAAAGGCCAGCATTCCATTAGTCGTCTTGATTATTTTCTGCACCTGTTCATGACACTTCAATGATCTATGTACCTGAACCCTTAAGACCCTTTGGACATCCACTGTTTTTAACTTTTTACCATTTAGAAAGTACCCTGTTCTATCCTTTTTTGATCCAAAGTGGATGACCTCACATTTGTCTACATTGAATTCCATTTGCCACAGTTTTGCCCATTCACCTAATCTATCAATATCCCTTTGTAATTTTATGTTTTCATCTACACTGCTTACAATGCCACCAATCTTTGTGTCATCGGCAAACTTAGATATGAGACTTTCTATGCCTTCATCTAAGTCATTAATAAATATTGTGAATAATTGAGGCCCCAAGACAGATCCCTGCGGGACTCCACGAGTCACATCCTGCCAATGTGAGTACCTACCCATTATCCCTACTCTCTGTCGCCTTTCGCTCAGCCAACTTCCTAACCAAGTCCATACTTTTCCCTCGATTCCATGGGCTTCTATCTTAGCTAACAGTCTCTTATGTGGGGCCTTCTGGAAGTCCATATAAATAACATCCATTGACATTCTCCTGTCCACTACTTTAGTCACGTCTTCAAAAAATTCAATCAGGTTTGTCAGGCACGACCTACCTTTCACAAATCCATGCTGGCTCTCTCTGATTAACTGAAAATTCTCGAGGTGTTCAGTCACCCTATCCTTAATTATAGACTCCAGCATTTTCCCCACAACAGATGTTAGGCTAACTGGTCTATAATTCCCCGGTTTCCCTCTCTCTCCTTTCTTAAAAAGCGGAGTGACATGTGCAATTTTCCAATCTAGAGGGACAGTTCCTGAATCTAGAGAACTTTGAAAGATTATAGTTAGGGCATCTGCAATGTGCTCACCTACTTCCTTCAGAACCCTGGGATGGAAACCATCTGGTCCTGGGGATTTGTCACTCTTTAGTGCTATTATTTTCTTCATTACTGTTGCTTTACTTATGTTAATTTTATCGAGTCCCTGTCCCCGATTCAATATTAGTTTTCTTGGGATTTCCGGCTATGCTATCCTCTTTTTCTACTGTAAATACTGATGCAAAGTAATTGTTCAACATGTCCGCCGTTTCCCCATTGTCAATAACAATATCCCCACTTTCAGTTTTTAAGGGGCCAACACTGCTCCTGACCACCCTCTTTTTCCTAATATAACTATAAAAGTTCTTTGTATTGGTTTTGATATCCCTTGCAAGTTTCTTTTCATACACTCTTTTTGTAGCTCTTACTATTTGTTTTGTGACCCTTTGTTGATCTTTGTATCTTTCCCATTCGCCAGGATCTGTGCCATTTTTTGCCTTTTTGTATGCCCTTTCCTTATGTCTTATACTGTCCCTTACCTCTTTAGTTGTCCATGGCTGTTTTTTTTGGCAAGTAGAGTTCTTGCCCCTCAGGGGTATAAACCGATTCTATATCACGTTAAATGTTTCTTTAAACATTTCCCACTGATCATCAGTCGTTTTACCCATTAACAGATTTGCCCAGTTTACTGGGGACAGTCTCTGTCTCATCCCATTGAAGTCGGCCTTACCCAAGTCTAGAATCTTAGCAACTGATTCACTTTTTTCCCTTTCAAACACTACGTTGAACTCGATCATGTTATGATCGCTATTGGATAGATGTTCACGCACAGTTAAGCTGTTAACTAAATCTGGTTCATTACTCATTACTAAATCTAGTATGGCTTGCCCCCATGTTGCCTCAAGGACATACTGCTGTAGAAAACTATCCCGGACACACTCAAGAAATTCACTACCTTTCTGACAGTTGCTAGTCTGCTTTTCCCAATCTATGTGAAGGTTAAAGTCCCCCATTAAGACCACTATGCCTTTGTTACACGCTTGTCTAATCTCTGCATTTATACAATCTAGCACTTCAGAGCTGCTGCCAGGGGTCCTATACACAACTCCCACTATAGTCTTAGATCCTTTCCTATTTCTCAATTCAACCCATAAGGTCTCTGGCTGCTTACCTCTCGTTATATCCCCCTTTATCATTGAAGTGATTTCATCTTTAATCATTAAGGCTACTCCTCCCCCTCTTCCATTTTCCCTATCTCTCCTGTGGACCTTATAAACCCGGTATATTTAGTTCCCAATCCTGACCATCCTGCAGCCACGTCTCAGTAATAGCTATCATGTCATACCCTCCAATTTGAATTTGAACCTGTAGTTCATTTAATTTATTCCTTATACTCCGTGCATTTGTATATAGAACTCTTAGTTGGGTCACACACCCTAGCCTGACCTTCAGCTTTGATGCTGGGTTAATTGCCTTACGCCTTCTAGTTTTTACTTTATCTGA